>NC_142313.1:30760330-31071930 GCF_054855325.1 Carica papaya
GGAGTGTATGTATTTTCAGCTCGAAATTAAACAGGTGCGCTCACACCAGCACAAATGCACCGGATCCCATCAGAACTCCGCAGTTAAGTGTGCTTTGACGAAAGTAGTACAATGATGGGTTACCTCCTGGGAAGTTTTCGTGTTGCACCCATTTTCTTTTTTTCAGATGTGCCGTTCGACGTTACGCGCGACTTTAATTATGGTCCGCAGATTTATTGGCAAATGTGAGTCACGGCACTATGGCATTTTACTTAATATTTGAACGAGAACAAGAGGTGCAGTTCGCACGCACAAGGAAACAAATGACGGGAGGGGGAAGAACGGAGAAGTAGTTTATGTATTTGCAGCGCGAACTTAAACAGGTGCGATCAAACCAGCACTAATGCACCGGATCCCATCAGAACTCCGCAGTTAAGTGTGCTTGGGCGAGAGTAGTACTCGGATCGGTGACCTCCTGGGAAGTCCTCATGTCGCACTAATTTTTTTTTTTAGACGGGTCGTTCGACGTTACCCGCGACTGGAACTAGGGTCCACTGGTTTATACACAAATGTGAGTCAAGAAAAAGGGGCATTTTAATCGATATTAGAACGAGAAGGAGAGATACAGAGTGCACGCACAAGGAAACAAATGACGGGAGGGGGGATGGAGGGAGAAAAAGTTTATGTATTTGCAGCGCAGAATGAAACATGAGCAATCATACCAGCACCAATGCAACGGATTCTATCAGAACTCCGCAAGTTAAGGGTGTTTGGGCGAGAGTAACACTAGGATGGGTGACCTCTTGCGAAGTCCTTATATTTCACCCATTTTCTTAAGAAGTCCTCGTGTTGCACCCATTTTTTTGCAGATGATTCTTTTGACGTTACGCGCGACTTGAATTATGGTCCTCAGGTTTATTCGCAAATGTGAGTCACGGCGCTGTAGCATTTTACTTGATATTAGAACGAGAACAGGAGCTGCAGTGCGCACGCACATGGAAACAAATGACGAGAGGGGGACGAAAGGGGAATGAGTTTATGTATTTGCAGCGGGAAATTAAACAGGTGAAATCATTCCAGCAGTAATGCAACGGATCCCATCAGAACTTCGCAGTGAAGTGTGTTTGGGCGAGAGTAGTACTCGGATGGGTGACCTCTTGGGAAGTCGTCGTGTCGCACCAATTTTTTTTCAGACGGGTCGTTTGACGTTACGCGCGACTGGAACTAGGGTCTGCTGGTTTATACGCAAATGTGAGTCAAGAAGCAGGGGCATTTTAATCGATATTAGAACGAGAATGAGAGGTGAAGTGTGAACGCACAAGGAAACAAATGACCGGAGGGGGAAGAAAGGAGGAGTGTATGTATTTGAAGAAAGGGTCCACTGGTTTATACGCAAAATTAAACAGGTGCGATCATACCAGCACTAAAGCCCTGGATCCCATCAGAACTCCGCACTTAAGTGTGCTTGGGTGAGAGTAGTACTCGGATGGGTGACAACTTGGGAAGCCCTCGTGTTGAACCTATTTTTTTCGGATGGGTTGTTCGACGTTACGCGCGAATGGAATTATAAACTGCTGGTTCATTTGCAAAGGTGAGTCACGGTGCGGGGGCATATTACTTGATATTAGAACGAGAAAGAGAGATGCATAGTGCACGCACAAGGAAACAAATGACGGGAGGGGGGATGGGAGGAGAAAGTGTGTATGCATTTGCAGTGCAGAATGAAACATGAGGGATCATACCAGCACTAATGCAACGGATTCTATCAGAACTCCGCAGTTAAGGGTGCTTAGGCGAGAAAAGTACCAGGATGGGTGACCTCCTCCGAAGTCCTTATATTTCACCCATTTTCTTGGGAGGTCCTCGTGTTGCACCCATCTTTTAGCAGATGATTCTTTCGACGTTACGCGCGACTTGATTTATGGTCCGCAGGTTTATTCGCAAATGTGAGTCATGGCGCCGTGGCATTTTACTTGGTATTAGAACGAGTACGGGAGGTGCAGTGCGCACGCACAAGGAAACAAATGACGGGAGGAGGAAGAAAAGAGAAGGAGTGTATGTATTTGAAGCGCAAAATTAAACAATTGGCATCATACCAGCACTAATGCACTGGATCCCATCAGAACTCTGTAGTTAAGTGTGCTTGGGCGAGAGTAGTACTTGGATGGGTGACCTCTTGGGAAGTCCTCGTATCGCAACAATTTTTTTTCAGATGAGTCGATCGACGTTACGCGCGACTGGAACTAAGGTCTGCTGGTTTATACGCAAATGTGAGTCAAGAATCAGGGGCATTTTAATCGATATTAGAATGAGAAGGAGAGGTGCAGTGTGAACGCACAAGGAAACAAATGATGGGAGGGGGGGAGGGAAGAAGGAGTGTATGTATTTTCAGCACGAAATTAAACAGGTGCGGTCACACCAGCACAAATGCACCGGATCCCATCAGAACTCCGCAGTTAAGTGTGCTTTGGCGAAAGTAGTACAATGATGGGTTACCTCCTGGGAGGTTCTCGTGTTGTACCCATTTTCTTTTTTTTAGATGTGCCGTTCGACCTTACGCGCGACTTTAATTATGGTCCGCAGATTTATTCGCAAATGTGAGTCACGGCGCCGTGGCATTTTACTTGATATTTGAACGAGAACGAGAGGTGCAGTGCGCACGCACAAGGAAACAAATGATGGGAGGGGGAAGAAAGGAGAAGGAGTTTATGTATTTACAGCGCGAAATGAAACAGGTGCGATCATACCAGCACTAATGCACCGGATCCCATCAGAACTCCGCAGTTAAGTGTGCTTGGGCGAGAGTAGTACTCGAATGGGTTACCTCTTGGGAAGTCCTCGTGTCGCACTAATTTTTTTTTCAGACGGGTCGTTCGACGTTACGCGCGACTGGAACAAGGGTCCACTGGTTTATACGCAAATGTGAGTCAAGAAGCAGGGGCATTTTAATCGATATTAGAACGAGAAGGAGAGATGCAGAGTGCACGCACAAGGAAATAAATGACGGGAGGGGGGATGGAGGGAGAAAAAGTATATGTATTTGCAGCGTAGAATGAAACATGAGCAATCATACCAGCACCAATGCAACGGATTCTGTCAGAACTCCGCAAGTTAAAGGTGCTTGGGCGAGAGTAGCACTAGGATGGGTGACTTCCTGCGAAGTCCTTATATTTCACCCATTTTCTTAGGAAGTCCTCGTGTTGCACCCATTTTTTTGCAGATGATTCTTTCGACGATACGCGCGACTTGAATTATGGTCCTCAGGTTTATTCGCAAATGTGAGTCAAGGCACCGTAGCATTTTACTTGATATTAGAAAGAGCACGGGAGGTGCAGTGCGCACGCACAAGGAAACAAATGACGGGAGGGGGAAGAAAGGAGAAGGAGTTTATGTATTTGCAGCGTGGAATTAAACATGTGCGATCATACCAGCACTAATGCACCGGATACCGTCTTAACTCTGCAGTTAAGTGTGCTTTAGCGAGAGTAGTACTCGGATGGGTGACCTCCTGGGAAGTTCTCATGTCGCACTAATTTTTTTTCAAACGGGTTGTTCGACGTTACGCAGGACTGGAACTAGGGTCCGCTGGTTTATACGCAAATGTGAGTCAAGAAGCAGGGTCATTTTAATCGATATTAGAACGAGAAAGAGAGGTGCAGTGTGAACGCACAAGGAAACAATTGATGGGAGGGGGAGGGAAGGAGAAGGAGTGTATGTATTTTGAGCACGAAATGAAACAGGTGCGATCATACCAGCACTAATGCAACGGATTCTATCAGAACTCCGTACGTAAGGGTGCTTGGGCGAGAGTAGTACTTGCATGGGTTACCTCCTGCGAAGTCCTTATATTTCGCCCATTTTCTTGTGAAGTCCTCGTGTTGCACCCATTTTTTTGCAGATGATTCTTTCGACGTTACGCGCGACTTGAATTATGGTCCTCAGGTTTATTCGCAAATGTGAGTCACGGCACCGTAGCATTTTACTTGATATTAGAACGAGCACGGGAGGTGCAGTGCGCACGCACAAGGAAACAAATGACGGGAGGGGGAAGAAAGGAGAAGGAGTTTATGTATTTGTAGTGCAAAATTAAACGGGTGCGATCATACCAGCATTAATGCACCGGATCCCATCAGAACTCCGCAGTTAAGTGTGTTTGGGCGAGAGTAGTACTCGGATGGGTGACCTCCTGGGAAGTCCTCATGTCGCATCAATTTATTTTCAGACGGGTCGTTCGACGTTACGCGCGACTGGAACTAGGGTCCGCTGGTTTATACTCAAATGTGAGTCAAGAAGTAGGGGCATTTTAATCGATATTAGAACGAGAAGGAGAGGTGCAGTGTGAACGCACAAGGAAACAATTGATGGGAGGGGGAGGGAAGGAGAAGGAGTGTATGTATTTTCAGCACGAAATGAAACAGGTGCGATCATACCAGCACTAATGCAACGGATTCTATCAGAACTCCGTAGGTAAGGGTGCTTGGGCGAGAGTAGTACTAGCATGGGTTACCTCCTGCGAAGTCCTTATATTTCGCCCATTTTCTTGTGAAGTCCTCGTGTTGCACCCATTTTTTTGCAGATGATTCTTTCGACATTACGCGCGACTTGAATTATGGTCCTCAAGTTTATTCGCAAATGTGAGTCACGACGCTGTAGAATTTTACTTGATATTAGAACGAGAATGGGAGGTGCAGTGCGCACGCACAAGGAAACAAATGACGGGAGGGGGAAGAAAGGGGAATGAGTTTATGTATTTGCAGCGCAAAATTAAATAGATGCGATCATACCAGCACTAATGCACCGGATCCCATCAGAACTCCACAGTTATATGTGCTCGGGCGAGATTAGTGCTCGGATGGGTGACCTCCTGCGAAGTCCTTATATTTCACCCATTTTCTTGGGAGGTCCTCGTGTTGCACCCATCTTTTTGCAGATGATTCTTTCGACGTTACGCGCGACTTGATTTATGGTCCGCAGGTTTATTCGCAAATGTGAGTCACGGCACCGTAGCATTTTACTTGATATTAGAACGAGTACGGGAGGTGCAGTGCGCACCCACAAGGAAACAAATGACGGGAGGAGGAAGAAAAGAGAAGGAGTGTATGTATTTGAAGCGCAAAATTAAACAATTGGCATCATACCAGCACTAATGCACTGGATCCCATCAGAACTCTGTAGTTAAGTGTGCTTGGGCGAGAGTAGTACTTGGATGGGTGACCTCTTGGGAAGTCCTCGTATCGCAACAATTTTTTTTCAGATGAGTCGATCGACGTTACGCGCGACTGGAACTAAGGTCTGCTGGTTTATACGCAAATGTGAGTCAAGAAAAAGGGGCATTTTAATCGATATTATAACGAGAAGGAGAGGTGCAGTGTGAACGCACAAGGAAACAAATGATGGGAGGGGGGAGGGAAGAAGGAGTGTATGTATTTTCAGCACGAAATTAAACAGGTGCGGTCACACCAGCACAAATGCACCGGATCCCATCAGAACTCCACAGTTAAGTGTGCTTTGGCGAAAGTAGTACAATGATGGGTTACCTCCTGGAAAGTTCTCGTACCCATTTTCTTTTTTTCAGATGTGCCGTTCGACGTTACGCGCGACTTTAATTATGGTCCGCAGATTTATTCGCAAATGTGAGTCACGGCGTCGTGGCATTTTACTTGATATTTGAACGAGAACGGGAGGTACAGTGCGCACGCACAAGGAAACAAAAGACGGGAGGAGGAAGAAAAGAGAAGTGTATGTATTTGAAGCGCAAAATTAAACAAGTGGCATCATACCAGCACTAATGCACTGGATCCCATCAGAATTCTGCAATTAAGTGTGCTTGGGCGAGAGTAGTAGTCGGATGGGTGACCTCTTGGGAAGTCCTCGTATCGCAACAATTTTTTTTCAGATAGGTTGTTCGACATTACGCGCGACTGGAACTATGGTCCGCTGGTTTATACGCAAATGTGAGTCAAGAATCAGGGGCATTTTAATCGATATTATAACGAGAAGGAGAGGTGCAGTGTGAACGCACAAGGAAACGAATGATGGGAGAGGGGAGGGAAGAAGGAGTGTATGTATTTTCAGCACGAAATTAAACAGGTGCAGTCACACCAGCACAAATGCACCGGATCCCATCAGAACTCCACAGTTAAGTGTGTTTTGGCGAAAGTGGTACAATGATGGGTTACCTCCTGGAAAGTTCTCGTACCCATTTTCTTTTTTTCAGATGTGCCGTTCGACGTTACGCGCGACTTGTATCATGGTCCTCAGGTTTATTCGCAAATGTGAGTCACGGTGCTGTAGCATTTTACTTGATATTAGAACGAGTACGGGAGGTGCAGTGCGCACGCACAAGGAAACAAATGACGGGAGGATGAAGAAAAGAGAAGGAGTGTATGTATTTCAAGCGCAAAATTAAACAAGTGGCATCATACCAGCACTAATGCATTGGATCCCATCAGAACTCCGCAGTGAAGTGTGTTTGGGCGAGATTAGTACTCGGATGGGTGACCTCCTGGGAAGTCCTCGTGTCACAGCAATTTTTTTTCAGACGGGTCGTTTGACATTACGCGCGTTAGGAACTAGGGTCCGCTGGTTTATACGCAAATGTGAGTCAAGAAGAAGGGGCATTTTAATCGATATTAGAACGAGAATGGGAGGTGAAGTGTGAACGCACAAGGAAACAAATGACGGGAGGGGGAAGAAAGGAGAAGGAGTGTATGTATTTGCAGCACAAAATTAAATATATTCGATCACACCAGCACTAATGCAACGGATTCTATCAGAACTCCGCAGTTAAGTGTGCTTGGGCGAGAGTAGTACTCAGATGGGTGACCACTTGGGAAGCCCTCGTGTTGCACATATTTTTTTTCGGATGGGTTGTTCGACGTTACGCGCGAATAGAATTATAAACCGCTGGTTCATTTGCAAAGGTGAGTCACGGTGCCGGGGCATATTACTTGATATTAGAACGAGAAAGAGAGATGCAGAGTGCACGCACAAGGAAACAAATGACGGGAGGGGGGATCGGAGGAGAAAGAATGTATGTATTTGCAGTGCAGAATGAAACATGAGGGATCATACCAGCACTAATGCAACGGATTCTATCAGAACTCCGCAGTTAAGGGTGCTTGGGCGAGAAATGTACTCGGATGGGTGACCTCCTGCGAAGTCCTTATATTTCACCCATTTTCTTTGGAGGTCCTCGTGTTGCACCCATCTTTTTGCATATGATTCTTTCGACGTTGCGCACGACTTGATTTATGGTCCGCAGGTTTATTCACAAATGTGAGTCACGGCGCCGTGGCATTTTACTTGATATTAGAACGAGTACGGGAGGTGCAGTGCGCACGCACAAGGAAACAAATGACGGGATGAGGAAGAAAAGAGAAGGAGTGTATGTATTTGAAGCGCAAAATTAAACAAGTGGCATCATACCAGCACTAATGCACTGGATCCCATCAGAACTCTGCAGTTAAGTGTGCTTGGTTGAGAGTAGTACTCGGATGGGTGACCTCTTTGGAAGTCCTCGTATCGCAACAATTTTTTTTCAGATGGGTCGTTCGACGTTACGCACGACTGGAACTATGGTCCGCTGGTTTATACGCAAATGTGAGTCAAGAATCAGGGGCATTTTAATCGATACTAGAACGAGAAGGAGAATTGCAATGTGAACGCACAAGGAAACAAATGATGGGAGGGAGGGAGGGAAGAAGGAGTGTATGTATTTTCAGCACGAAATTAAACAGGTGCGCTCACACCAGCACAAATACACCGGATCCCATCAGAACTCCGCAGTTAAGTGTGCTTTGGCGAAAGTAGTACAAAGATGGGTTACCTCCTGGGAAGTTCTCGTGTCGCACCCATTTTTTTTTTTTCAGATGTGCCGTTCGACGTTACGCGCGACTTTAATTATGGTCCGCATATTTATTCGCAAATGTGAGTCACGGCGTCGTGGCATTTTACTTGATATTTGAACGAGAACGAGAGGTGCAGTGCGCACGCACAAGGAAACAAATGACGGGAGGGGGAAGAAAGGAGAAGGAGTTTATGTATTTGCACCGCGAAATTAAATAGCTGCGATCATACCAGCACTAATGCACCGGATCCCATAAGAACTCCGCAGTTAAGTGTGCCTGTGCGAGAGTAGTACTCGGATGGGTGACCTCTTGGGATGTCCTCGTGTTGCACTAATTTTTTTTTTCAGACGGGTCGTTCGACGTTACGCGCGACTGCAACTAGGGTCCACTGGTTTATACGCAAATGTGAGTCAAGAAGCAGAGGCATTTTAATCGATATTAGAACGAGAAGGAGAGATGCAGAGTGCACGCACAAGGAAACAAATGACGGGAGGGGGATGGAGGGAGAAAAAGTGTATGTATTTGCAGCGTAGAATGAAATATGAGCAATCATACCAGCACCAATGCAACGGATTCTATCATAACTCCGCAAGTTAAGGGTGCTTGGGCGAGAGTAGCACTAGGATGGGTGACCTCCTGCGAAGTCCTTATATTTCACCCATTTTCTTAGGAAGTCCTCGTGTTGCACTCATTTTTTTGCAGATGATTCTTTCGACGATACGCGCGACTTGAATTATGGTCCTCAGGTTTATTCGCAAATGTGAGTCACGGCACCGTAGCATTTTACTTTATATTAGAACGAGCACGGGAGGTGCAGTACGCACGCACAAGGAAACAAATGACGGGAGGGGGAAGAAAGGAGAAGGAGTTTATGTATTTACAGCGCGAAATTAAACGGGTGCGATCATACCAGCACTCATGCACCGGATCCCATCAGAACTCCGCAGTTAAGTGTGCTTTGGCGAGAGTAGTACTCGGATTGGTGACCTCCTGGGAAGTCTTCGTGTCGCACCAATTTTTTTTCAGACAGGTTGTTCGACGTTACGCGCGACTGGAACTAGGGTCCGCTGTTTTATACGCAAATGTGAGTCAAGAAGCAAGGGCATTTTAATCGATATTAGAACGAGAAGGAGAGGTGCAGTGTGAATGCACAAGGAAACAATTGATGGGAGGGGGAGGGAAGGAGAAGGAGTGTATGTATTTTGAGCACGAAATGAAACAGGTGCGATCATACCAGCACTAATGCAACGGATTCTATCAGAACTCCGTAGATAAGGATGCTTGGGCGAGAGTAGTACTAGCATGGGTTACCTCCTGTGAAGTCCTTATATTTCAACCATTTTCTTGTGAAGTCCTCGTGTTGCACCCATTTTTTTTGCAGACGATTCTTTCGACGTTACGCGCGACTTGAATTATGGTCCTCAGGTTCAATCGCAAATGTGAGTCACGGCGCCGTGGCATTTTACTTGATATTAGAACGAGAACGGGAGGTGCAGTGCGCACGCACAAGGAAACAAATGACGGGAGGGGGAAGAAAGGGGAATGAGTGTATGTATTTGCAGCGCAAAATTAAACAGGTGCGATCATACAAGCACAAATGCGCCGGATCCCATCAGAACTCCGCAGTTAAGTGTGCTTTGGCGAAAGTAGTACAATGATGGGTTACCTCGTGGGAACTTCTCGTGTTGGACCCATTTTCTTTTTTTCAGATGTTCCGTTCGACGTTACGCGCGACTTTAATTTTGGTCCGCAGATTTATTCGCAAATGTGAGTCACGGCGTTGTGGCATTTTACTTGATATTTGAACGAGAACGAGAGGTGCAGTGTGCACGCACAAGGAAACAAATGACGGGAGGGGGAAGAAAGGAGAAGGAGTTTATGTATTTGCAGCGCAAAATTAAACAGGTGCGATCATACCAGCACTAATTCACCGGATCCCATCAGAACTCCGCAGTTAAGTGTGCTTGGGCGAGAGTAGTACTCGGATGGGTGATCTCTTGGGAAGTCCTCATGCCGCACTAATTTTTTTTCAGACGGGTCGTTCGACGTTACGTGCGATGGAGCTTTAGTGCTGGTATGATCGCACCTATTTAATTTCGCACTGCAAATACATACACTCCTTCTCCTTTCTTCCCCCTCCCGTCATTTGTTTCCTTGTGCGTTCACACTTCACCTCTCATTCTTGTTCCAATATCGATTAAAATGCCCCTGCTTCTTGACTCACATTTGCGTATAAACCAGCGGACCCTAGTTCCAGACGCGCGTAACGTCGAACAACCCGTCTGAAAAAAATTGGTGCGACACGAGGACTTCCCAGGAGGTCACCCATCCGAGTACTAATCTCGCCCAAGCACACTTCACTGCGGAGTTCTGATGGGATCCGGTGCATTAGTGCTGGTGTGATCGCACCTATTTAATTGTTGCGATACGAGGACTTCCCAATAGGTCACCCATCCGAGTACTACTCTCGCCCAAGCACACTTAACTGCAGAGTTCTGATGGGATCCCGTGCATTATTGCTGGTATGATGCCACTTGTTTAATTTTGTGCTTCGAATACATACGCTCCTTCTCTTTTCTTCCTCCTCCCGTCATTTGTTTCCTTGTGCGTGCGCACTGCACCTCCCGTACTCGTTCTAATATCAAGTAAAATGCCACGACGCCGTGACTCACATTTGCGAATAAACCTGCGGACCATAAATCAAGTCGCGCGTAACGTCGAAAGAATCATCTGCAAAAAGATGGGTGCAACACGAGGACCTCCTAAGAAAATGGGTGAAATATAAGGACTTCGCAGGAGGTCACCCATCCGAGTACTTTTCTCGCCCAAGCACCCTTAACTGCGGAGTTCTGATAGAATCCGTTGCATTAGTGCTGGTATGATCCCTCATGTTTCATTCTGCACTGCAAGTACATACACTCTTTCTCCTCCCATCCCCCCTCCCGTCATTTGTTTCCTTTTGCGTGCACTCTGCATCTCTCTTTCTCGTTCTAATATCAAGTAATATGCCCCGGCACCGTTACTCACCTTTGCAAATGAACCTGCGGTTTATAATTCCATTCGCGCGTAACGTCGAATAACCCATCCGAAAAAAAAAATAGGTGCAACACGAGGGCTTCCCAGGTGGACACCCATCCGAGTACTACTCTCGCCCAAGCACACTTAACTGCGGAGTTCTGATGGGATCCGGAGCTTTAGTGCTGATATGATCGCATCTGTTTAATTTCGCGCTGCAAATACATACACTCCTTCTCCTTTCTTCCCCCTCCCGTCATTTGTTTCCTTGTGCGTTCAAACTTTACCTCTCATTCTCGTTCTAATTTCGATTAAAATGCCCCTGCTTCTCGACTCACATTTGCGTATAAACCAGCGGACCCTAGTTCCAGACGCGCGTAACGTCGAACGACCCTTCTGAAAAAAAATTGTTGCGACACGAGGACTTCCTAGGAGGTCAACCATCCGAGTACTAATCTCGCCAAGCACACTTAACTGCGGAGTTCTGATGGAATCCGGGGCTTTAGTGCTGGTATGATCGCACCTGTTTAGTTTCGCGCTGCAAATACATACACTCCTTCTCCTTTCTTCCCCCTCCCGTCATTTGTTTCCTTGTGCGTTCACACTTCACCTCTCATTCTCGTTCTAATATCGATTAAAATGCCCCTGCTTCTTGACTTACATTTGCGTATAAACCAGCGGACCCTAGTTCCAGACGAGCGTAACGTCGAAGGAATCATCTGCAAAAAGATGGGTGCAACACGAGGACCTCCCAAGAAATTGGGTGAAATATAAGGACTTCGCAGGAGGTCACCCATCCGAGTACTTTTCTCGCCCAAGCACCCTTAACTGCGGAGTTCTGATAGAATCCGTTGCATTAGTGTTGGTATGATCCCTCATGTTTCATTCTGCACTGCAAATACATACATTCTTTCTCCTCCGATCCCCCCTCCCGTCATTTGTTTCCTTGTGCGTGCACTCTGCATCTTTCTTTCTCGTTCTAATATCAAGTAATATGCCCCGACACCGTGACTCACCTTTGCAAATGAACCACCAGTTTATAATTCTATTCGTGCGTAACGTCGAACAACCCATCCGAAAAAAAATATGTGCAACACGAGGGCTTCCCAAGTGGTCACCCATCTGAGTACTACTCTCGCCCAAGCACACTTAACTGCGGAGTTCTGATGGGATCCGGAGCTTTAGTGCTGGTATGATCGCACCTGTTTAATTTCGCGCTGCAAATACATACACTCCTTCTCCTTTCTTCCCCCTCCCGTCATTTGTTTCCTTGTGCGTTCACACTTTACCTCTCATTCTCGTTCTAATTTCGATTAAAATGCCCCTGCTTCTCGACTCACATTTGCGTATAAACCAGCGGACCCTAGTTCCAGACGCGCGTAACGTCGAACGACCCTTCTGAAAAAAAATTGTTGCGACACGAGGACTTCCTAGGAGGTCAACCATCCGAGTACTAATCTCACCAAGCACACTTAACTGCGGAGTTCTGATGGGATCCGGGGCTTTAGTGCTGGTATGATCGCACCTGTTTAGTTTCGCGCTGCAAATACATACACTCCTTCTCCTTTCTTCCCCCTCCCGTCATTTGTTTCCTTGTGCGTTCACACTTCACCTCTCATTCTCGTTCTAATATCGATTAAAATGCCCCTGCTTCTTGACTTACATTTGCGTATAAACCAGCGGACCCTAGTTCCAGACGAGCGTAACGTCGAAAGAATCATCTGCAAAAAGATGGGTGCAACACGAGGACCTCCCAAGAAATTGGGTGAAATATAAGGACTTCGCAGGAGGTCACCCATCCGAGTACTTTTCTCGCCCAAGCACCCTTAACTGCGGAGTTCTGATAGAATCCGTTGCATTAGCGCTGGTATGATCCCTCATGTTTCATTCTGCACTGCAAATACATACATTCTTTCTCCTCCGATCCCCCCTCCCGTCATTTGTTTCCTTGTGCGTGCACTCTGCATCTTTCTTTCTCGTTCTAATATCAAGTAATATGCCCCGGCACCGTGACTCACCTTTGCAAATGAACCAGCAGTTTATAATTCTATTCGCGTGTAACGTCGAACAACCCATCCGAAAAAAAATATGTGCAACACGAGGGCTTCCCAAGTGGTCACCCATCTGAGTACTACTCTCGCCCAAGCACACTTAACTGCGGAGTTCTGATAGAATCCGTTGCATTAGTGCTGGTGTGATCGAACCAATTTAATTTCGTGCTGCAAATACATACACTCCTCCTTTCTTCCCCCTCCCATCATTTGTTTCCTTGTGCGTTCACACTTCACCTCTCATTCTCGTTCTAATATCGATTAAAATGCCCCTTCTTCTTGACTCACATTTGCGTATAAACCAGCGGACCCTAGTTCCAGACGCGCGTAACGTCGAACGACCCTTCTGAAAAAAAATTGTTGCGACATGAGTACTTCCCAAGAGGTCAACCATCCGAGTACTAATCTCACCAAGCACACTTAACTACGGAGTTCTGATGGGATCCGGGGCTTTAGTACTGGTATGATCGCACCTGTTTAGTTTCGCGCTGCAAATACATACACTCCTTCTCCTTTCTTCCCCCTCCCGTCATTTGTTTCCTTGTGCGTTCACACTTCACCTCTCATTCTCGTTCTAATATCGATTAAAATGCCCCTGCTTCTTGACTTACATTTGCGTATAAACCAGCGGACCCTAGTTCCAGACTAGTGTAACGTCGAAAGAATCATCTGCAAAAAGATGGGTGCAACACGAGGACCTCCCAAGAAATTGGGTGAAATATAAGGACTTCGCAGGAGGTCACCCATCCGAGTACTTTTCTCGCCCAAGCACCCTTAACTGCGGAGTTCTGATAGAATCCGTTGCATTAGTGTTGGTATGATCCCTCATGTTTCATTCTGCACTGCAAATACATACATTCTTTCTCCTCCCATCCCCCCTCCCGTCATTTGTTTCCTTTTGCGTGCACTCTGCATCTCTCTTTCTCGTTCTAATATCAAGTAATATGCCCCAGCATCGTGACTCACCTTTGCAAATGAACCAGCAGTTTATAATTCCATTCGCGCGTAACGTCGAACAACCCATCCGAAAAAAATAGGTGCAACACGAGGGCTTCCCAAGTTGTCACCCATCCGAGTACTACTCTCGCCCAAGCACACTTAAGTGCGTAGTCCCGATGGGATCCAGGGCTTTAGTGCTGGTATGATTGCACCTGTTTAATTTCGCGCTGCAAATACATATACTCCTTCTCCTTTCTTCCCCCTCCGGTCATTTGTTTCCTTCTGCGTTCACACTTCACCTCTCATTCTTGTTCTAATATCGATTAAAATGACCCTGCTTCTTGACTCACATTTGCGTATAAACCAGCGGACCCTAGTTCCAGTCGCGCGTAATGTCAAATGACCCGTCTGAAAAAAAATTGGTGCGACACGAGGACTTCCCAAGAGGTCACCCATCCGAGTACTACTCTTGCCCAAGCACACAAAACTGCGGAGTTCTGATGGGATCCGGTGCATTACTGCTGAAATGATTGCACCTGTTTAATTTTCCGCTGCAAATACACAAACTCATTCCCCTTTCGTCCCCCTCTCGTCATTTGTTTCCTTGTGCGTGCGCACTGCAGCTCCCGTTCTCGTTCTAATAACAAGTAAAATGCTACAGCGCCGTGACTCACATTTACGAATAAACCTGAGGACCATAATTCAAGTCGCGCGTAACGTCAAAAGAATCATTTGTAAAAAAATGGGTGCAACACGTGGACTTCCTAAGAAAATGGGTGAAATATAAGGACTTCGCAGGAGGTCACCCATCCTAGTGCTACTCTCGCCCAAGCACCCTTAACTTGCGGAGTTCTAATAGAATCCGTTGCATTGGTGCTGGTATGATGGCTCATGTTTCATTTTGCGCTGCAAATACATTAACTTTTTCTCCCTCCATCCCCCCTCCCGTCATTTGTTTCCTTGTGCGTGCACTCTGCATCTCTCCTTCTCGTTCTAATATCGATTAAAATGCCCCTGCTTCTTGACTCACATTTGTGTATAAACCAGTAGACCCTAGTTCCAGTCGCGCGCAACGTCGAACGACCCGTCTGAAAAAAAAAAATTAGTACGACACGAGGACTTCACAGGAGGTCACCCATCCGAGTACTACTCTCGCCCAAACACACTTAACTGCGGAGTTCTGATGGGATCCGGTGCATTAGTGCTGGTTTGATCGCACTCGGTTAAGTTCGCGCTGCAAATACATAAACTACTTCTCCGTTCTTCCCCCTCCCGTCATTTGTTTCCTTGTGTGTGCGCACTGCACCTCTTGTTCTCGTTCAAATATCAAGTAAGATGCCACAGCGCCGTGACTCACATTTGCGAATAAATCTGCGGACCATAATTAAAGTCGCGCGTAACGTCGAACGGCACATCTGAAAAAAAGAAAATGGGTGCAACACGAGAACTTCCCAGGAGGTAACCCATCATTGTACTACTTTCGTCAAATCACACTTAACTGCGGAGTTCTGATGGGATCCGGTGCATTTGTGCTGGTGTGAGCGCAACTGTTTAATTTCTGGCTGAAAATACATACACTCCTTCTTCCCTCCCCCCCTCCAATCATTTGTTTCCTTGTGCATTCACACTGCACCTCTCCTTCTCGTTCTAATATCGATTAAAATACCCCTGATTCTTGACTCACATTTGCGTATAAACCAGCGGACCATAGTTCCAGTCGCGCGTAACGTCGAACGACCCGTCTGAAAAAAAATTGGTGCAACACAAAGACTTCCCAGGAGGTCACCCATCCGAGTACTACTCTCGCCCAAGCACAATTAACTGCAGAGTTCTGATGGGATCCAGTGCATTAGTGCTGGTATGATTGCACCCGTTTAATTTCGCGCTGCAAATAGATAAACTCCTTCTCCTTTCTTCCCCCTCCCGTCATTTGTTTCCTTGTGCGTGCGCACTGCACCTCCCGTGCTCGTTCTAATATCAAGTAAAATACTAAGGTGCCGTGACTCACATTTGCGAATAAACCTGAGGACCATAATTCAAGTCGCGCGTAGCGTCGAAAGAATCGTCTGCAAAAAAATGGGTGCAACACGAGGACTTCACAAGAAAATGGGTGAAATATAAGGACTTCGCAGGAGGTCACCCATCCGAGTACTACTCTCGCCCAAGCACACTTAACTGCAGAGTTCTGATGGGATACGGGGCTTTAGTGCTGGTATAATCGCTCCTGTTTAAGTTCGCGCTGCAAAAACATACACTCCTTCTCCTTTCTTCCCCCTCCCGTCAATTGTTTCCTTGTGCGTTCACACTGCACCTCTCATTCTCGTTCTAATATCGATTAAAATGCCCCTACTTCTTGACTCACATTTGCGTATAAACTAGCGGACCCTAGTTTCAGTCGCGCGTAACGTCGTACGACCCGTCTGAAAAAAAATTATTGCGACACGAGGACTTCCCAGGAGGCCACCCATCTGAGTACTACTTTCGCCAAAGCACACTTAACTGCGAAGTTCTGATGGGATCCGGTGCATTTGTGCTGGTAACGTCGAACGACACATCTAAAAAAAAGAAGATGGGTGCAACACGAGGACTTCACAAGAAAATGGGTGAAATATAAGGACTTCGCAGGAGGTAACCCATGCTAGTACTACTCTCGCCCAAGCACCCTTACCTACAGAGTTCTGATAGAATCCGTTGCATTAGTGCTTGTATGATCGCACCTGTTTCATTTCGTGCTGAAAATACATACACTCCTTCTCCTTCTCTCCCCCTCCCATCAATTGTTTCCTTGTGTGTTCACACTGCACCTCTCCTTCTCGTTCTAATATCGATTTAAATGCCCCTGCTTCTTGACTCACATTTGCGTATAAACCAGCGGACCCTAGTTCTAGTCGCGCGTAACGTCGAACGACCCGTCTGAAAAAAAATTGGTGCGACACGAGGACTTCCCAGGAGGTCACCCATCCGAGTACTACTCTCGCCCAAGCACACTTGACTGCAGAGTTCTGATGGGATCCTGTGCATTAGTGCTGGTATGATCGCACCCGTTTAATTCAACGTAGCAAATACATAAACTCCTTCTCCTTTCTTCCCTCTCCCGTCATTTGTTTCCTTGTGCGTGCGCACTGCACCTCTCGTTCTCGTTCAAATATCAAGTAAAATGCCACGGTGCCGTGACTCTCATTTGCGAATAAATCTGCATTCCATAATTAAAGTCGCGCGTAACGTCGAACGGCACATCTGAAAAAAAGAAGATGGGTGCAACACGAGGACTTCACAAGAAAATGGGTGAAATATAAGGACTTCGCAGGAGGTAACCCATGCTAGTACTGCTCTCGCCCAAGCACCCTTACCTACAGAGTTCTGATAGAATCCGTTGCATTAGTGCTTGTATGATCGCACCTGTTTCATTTCGTGCTGAAAATACATACACTCCTTCTCCTTCCCTCCCCCTCCCATCAATTGTTTCCTTGTGTGTTCACACTGCACCTCTCCTTCTCGTTCTAATATCGATTTAAATGCCCATGCTTCTTGACTCACATTTGCGTATAAACCAGCGGACCCTAGTTCTAGTCGCGCGTAACGTTGAACGACCCGTCTGAAAAAAAATTGGTGCGACACGAGGACTTCCCAAGAGGTCACCCATCTGAGTACTACTCTCGCCCAAGCACACTTAACTGCAGAGTTCTGATGGGATCCGGTGCATTAGTGCTGGTATGATCGCACCCGTTTAATTCAACGTAGCAAATACATAAACTCCTTCTCCTTTCTTCCCCCTCCCGTCATTTGTTTCCTTGTGCGTGCGCACTGCACCTCTCATTCTCGTTCAAATATCAAGTAAAATGCCACGGTGCTGTGACTCACATTTGTGAATAAATTTGCAGACCATAATTAAAGTCGCGCGTAACGTCGAACTGCACATCTAAAAAAAAAGAAAATGGGTGCAACACGAGAACTTCCCAGGAGGTAACCCATCATTGTACTGCTTTCGCCAAAGCACACTTAACTGTGGAGTTCTTATGGGATCCGGTGGATTTGTGCAGGTGTGACCGCACCTGTTTAATTTCGTGCTGAAAATACATACACTCCTTC
This sequence comes from Carica papaya, assembly GCF_054855325.1. Classification (NCBI taxonomy): domain Eukaryota; kingdom Viridiplantae; phylum Streptophyta; class Magnoliopsida; order Brassicales; family Caricaceae; genus Carica; species Carica papaya. The sequence continues at coordinate 30,778,254 of NC_142313.1, forward strand.
TTCCCTCCCCCCCTCCCATCATTTGTTTCCTTGTGCGTTCACACTGCACCTCTCCTTCTCATTCTAATATCGATTAAAATGCCCCAGATTCTTGACTCACATTTTCGTATAAACCAGCGGACCCATGCTAGAACTACACTCGCCCAAACACCCTTACCTACGGAGTTCTAATAGAATCCGTTGCATTAGTGCTGGTATGATCGCACCTGTTTCATTTCGTGCTGAAAATACATACACTTCTTCTCCTTCCCTCCCCCTCCCATCAATTGTTTCTTTGTGCGTTCACACTGCACCTCTGCTTCTCGTTCTAATATCGATTAAAATGCCCCTGCTTCTTGACTCACATTTGCGTATAAACCAACGGACCCTCGTTCCAGTCGCGCGTAACGTCGAACGACCCGTCTGAAAAAAAATTGGTGCGACACGAGGACTTCCCAGGAGGTCACCCATTCGAGTACTACTCTCGCCCAAGCACACTTAACTGTAGAGTTCTGATGGGATCCGGTGCATTAGTGCTGGTATGATGCCATTTGTTTAATTTTGCGCTTCAAATACATACACTCCTTCTCTTTTCTTCCTCATCCCGTCATTTGTTTCCTTGTGCGTACGCAATGCACCTCCCGTACTCGTTCTAATATCAAGTAAAATGCCACGGCGCCATGACTCACATTTGCGAATAAACCTGCGGACCATAAATCAAGTCGCGCGTAACGTCGAAAGAATCATCTGAAAAAAGATGGGTGCAACACGAGGACCTCCCAAGAAAATGGGTGAAATATAAGGACTTCGCAGGAGGTCACCCATCCGAGTACTTTTCTCTCCCAAGCACCCTTAACTGCGGAGTTCTGATAGAATCCGTTGCATTAGTGCTGGTATGATCCCTCATGTTTCATTCTGCACAGCGAATACATACACTCTTTCTCCTCCCATCCCCCCTCCCGTCATTTGTTTCCTTGTGCGTGCACTCTGCATCTCTCTTTCTCGTTCTAATATCAAGTAATATGACCTGGCACCGTGACTCACCTTTGCAAATGAACCAGTGGTTTATAATTCCATTCGCGCGTAACGTCGAACAACCCATCCGAAAAAAAATAGGTGCAACACGAGGGCTTCCCAAGTGGTCACCCATCCAAGTACTACCCTCGCCCAAGCACACTTAAATGCGGAGTTCTGATGGGATCCGGAGTTTTGGTGCTGGTATGATCGCACATGTTTAATTTCGAGCTACAAATACATACACACCTTCTCCTTTCTTCCCCCTCCAGTCATTTGTTTCCTTGTGCGTTCACACTTTACCTCTCATTCTCGTTCTAATATCGATTAAAATGCCCCTGATTCTTGACTCAAATTTGCGTATAAACCAACGGACCCTAGTTCCAGACGCGCGTAACGTCGAACGACCCGTCTGAAAAAAAAATTGGTGCGACACCAGGACTTCCCAGGAGGTCATCCATCCGAGTACTAATCTCACCCAAGCACACTTAACTGCAGAGTTCTGATGGGATTCGGGGCTTTAGTGCTGGTATGATCGCACCTGTTTAGTTTCGCGCTACAAATACATACACTCCTTCTCCTTTCTTCCCCCTCCCGTCATTTGTTTCCTTGTGCGTTCGCACTTCACCTCTCATTCTCGTTCTAATATCGATTAAAATGCCCCTGCTTCTTGACTCACATTTGCGTATAAACCAGCGGACCCTAGTTCCAGTCGCGCGTAACTTCGAACGACCTGTCTAAAAAAAAATTGGTGCGACACGAGGACTTTCCAGGAGGTCACCCATCCGAGTACTACTCTCGCCCAAGCACACTTAACTGCGGAGTTCTGATGGGATCCGGTGCATTAGTGCTGGTATGATCGCACCCGTTTAATTCCGCGCTGCAAATACATAAACTCCTTCTCCTTTCTTCCCCCTCCCGCCATTTGTTTCCTTGTGCGTGCGAATTGCACCTCCCGTGCTCGTTCTAATATCAAGTAAAATGCTACAGCGCCGTGACTCACATTTGCGAATAAACCTGAGGACCATAATTCAAGTCGCCCGTATCGTCGAAAGAATCATCTGTAAAAAAATGGGTGCAACACGAGGACTTCACAAGAAAATGGGTGAAATATAACGACTTCACAGGAGGTAACCCATGCTAGTACTACTCTCGCCCAAGCACCCTTACCTACGGAGTTCTGATAGAATCCGTTGCATTAGTGCTGGTATGATCGTACCTGTTTCATTTCGTGCTGAAAATACATACACTCCTTCTCCTTCCCGCCCCCTCCCATCAATTGTTTCCTTGTGCGTTCACACTGCACCTCTCCTTCTCGTTCTAACATCGATTAAAATGCCCCTGCGTCTTGACTCACATTTGCGTATAAACCAGCAGACCCTAGTTCTAGTCGCGCGTAACATCGAACGACCCGTCTGAAAAAAAATTGGTGCGACACGAGGACTTCCCAGGAGGTCACCCATCCGAGTACTACTCTCGCCCAAGCACACTTAACTGCTGAGTTCTGATGGGATCCGGTGCATTAGTGCTGGTATGATCGCACCCGTTTAATTCAACGCAGCAAATACATAAACTCCTTCTCCTTTCTTCCCCCTCCCGTCATTTGTTTCCTTGTGCGTGCGCACTGCACCTCCCGTGCTCGTTCTAATATCAAGTAAAATGCTACGGTGTCGTGACTCACATTTGCGAATAAACCTGAGAACCATAATTCAAGTCGCGCGTATCGTCGAAAGAATCATCTGCAAAAAAATGGGTGCAACACGAGGACTTCCTAAGAAAATGGGTGAAATATAAGGACTTCGCAGGAGGTCACCCATCCTAGTGCTTCTCTCGCCCAAGCACCCTTAACTTGCGGAGTTCTGATAGAATCCGTTGCATTGGTGCTGGTATGATTGCTCATGTTTCATTCTGCGCTGCAAATACATACACTTTTTTTCCCTCCTCCCGTCATTTGTTTCCTTGTGCGTGCACTCTGCATCTCTCTTTCTCGTTCTAATATCGATTAAAATGCCCCTGCTTCTTGACTCACATTTGCGTATAAACCAGTGGACCCTCGTTCCAGTCGCGCTTAACGTCGAACGACCCGTCTGAAAAAAAAATTAGTGCAACACGAGGACGTCCCAGGAGGTCACCCATCCGAGTACTACTCTCGCCCAAGTACACTTAACTGCAGAGTTCTGATGGGATCCGGTGCATTAGTGCTGGTATGATCGCACCTGTTTAATTTTGCGCTGCAAATACATAAACTCCTTCTCCTTTCTTCCCCCTCCCGTCATTTGTTTCCTTATGCGTTCACACTTCACCTCTCATTCTCGTTCTAATATCGATTAAAATACCCCTGATTCTTGACTCACATTTGCGTATAAACCAGCGGACCCTAGTTCCAGACGCGCGTAACGTCGAACGATCCGTCTGAAAAAAAATTGGTGCGACACGAGGACTTCACAAATAAATGGGTGAAATATAAGGACTCCGCAGGAGGTCACCCATCCGAGTAGTTTTCTCGCCCAAGCACCCTTAACTGCGGAGTTCTGATAGAATCCGTTGCATTAGTGCTGGTATGATCCCTCATGTTTCATTCTGCACTGCAAATACATACACTCTTTCTCCTTCCATCCCCTTTCCTGTCATTTGTTTCCTTGTGCGTGCAATCTGCATCTCTTTTTCTCGTTCTAATATCAAGTAATATGCCCCGGCACCGTGACTCACCTTTGCAAATGAACCAACGGTTTATAATTCCATTCGCGCTTAACGTCGAACAACCCATCCGAAAAAAATAGGTGCAACACGAGGGCTTCGCAAGTGGTCACCCATCCGAGTACTACTCTCGCCCAAGCACACTTAACTGCGGAGTTCTGATGGGATCCGGAGTTTTAGTGCTGGTATGATCGCACCTGTTTAATTTCGCGCTGCAAATACATACACTCCTTCTCCTTTCTTCCCCCGCCCGTCATTTGTTTCCATGTGCGTTCACACTTCACCTCTCATTCTCGTTCTAATATCGATTAAAATGCCTCTACTTCTTGACTCAAATTTGCGTATAAACCAGCGGACCCTAGTTCCAGACGCGCGTACCGTCGAACGACCCGTCTGAAAAAAAATTGGTGCGACACGAGGACTTCCCAGGAGGTCACCCATCCGAGTACTAATCTCGCCCAAGCAAACTTCACTGCGGAGTTCTGATGGGATCCGGTGCATTAGTGCTGGTATGATCGCACCCGTTTAATTCCGCGCTGCAAATACATAAACTCCTTCTCCTTTCTTCCCCCTCCCGTCATATGTTTCCTTGTGCGTGCACTCTGCATCTCTCTATCTCGTTCTAATATCAAGTAATATGCCCCGCCACCGTGACTCACCTTTGCAAATGAACCAGCGGTTTATAATTCCATTCGTGCGTAACGTCGAACAACCCATTCGGAAAAAAATAGGTGCAACACGAGGGCTTCCCAGGTGGTCACCCATCCGAGTACTACTCTGGTCAAAGCACACTTAACTACGGAGTTCTGATGGGATCCGGAGCTTTAGTGCTGGTATGATAGCACCTGTTTAATTTCACGCTGCAAACACTCCTACTCCTTTCTTCCCCCTCCCGTCATTTGTTTCCTTGTGGGTTCACACTTCACCTCTCATTCTCGTTCTAATATCGATTAAAATGCCCCTGCTTCTTGATTCACATTTGCGTATAAACTAGCGGGCCCTAGTTCCAGACGCGCGTAACGTCGAACGACCCGTCTGAAAAACAATTGGTGCGACACAAGGACTTCCCAGGAGGTCACCCATCCGAGTACTAATCTCGCTCGAGCACACATAACTGCGGAGTTATGATGGGATCCAGTGCGTTAGTGCTGGTATAATCGTGCCTGTTTAATTTCGCGCTGCAAATACATACACTCCTTCTCTTTTCTTCCTCATCCCGTCATTTGTTTCCTTGTGCGTGCGAACTGCACCTCCCGTACTCGTTCTAATATCAAGTAAAATGCCACGGCACCGTGACTCACATTTGCGAATAAACCTGCGGACCATAAATCAAGTCGCGCGTAACGTCGAAAGAATCATCTACAAAAAGATGGGTGCAACACGAGGACTTCACAAGAAAATGGGTGAAATATAAGGACTTCGCAGGAGGTAACCCATGCTAGTACTACTTTCGCCCAAGCACCCTTACCTACATAGTTCTGATAGAATCCGATGCATTAGTGCTGGTATGATCGCACCTGTTTCATTTCGTGCTGAAAATACATACACTCCTTCTTCCCTCCCCCCCTCCCATCATTTGTTTCCTTGTGCGTTCACACTGCACCTCTCCTTCTCGTTCTAATATCGATTAAAATACCCCTGATTCTTGACTCACATTTGCGTATAAACCAGCGGACCATAGTTTTAGTTGTGCGTAACGTCGAACGACCCGTCTGGAAAAAAATTAGTACGACACAAGGACTTCCCAGGATGTCACCTATCCGAGTACTGCTCTCGCCCAAGCACACTTAACTGCGGAGTTTTGATGGGATCCGGTGCATTAGTACTGGTATGATCGCACATGTTTAATTTTGCACTGCAAATACATAAACTCCTTCTCCTTTCTTCTCCCTCCCGTCATTTGTTTCCTTGTGCGTGCGCACTGCACCTCCCATGCTCGTTCTAATGTCAAGTAAAATACTACGGTGCCGTGACTCAAATTTGCGAATAAACCTGAGGACCATAATTCAAGTCGCGCGTAATGCCGAAAGAATCATCTGCAAAAAAATGGGTGCAACACAAGGACTTCACAAGAAAATAGGTGAAATATAAGGACTTCGCAGGAGGTAACCCTTGCTAGTATTACTCTCGCCCAAGCACCCTTACCTACGGAGTTCTAATGGAATCCGGTGCATTAGTGCTGGTATGATCGCACCTGTTTAATTTTGCACTGCAAATACATAAACTCCTCCTTCCTTCCCCCTCCCGTCATTTGTTTCCTTGTGCGTGCGCACTGTACCTCTCGTTCTCGTTCAAATATCAAGTAAAATGCCACGGCGCTGTGACTCACATTTGCGAATAAATCTGCGGACCATAATTAAAGTCGCGCGTAACGTCGAACGGCACATCTGAAAAAAAAAATGGGTGCAACACGAGAATTTCCCAGGAGGTAACCCATCATTGTACTACTTACGCCAAAGCACACTTAACTGCGAAGTTCTGATGGGATCCGGTGTATTTGTGCTGGTGTGACCGCACCTGTTTAATTTCGTGCTGAAAATACATACACTCCTTCCTCCATCCCCCCTCCCGTCAATTGTTTCCTTGTGCGTGCACTCTATATCTCTCCTTCTCGTTTTAATATCGATTAAAATGCCCTTGCTTCTTGACTCACATTTGCGTATAAACCAGCGGACCCTAGTTCCAGTCGCGCGTAACGTCGAACGACCCGTCTGAAAAAAAATTGGTGCGACACGAGGACTTCCCAGGAGGTCACCAATCCGAGTACTACTCTCGCCAAAGCACACTTATCTGCGGAGTTCTGATGGGATCCGGTGCATTAGTGCTGGTATGATCTCACCTGTTTAATTTTGCGCTGCAAATACATAAACTCATTCCCCTTTCTTCCCCCTCCCGTCATTTGTTTCCTTGTGCTTGCGCACTGCACCTCCCGTTCTCATTCTAATATCAAGTAAATTGCCACGGCGCCGTGACTCACATTTGCGAATAAACCTGAGGACCATAATTCAAGTCGCGCGTAACGTCGAAAGAATCATCAGCAAAAAAATGGGTGCAACACGAGGACTTCACAAGAAAATGGGTGAAATATAAGGACTTCGCAAGGGGTAACCCATGCTAGTACTACTCTCGCCCAAGCACCCTTACCTACGGAGTTCTGATAGAATCCATTGCATTAGTGTGTTATGATCGCACCTGTTTCATTTCGCACTGAAAATACATACACTCCTTCTCCTTCCCTCCCCCTCCCATCAATTGTTTCCTTGTGCGTTCACACTTCACCTCTCCTTCTCGTTCTAATATCGAGTAAAATGCCCCTGCTTCTTGACTCACATTTGCGTATAAACCAGTGGACCCTAGTTCAAGTCGCGCGTAACGTCATACGACCCATCTGAAAAAAAAATTAGTGTGACACGAGGACTTCCCAGGAGGTCACCCATCCGAGTACTATTCTCGCCCAAGCACACTTAACTGCGGAGTTCTGATGGGAGCCGGTGCATTATTGCTGGTATGATCGCACCTTTTTAATTTGGCGCTGCAAATACATAAACTCCTTCTCCTTTCTTCCCCCTCCCGTCATTTGTTCCCTTGTGCGTGCGCACTGCACCTCTTGTTCTCGTTCAAATATCAAGTAAAATGCCACGGCACCGTGACTCACATTTGCGAATAAATCTGCGGACCATAATTAAAGTCGCGCGTAACGTCGAACGACACATCTGAAAAAAAAAATGGGTGCAACACGAGAACTTCCCAGGAGGTAACCCATCATTGTACTACTTTCGCCAAAGCACACTTAACTGCAGAGTTCTGATTGGATCCAGTGCATTAGTGCTGGTATGATGCCACTTGTTTAATTTTGCGCTTCAAATACATACACCCCTTCTCTTTTCTTCCTCCTCCCGTCATTTGTTTTCTTGTGCGTGCGCACTGCACCTCCCGTACTCGTTCTAATATCAAGTAAAATGCCACGGCGCCGTGACTCACATTTGCGAATAAACCTGCTGACCATAAATCAAGTCGCGCGTAACATCGAAAGAATCATATGCAAAAAGATGGGTGCAACACGAGGACCTCCCAAGAAAATGGGTGAAATATAAGGACTTCGCAGAAGGTCACCCATCCGAGTACTTTTCTCGCCCAAGCACCCTTAACTGCGGAGGTCTGATAGAATCCGTTGCATTAGTGCTGGTATGATCCCTATGTTTCATTCTGCACTGCAAATACATACACTCTTTCTCCTCCCATCCCCCCTCCCGTCATTTGTTTCCTTGTGCGTGCACTCTGCATTTCTCTTTCTCGTTCTAATATCAAGTAATATGCCTCGGCACCGTGACTCATCTTTGCAAATGAACCTGCGGTTTATAATTCTATTCGCGCGTAACGTCGAACAACCCATCCGAAAAAAAATAGGTGCAACACGAGGGCTTCCCAAGTGGTCACCCATCCGAGTACTATGCTCGCCCAAGCACACTTAACTGCGTAGTTCTGATGGGATCCGGAGCTTTAGTGCTGGTATGATCGCACCTGTTTACTTTTGCGCTACAAATACATACACTCCTTCTCCTTTCTTCCCCCTCCTATCATTTGTTTCCTTGTGCGTTCACACTTCACCTCTCATTCTCGTTCTAATATCGATTAAAATGCCCCTGCTTCTTGACTCACATTTGCGTATAAACCAGCGGACCCTAGTTCCAGACGCGCGTAACGTCGAACGATCCGTCTGAAAAAAAATTGGTGCGACACGAGGACTTCCCAGGAGGTCACCCATCCGAGTACTAATCTCGGCCAAGCACACTTCACTGCGGAGTTCTGATGGGATCCGGTGCATTAGTGCTAGTATGATCGCACTTGTTTAATTTCGCGCTGCAAATACATAAACTCATTCCCCTTTCTTCCCCTCCCGTCATTTGTTTCCTTGTGCGTGCGCATTACACCTCCCGTTCTCGTTCTAATATCAAGTAAAATGCTACAGCGCGGTGACTCACCTTTGCGAATAAACCTGAGGACAATAATTCAAGTCGCGCGTAACGTCGAAAGAATCATCTGCAAAAAAATGGGTGCAACACGAAGACTTCACAAGAAAATGGGTGAAATATACGGACTTCCCAGGAGGTAACCCATGCTAGTACTACTCTCGCCCAAGCACCCTTACCTACGGAGTTCTGATAGAATCCATTGCATTAGTGCTAGTACGATCGCACCTGTTTCATTTCGCGCTGCAAATACATAAACTACTTCTCCTTTCTTCCCCCTCCCGTAATTTGTTTCCTTGTGCGTGCGCACTGAACCTCCCGTTCTCGTTTTAATATCAAGTAAAATGGTACAGCGCCATGACTCACATTTGCGAATAAACCAGAGGACCAAAATTCAAGTCGCGCGTAACGTCGAAAGAATCATCTGCAAAAAAATGGGTGCAACACGAGGACTTCACAAGAAAATGGATGAAATATAAGGACTTCCCAGGAGGTAACTCATGCTAGTACTACTCTCGCCCAAGAACCCTTACCTACGGAGTTCTGATAGAATCCGTTGCATTAGTGCTGGTATGATCGCACCTGTTTCATTTCGCGCTGCAAATACATAAACTCCTTCTCCTTTCTTCCCCCTCCCGTGATTTTTTTCCTTGTGCGTGCGCACTGCACCTATCGTTCTCGTTCAAATATCAAGTAAAATCCCACGACGCCGTGACTCACATTTGCGAATAAATCTGCGGACCATAATTAAAGTCGCGCGTAACGTCGAACGGCACATCTGAAAAAAAGAAAATGGGTGCAACACGAGAACTTCCCAGGAGGTAACCCATCATTGTACTACTTTCGCCAAAGCACACTTAACTGCGGAGTTCTGATGGGATCCGGTGCATTTGTGCTGGTGTGACCGCACCTGTTTAATTTCGTGCTGAAAATACATACACTCCTTCTTCCCTCCCCCCCTCCCATCATATGTTTCCTTGTGCGTTCACACTGCGCCTCTCCTTCTCGTTCTAATATCGATTAAAATGCCCCTAATTCTGGACTCACATTTGCGTATAAACCAGTGGACCATAGTTCCAGTCGCGCGTAACATCGAACGACCCGTCTGAAAAAAAATTAGTGCGACACGAGGACTTCCCATGAGGTCACCCATCCGAGTACAACTCACGCCCAAGCACACTTAACTGCAGAGTTCTGATGGGATCCAGTGCATTTGTGCTGGTATGATCGCACCCGTTTAATTCCGCGCTGCAAATACATAAACTCCTTTTCCTTTCTTTCCCCTCCCGTCATTTGCTTCCTTGTGCGTGCGCACTGCACCTCCCGTGCTCGTTCTAATATCAAGTAAAATACTACGGTGCCGTGACTCACATTTGCGAATAAACCTGAGGACCATAATTCAAGTTGCGCATATCATCGAAAGAATCATCTGCAAAAAAATGGGTGCAACACGAGTACTTCCTAAGAAAATGAGTGAAATATAAGGACTTCGCAGGAGGTCACCCATACGAGTACTTTTCTCGCCCAAGCACCCTTAACTGTGGAGTTCTAATAGAATCCGTTGCATTAGTGCTGGTATGATCCCTCATGTTTCATTCTGCGCTGCAAATACATACACTCTTTCTCCTCCCATCCTCCCTCTCGTCATTTGTTTCCTTGTGCGTGCACTCTGCATCTCTCTTTCTCGTTCTAATATCAAGTAATATGCCCCGACACCGTGACTCACCTTTGCAAATGAACCAGCGGTTTATAATTCCATTCGCACGTAACGTCGAACAACCCATCCGAAAAAACATAGGTGCAACACGAGGGCTTCCCAGGTGGTCACCCATCCGAGTACCACTCTCGCCCAAGCACACTTAACTGCGGAGTTCTGATGGGATCTAGGGCTTTAGTGCTGGTATGATCGCACATCTTTAATTTCGCGCCGCAAATACAAACACTCCTCCTTTCTTCCCCCTCCCGTCATTTGTTTCCTTGTGCGTTCACACTTCACCTCACATTCTCGACCCGTCTGAAAAAAAATTGGTGCGACACAAGGACTTCCCAAGAGGTCACCCATCCGAGTACTACTCTCGCCCAAGCACCCTTAACTGCGGAGTTCTGATAGAATCCGTTGCATTAGTGCTGGTATGATCCCTCATGTTTCATTCTGCACTGCAAATACATACACTCTTTCTCCTCCCATTCCCCCTCCCGTCATTTGTTTCCTTGTGCGTGCACTCTGCATCTCTCCATCTCGTTCTAATATCAAGTAATATGCCTCGACACCGTGACTCACATTTGCAAATGAACCAGCGGTTTATAATTCTATTCGCGAGTAACGTCGAACAACCCATCCGAAAAAAAATAGGTGCAACACAAGGGCTTCCCAAGTGGTCACCCATCCGAGTGCTACTCTCGCCCAAGCACACTTAACTGCGGAGTTCTGATAGAATCCGTTGTATTAGTGCTGGTATGATCGAACCTGTTTAATTTCGTGCTGCAAATACATACAATCCTTCTCCTTTCTTCCCCCTCCCGTCATTTGTTTCCTTGTGCGTTCACACTTCACCTCTCATTCTCGTTCTAATATCGATTAAAATACCCCTGCTTCTTGACTCACATTTGCGTATAAACCAGCGGACACTAGTTCCAAACGCGCGTAACGTCAAACGACCCGTCTGAAAAAAAATTGGTGCGACACGAGGACTTCCCAGGAGGTCACCTATCCGAGTACTAATCTCGCCCAAGCACACTTCACTGCGGAGTTCTGATGGGATCCGGTGCATTAGTGCTGGTATGATCGCACCTATTTAATTTCGCGCTGCAAATACATAAACTCATTCCCCTTTCTTCCCCCTCCCGTCATTTGTTTCCTTGTGCGTGCGCACTGCACCTCTCGTTCTCGTTCAAATATCAAGTAAAATGCCACGGCGCCGTGACTCACATTTGCGAATAAATCTGCGGACCATAATTAAAGTCGCGCATAACGTCGAACGGCACATCTGAAAAAATAAAAATGGGTGCAACACGAGAACTTCCCATAAGGTAACCCATCATTGTACTACTTTCGCCAAAGCACACTTAACTGCGGAGTTCTGATGGGATCCGGTGCATTTGTGCTGGTGTGACCGCACCTGTTTAATTTCGTGCTGAAAATACATACACTCCTTCTTCCCTTCCCCCTCCCATCATTTGTTTCCTTGTGCGTTCACACTGCACCTCTCATTCTCGTTCTAATATCGATTAAAATGCCCCTAATTCTTGACTCACATTTGCGTATAAACCAGCGGACCATAGTTCCAGTCGCGCGTAATGTCGAACGACCCATCTGAAAAAAAATTGTTGCGATACGAGGACTTCCCAAGAGGTCACCCATCCGAGCACTACTCTCGCCCAAGCATAGTTAACTGCAGAATTCTGATGGGATCCAATGCATTAGTGCTGGTATGATGCCACTTGTTTAATTTTGCGCTTCAAATACATACACTTCTTCTCTTTTCTTCCTCCTCCCGTCATTTGTTTCCTTGTGCGTGCGCACTGCACCTCCCGTTCTCGTTCAAATATCAAGTAAAATACCACGGCGCCGTGACTCACATTTACGAATAAATCTGCGGACCATAATTAAAGTCGCACGTAACGTCGAACGGCACATCTGAAAAAAAGAAAATGGGTGCAACACGAGAACTTTCCAAAAGGTAACCCATCATTGTACTACTTTCGCCAAAGCACACTTAACTGTGGAGTTCTGAAGGGATCCGGTGCATTTGTGCTGGTGTTACCGCACCTGTTTAATTTCGTGCTGAAAATACATACACTCCTTCTTCCCTCCCCCCTCCCATCATTTGTTTCCTTGTGCGTTCACAGTGCACCTCTTTTTCTCGTTCTAATATCGATTAAAATGCCCTTTTTTCTTGACTCACATTTGCGTATAAACCAGCGGACCATAGTTCCAGTCGCGCGTAACGTCGAATGACCCATCTGAAAAAAAATTGTTGCAATACGAGGACTTCCCAAGAGGTCACCCATCCGAGCACTACTCTCGCCCAAGCACACTTGACTGCAGAGTTCTGATGGGATCCAGTTCATTAGTGCTGGTATGATGCCACTTGTTTAATTTTGCGCTTCAAATACATACACTCCATCTCTTTTCCTCATCCTCCCGTCATTTGTTCCCTTGTAGGTGCGCAATGCACCTCTCGTACTCGTTCTAATATCAAGTAAAATGCCACGGTGCCGTGACTCACATTTGCGAATAAACCTGCGGACTATAATCATGTCGCGCGTAACGTCGAAAGAATCATCTGCAAAAAGATGGGTGCAACACGAGGACCTCCCAAGAAAATGGGTGAAATATAAGGACTTCGCAGGAGGTCACCCATCTGAGCACTAATCTCGCCCGAGCACACATAACTGCGGAGTTCTGATGGGATCCGGTGTATTAGTGCTGGTATGATCGCACTTGTTTAATTTTGCGCTGCAAATACATAAACTCATTCCCCTTTCTTCCCCCTCCCGTCATTTGTTTCCATGTGCGTGCGCACTGCACCTCCCGTTCTCATTCTAATATCAAGTAAAATTCTACAGCGTCTGACTCACATTTGCGAATAAACCTTAGGACCATAATTCAAGTCGCGCGTAACGTCGAAAGAATCATCTGCAAAAAAATGGGTGCAACACGAGGACTTCACAAGAAAATGGGTGAAATATAAGGACTTCGCAGGAGTTAACCCATGCTAGTACTACTCTCGCCCAAGCACCCTTACCTACGGAGTTTTGATAGAATCCGTTGCATTTGTGCTGGTATGATCGCATCTGTTTCATTTCGTGCTCAAAATACATACACTCCTTCTCCTTCCCTCCCCCTCCCATCAATTGTTTCCTTGTGCGTTCACACAGCACCTCTCCTTCTCGTTCTAATATCGATTAAAATGCCTCTGCTTCTTGACTCACATTTGCGTATAAACCAGCGGACCCTAGTTCCAGTCGCCCGTAATGTCGAACGACCCGTCTGAAAAAAAATTGGTGCGACACGAGGACTTCCCAGGAGGTCAACCATCCGAGTACTAATCTCGCCAAGCACACTTAACTGCGGAGTTCTGATGGGACCTGGGGCTTTAGTGCTGGTATGATCGCACCTGTTTAGTTTCGCGCTGCAAATACATACACTCCTTCTCCTTTCTTCCCCCTCCCGTCATTTGTTTCCTTGTGCGTTCACACTTCACCTCTCATTCTCGTTCTAATATCGATTAAAATGCCCCTGCTTCTTGATTCACATTTGCGTATAAACCAGCGGACTCAAGTTCCAGACGCGCGTAATGTCGAACGACCCGTCTGAAAAAAAATTGGTGCGACACGAGGACTTCACAAATAAATTGGTGAAATATAAGGACTTCGCAGGAGGTAACCCATGCTAGTACTACTCTCGCTCAAGCACCCTTACCTACGGAGTTCTGATAGAATCCGTTGCATTAGTGCTGGTATGATCGCACCTGTTTCATTTGGTGCTGAAAATACATACACTCCTTCTCCTTCCCTCCCCCTCCCATCAATTGTTTCCTTGTGCGGTCACACTGCACCTCTCCTTCTCGTTCTAATATCGATTAAAATGCCCCTTCTTCTTGACTCACATTTGCGTATAAACCAGCGGACCCTAGTTCCAGTCGCCCGTAACGTCGAATGACCCGTCTGAAAAAAATTGGTGCGACACGAGGACTTCCTAGGAGGTCACCCATCCGAGTACTAATCTCGCCCAAGCAAACTTCACTGCGGAGTTCTGATGGGATCCGGTGCATTAGAGCTGGTACGATCGCATCCGTTTAATTCCGCGCTGCAAATACATAAACTCTTTCTCCTTTCTTCCCCCTCCCGTCATATGTTTCCTTGTGCGTGCGCTCTGCATCTCTCTTTCTCGTTCTAATATCAAGTAATATGCCCCGGCACCGTGACTCACCTTTGCAAATGAACCAGCGATTTATAATTCCATTCTCGCGTAACGTCGAACAACCCATCCGAAAAAAAATTGGTGCAACACGAGGGCTTACCAGGTGGTCACCCATCCGAGTACTACTCTCGCCCAAGCACACTTAACTGCGGAGTTCTGATTGGATCTGGAGCTTTAGTGCTAGTATGATAGCACCTGTTTAATTTCGCGCTGCAAATACATACACTCCTTCTCTTTTCTTCCCCCTCCCGTCATTTGTTTCCTTGTGCGTTCACACTTCACCTTTCATTCTCGTTCTAATATCGATTTAAATGCCCCTGCTTCTTGACTCACATTTGCGTATAAACCAGCGGACCCTAGTTCCAGTCGCCCGTAATGTCGAATGACCCGTCTGAAAAAAATTGGTGCGACACGAGGACTTCCTAGGAGGTCACCCATCTGAGTACTAATCTCGCCCAAGCAAACTTCACTGCGGAGTTCTGATGGGATCCGGTGCATTAGAGCTGGTATGATCGCACCTGTTTAATTTCGCGCTGCAAATACATAAACTCATTCCCCTTTCTTCCTCCTCCCGTCATTTGTTTCCTTGTGCGTGCGCACTGCACCTCCCGTTCTCGTTCTAATATCAAGTAAAATGCTACATCGCCGTGACTCACATTTGTGAATAAATCTGAGGACCATAATTCAAGTCGCGCGTAACGTCGAAAGAATCATATGCAAAAAAATGGGTGCAACACGAGGACTTCACAAGAAAATGGGTGAAATATAACGACTTCGCAGGAGGTAACCCATGCTAGTACTACTCTCGCCCAAGCACCCTTACCTACGGAGTTCTGATAGAATCCGTTGCATTAGTGCTGGTATGATCGCACCTGTTTCATTTCGTGCTGAAAATACATATACTCCTTCTCCTTCCCTCCCCCTCCCATCAATTGTTTCCTTCTGCGTTCACACTGCACCTCTCCTTCTCGTTCTAATATCGATTAAAATGCCCCTGCTTCTTGACTCACATTTGCGTATAAACCAGCGGATCCCAGTTCCAGTCGCGCGTAACGTCGAACGACCCGTCTGAAAAAAAATTGGTGCAACACGAGGACTTCCCAAGAGGTCACCCATCCGAGTACTACTCTCGCCCAAGCACACTTAACTGCGGAGTTATGATGGGATCCGGTGCATTAGTGGTGGTACGATCGCATCCGTTTAATTCCGCGCTGCAAATACATAAACTCTTTCTCCTTTCTTCCCCCTCCCGTCATATGTTTCCTTGTGCGTGCGCTCTGCATCTCTCTTTCTCGTTCTAATATCAAGTAATATGCCCCGGCACCGTGACTCACCTTTGCAAATGAACCAGCGGTTTATAATTCCATTCTCGCGTAACGTCGAACAACCCATCCGAAAAAAAATAGGTGCAACACGAGGGCTTACCAGGTGGTCACCCATCCGAGTACTACTCTCGCCCAAGCACACTTAACTGCGGAGTTCTGATTGGATCTGGAGCTTTAGTGCTAGTATGATAGCACCTGTTTAATTTCGCGCTGTAAATACATACACTCCTTCTCTTTTCTTCCCCCTCCCGTCATTTGTTTCCTTGTGCGTTCACACTTCACCTTTCATTCTCGTTCTAATATCGATTTAAATGCCCCTGCTTCTTGACTCACATTTGCGTATAAACCAGCGGACCCTAGTTCTAGACGCGCGTAATGTCGAACGACCCGTCTGAAAAAAAATTGGTGCGACACGAGGACTTCCCAGGAGGTCAACCATCCGAGTACTAATCTCGCCAAGCACACTTAACTGCGGAGTTCTGATGGGACCTGGGGCTTTAGTGCTGGTATGATCGCACCTGTTTAGTTTCGCGCTGCAAATACATACACTCCTTCTCCTTTCTTCCCCCTCCCGTCATTTGTTTCCTTGTGCGTTCACACTTCACCTCTCATTCTCGTTCTAATATCGATTAAAATGCCCCTGCTTCTTGACTCACATTTGCGTATAAACCAGCGGACCCTAGTTCCAGACACGCGTAACGTCGAACGACCCGTCTGAAAAAACATTGGTGCGACACGAGGATTTCACAAGAAAATGGGTGAAATATAAGGACTTCGCATGAGGTAACCCATGCTAGTACTACTCTCACCCAAGCACCCTTACCTACGGAGTTCTGATAGAATCCGTTGCATTAGTGCTGGTATGATCGCACCTGTTTCATTTCGTGCTCAAAATACATACACTCCTTCTCCTTCCCTCCCCCTCCCATCAATTGTTTCCTTGTGCGGTCACACTGCACCTCTCCTTCTCGTTCTAATATCGATTAAAATGCCCCTGCTTCTTGACTCACATTTGCGTATAAACCAGCGGACCCTAGTTCCAGTCGCCCGTAACGTCGAATGACCCGTCTGAAAAAAATTGGTGCGACACGAGGACTTCCTAGGAGGTCACCCATCCGAGTACTAATCTCGCCCAAGCAAACTTCACTGCGGAGTTCTGATGGGATCCGGTGCATTAGAGCTGGTACGATCGCATCCGTTTAATTCCGCGCTGCAAATACATAAACTCTTTCTCCTTTCTTTCCCCTCCCGTCATATGTTTCCTTGTGCGTGCGCTCTGCATCTCTCTTTCTCGTTCTAATATCAAGTAATATGCCCCGGCACCGTGACTCACCTTTGCAAATGAACCAGCGGTTTATAATTCCATTCTCGCGTAACGTCGAACAACCCATCCGAAAAAAAATAGGTGCAACACGAGGGCTTACCAGGTGGTCACCCATCCGAGTACTACTCTCGCCCAAGCACACTTAACTGCGGAGTTCTGATTGGATCTGGAGCTTTAGTGCTAGTATGATAGCACCTGTTTAATTTCGCGCTGCAAATACATACACTCCTTCTCTTTTCTTCCCCCTCCCGTCATTTGTTTCCTTGTGCGTTCACACTTCACCTTTCATTCTCGTTCTAATATCGATTTAAATGCCCCTGCTTCTTGACTCACATTTGCGTATAAACCAGCGGACCCTAGTTCTAGACGCGCGTAATGTCGAACGACCCGTCTGAAAAAAAATTGGTGCGACACGAGGACTTCCCAGGAGGTCAACCATCCGAGTACTAATCTCGCCAAGCACAATTAACTGCGGAGTTCTGATGGGACCTGGGGCTTTAGTGCTGGTATGATCGCACCTGTTTAGTTTCGTGCTGCAAATACATACACTCCTTCTCCTTTCTTCCCCCTCCCGTCATTTGTTTCCTTGTGCGTGCGCACTGCACCTCCCGTGCTCGTTCTAATATCAAGTAAAATGCGACGGTGCCGTGACTCACATTTGCGAATAAACCTGAGGACCATAATTCAAGTCGCGAGTATCGTCGAAAGAATCATCTGCAAAAAAATGGGTGCAACACCAGGATTTCCTAAGAAAATTGGTGAAATATAAGGACTTTGCAGGAGGTCACCCATCCTAGTGCTACTCTCGCCCAAGCACCCTTAACATGCGGAGTTCTGATAGAATCCGTTGCATTGGTGCTGGTATGATTGCTCATGTTTCATTCTGCGATGCAAATACATACACTATTTTTCCCTCCATCCCTCCTCCGGTTTAAAATTCAATTTGCGCGTAACGTTGAACAACCCATCCGAAAAAAAATAGGTGCAACACAAGGGCTTCCCAAGTGGTCACCCATCCGAGTACTACTCTCGCCCAAGCACACTTAACTGCGGAGTTCTGATGGGATCCGGGGCTTTAGTGCTGGTATGATCACACCTGTTTAAATTCGCGCTGCAAATACATACACTCCTTCTCCTTTCTTTCCCCTCCCGTCATTTGTTTCCTTGTGCGTTCACACTTCACCTCTCATTCTCGTTCTAATATCGATTAAAATGCCCCTGCTTCTTGACTCACATTTGCGTATAAACCAGCGGACCCTAGTTCCAGACGCGCGTAACGTCGAACGACCAGTCTGAAAAAAAATTGGTGCGACACAAGGACTTCCCAGGAGGTCACCCATCCGAGTACTACTCTCGCCCAAGCACACTTAACTGCGGAGTTCTAATGGGATCCGGTGCATTAGTGCTGGTATTATCGCACCCGTTTAATTCCGCGCTGCAAATACATAAACTCCTTCTCCTTTCTTCCCCCTCCCGTCATTTGTTTCCTTGTGCGTGCGCACTGCACCTCCCGTGCTCGTTCTAATATCAAGTAAAATGTGACGGTGCCGTGACTCACATTTGCGAATAAACCTGAGGACCATAATTCAAGTCGCGAGTATCGTCGAAAGAATCATCTGCAAAAAAATGGGTGCAACACCAGGATTTCCTAAGAAAATTGGTGAAATATAAGGACTTTGCAGGAGGTCACCCATCCTAGTGCTACTCTCGCCCAAGCACCCTTAACTTGCGGAGTTCTGATAGAATCCGTTGCATTGGTGCTGGTATGATTGCTCATGTTTCATTCTGCGCTGCAAATACATACACTTTTTTTCCCTCCATCCCTCCGTTGCATTGGTGCTGGTATGATTGCTCATGTTTCATTCTGCGCTGCAAATACATACACTTTTTTTCCCTCCATCCCTCCTCCCGTCATTTGTTTCCTTGTGCGTTCACACTTCACCTCTCCTTCTCGTTCTAATATCGATTAAAATGCCCCTGCTTCTTGACTCACATTTGCGTATAAACCAGCGGACTCAAGTTCCAGACGCGCGTAACGTCGAACGACCCGTCTGAAAAAAAATTGGTGCGACACGAGGACTTCACAAATAAATTGGTGAAATATAAGGACTTCGCAGGAGGTAACCCATGCTAGTACTACTCTCGCTCAAGCACTCTTACCTACGGAGTTCTGATAGAATCCGTTGCATTAGTGCTGGTATGATCGCACCTGTTTCATTTAGTGCTGAAAATACATACACTCATTCTCCTTCCCTCCCCCTCCCATCAATTGTTTCCTTGTGCGTTCACACTGCACCTCTCCTTCTCGTTCTAATATCGATTAAAATGCCCCTGCTTCTTGACTCACATTTGCGTATAAACCAGCGGACTCAAGTTCCAGACGCGCGTAACGTCGAACGACCCGTCTGAAAAAAAATTGGTACGACACGAGGACTTCACAAATAAATTGGTGAAATATAAGGACTTCGCAGGAGGTAACCCATGCTAGTCCTACTCTCGCTTAAGCACCCTTACCTACGGAGTTCTGATAGAATCCGTTGCATTAGTGCTGGTATGATCCCTCATGTTTCATTCTGCACTGCAAATACATACACTATTTCTCCTCCCATCCACCCTCCCGTCATTTGTTTCCTTGTGCGTGCACTCTGCATCTCTCTTTCTCGTTCTAATATCAAGTAATATCCTCCGGCACCGTGACTCACCTTTATAAATGAACCAGCGGTTTATAATTCCATTCGCGCATAACGTCGAACAACCCATCCGAAAAAAATAGGTGCAACACGAGGGCTTCCCAGGTGGTCTCGCATCCGAGTACTACTCTCGCCCAAGCACACTTAACTGCGGAGTTTTGATGGGATCCGGGGCTTTAGTGCTGGTATGATCACACCTCTTTAATTTTGCGCTGCAAATACATACACTCCTCCTTTCTTCCCCCTCCCGTCATTTGTTTCCTTGTGCGTTCACACTTCACCTCTCATTCTCGTTCTAATATCGATTAAAATGCCCCTGCTTCTTGACTCACATTTGCGTATAAACCAGCGGACTCAAGTTCCAGACGCGCGTAACGTCGAACGACCCGTCTGAAAAAAAATTGGTGCGACACGAGGACTTCCCAGGAGGTCACCCATCCGAGTACTAATCTCGCCCAAACACACTTCACTGCGGAGTTCTGATGGGATCCGGTGCATTAGTGCTGGTATGATCGTACCTGTTTAATTTCGCGCTGCAAATACATAAACTCATTCCCCTTTCTTCCCCCTCCCGTCATTTGTTTCCTTGTGCGTGTGCACTGCACCTCCCGTTCTCGTTCTAATATAAAGTAAAATGCTACAGCGCCGTGAATAACATTTGCGTATAAACCTGAGAACCATAATTCAAGTCGCGCGTAACGTCGAAAGAATCATCTGCAAAAAAATGGGTGCAACACGAGGACTTCACAAGAAAATGAGTGAAATATAAGAACTTCGCAGGAGGTAACCCATGCTAGTACTACTCTCGCCGAAGCACCCTTACCTATGGAGTTCTGATAGAATCCGCTGCATTAGTGCTGGTATTATCGCACTTGTTTCATTTCGTGCCGAAAATACACACACTCCTTCTCCTTCCCTCCCCCCTCCCATCAATTGTTTCCTTTTGTGTTCACACTGCACCTCTCCTTGTCGTTCTAACATCGATTAAAATGCCCCTGCTTCTTGACTCATATTTGCGTATAAACCAGCGGACCATAGTTCATGTCGCGCGTAACGTCGAACGACCCATCTGAAAAAAAATTGTTGCGATACGAGGACTTCCCAAGAGGTCATCCATCCGAGTACTATCTCGCCCAAGCACGCTTAATTGTAGAGTTCTGATGGGATCCAGTGCATTAGTGCTGGTATGATGCCACTTGTTTAATTTTGCGTTTCAAATACATACACTCCTTCTCTTTTCTTCCTCCTCCTGTCATTTGTTTCCTTGTGCGTGCGCACTGCACCTCCCGTACTCGTTCTAATATCAAGTAAAATGCCACGGCGCCGTGACTCACATTTGCGAATAAACCTGCGGACCATAAATCAAGTCGCGCGTAACGTCGAAAGAATCATCTACAAAAAGATGGGTGCAACACGAGGACCTCCCAAGAGAATGGGTGAAATATAAGGACTTCGCAGGAGGTCACCCATCCGAGTACTTTTCTCGCCCAAGCACCCTTAACTGCAGAGTTCTGATAGAATCCGTTGCATTCGTGCTGGTATGATCCCTCATGTTTCATTCTGCACTGCAAATACATACACTCTTTCTCCTCCCATCCACCCTCCCGTCATTTGTTTCCTTGTGCGTGCACTCTGCATCTCTCTTTCTCATTCTAATATCAAGTAATATGCTCCGGCACCGTGACTCACCTTTACAAATGAACCAGCGGTTTATAATTCCATTCGCGCATAACGTCGAACAACCCATCCGAAAAAAAATAGGTGCAACACGAGGGCTTCCCAGGTGGTCCCGCATCCGAGTACTACTCTCGCCCAAGCACACTTAACTGCGGAGTTTTGATGGGATCCGGGGCTTTAGTGCTGGTATGATCGCACCTGTTTAATTTTGCGCTGCAAATACATACACTCCTTCTCCTTTCTTCCCCCTCCCGTCATTTGTTTCCTTGTGCGTTCACACTTCACCTCTCATTCTCGTTCTAATATCGATTAAAATGCTTCTGCTTATTGACTCACATTTGCGTATAAAAGAGCATACCCTAGTTCCAGACGCGGGTAACGTCGAACGACCAGTCTGAAAAAAAATTGGTGCGACACGAGGACTTCCCAGGAGGTCACCCATTCGAGTACTAATCTCGCCCAAGCACACTTAACTGCGTAGTTCTGATGGGATCCGGTGCAATAGTGCTGGTATGATCGCACCCTTTTAATTTTGCGCTACAAATAGATAAACTCATTCACCTTTCTTCCCTCCCGTCATTTGTTTCCTTGTGCGTGCGCACTGCACCTCCCGTTCTCGTTCTAATATCAAGTAAAATGCCACGGCGCCGTGACTCACATTTGCGAATAAACCTGAGGACCATAATTCAAGTCGCGCGTAACATCGAAAGAATCATCTGCAAAAAAATGGGTGCAACACGAGGACTTCACAAGAAAATGGGTGAAATATAAGGACTTCGCAGGAGGTAACCCATGCTAGTACTACTCTCGCCCAAGCACCCTTACCTACGGAGTTCTGATAGAATCTGTTGCATTAGTGCTGGTATGATCGTACCTGTTTCATTTCGTGCTGAAAATACATACACTCCTTCTCCTTCCCTCCCCCTCCCATCAATTGTTTCCTTGTGTGTTCACACTGCACCTCTCCTTCTCGTTCTAATATCGATTAAAATGCCGCAACTTCTTGACTCACATTTGCGTATAAACTAGCGGACCATAGTTCATGTCGCGCGTAACGTCGAACGACCCATCTGAAAAAAAATTGTTGCGATACGAGGACTTCCCAAGAGGTCATCCATCCGAGTGCCACTATCGCCCAAGCACGCTTAATTGCAGAGTTCTGATGGGATCCAGTGCATTAGTGCTGGTATGATCGCACTTGTTTAATTTTGCGTTTCAAATACATACACTCCTTCTCTTTTCTTCCTCCTCCTGTCATTTGTTTCCTTGTGCGTGCACATTGCACCTCCCGTACTCGTTCTAATATCAAGTAAAATACCACGGCGCCGTGACTCACATTTGCGAATAAACCTGCGGACCATAAATCAAGTCGCGCGTAACGTCGAAAGAATCATCTGCAAAAAGATGGGTGCAACACGAGGACCTCCCAAGAAAATGGGTGAAATATAAGGACTTCGCAGGAGGTCACCCATCCGAGTACTTCTCTCACCCAAGCACCCTTAACTGCAGAGTTCTGATAGAATCCGTTGCATTAGTGCTGGTATGATCCCTCATGTTTCATTCTACACTGCAAATACATACACTCTTTCTCCTCCCATCCACCCTCCCATCATTTGTTTCCTTGTGCGTGCACTCTGCATCTCTCTTTCTCGTTCTAATATCAAGTAATATGCTCCGGCACCGTGACTCACCTTTGCAAATGAACCAGCAGTTTATAATTCCATTCGCGCGTAACGTCGAACAACCCATCCGAAAAAAAATAAGTGCAACACGAGGGCTTCCCAGGTGGTCCCCCATCCGAGTACTACTCTCGCCCAAGCACACTTAACTGCGGAGTTCTGATGGGATCCGGGGCTTTAGTGCTGCTATGATCGCACCTTTTTAATTTCGCGCTGCAAATACATACACTCCTCCTTTCTTCCCCCTCCCGTCATTTGTTTCCTTGTGCGTTCACACTTCACCTCTCATTCTCGTTCTAATATCGATTAAAATGCCCCTGCTTCTTGACTCACATTTGCGTATAAACCAGCGGAACCTAGTTCCAGACGCGCGTAACGTCGAACGACCAGTCTGAAAAAAAATTTGTGCGACACGAGGACTTCCCAGGAGGTCAACCATCCGAGTACTAATCTCGCCCAAACACACTTAACTGCGGAGTTCTGATGGGATCCGGGGCTTTAGTGCTGGTATGATCGCACCTGTTTAGTTTCGCGCTGCAAATACATACACTCCTCTTTTCTTCCCCCTCCCGTCATTTGTTTCCTTATGCGTGCGCGCTGCACCTCCCGTTCTCGTTCTAATATCAAGTAAAATGCTACAGCGCCGTGACTCACATTTGTGAGTTAACCTGAGTACCATAATTCAAGTCGCGCGTAACATCGAAAGAATCATCTACAAAAAAATGTGTGCAGCACGAGGACTTCACAAGAAAATGGGTGAAATATAAGGACTTCGCAGGAGGTAACCCATGCTATTACTACTCTCGCCCAAGCACCCTTACCTACGGAGTTCTGATAGAATCCGTTGCATTAGTGCTGGTATGATCCCACCTGTTTCATTCTGCGCTGCAAATACATACACTTTTTCTCCTTCCCTCCCCCTCCCATCAATTGTTTCCTTGTGCATTCACACTGCACCTCTCCTTCTCGTTCTAATATCGATTAAAAGGCCCCTGCTTCTTGACTCACATTTGCGTATAAACCAGCGGACCCTAGTTCCAGTCGCGCGTAACATCGAACGACTCGTCTGAAAAAAAATTGGTGCGACACGAGGACTTCCCCAGAGGTCACCCATCCGAGTACTACTCTCGCCCAAACACACTTAACTGCGGAGTTCTGATGGGATCCGGTGCAATAGTGCTGGTATGATCGCACCCGTTTAATTTTGTGCTGCAAATACATAAACTTCTTCTCCTTTCTTCCCCCTCCCGTCATTTGTTTCCTTGTGCGTGCGCACTGCACCTCCCGTGCTCGTTCTAATATCAAGTAAAATTCTACGGTGCCATGACTCACATTTGCGAATAAACCTGAGGACCATAATTCAAATCGCGCGTATCGTCGAAAGAATCATCTGCAAAAAAATGGGTGCAACACGAGGACTTCCTAAGAAAATGGGTGAAATATAAGGACTTCGCAGGAAGTCACCCATCCTAGTGCTACTCTCGCCAAAGCACCTTTAACTTGCGGAGTTCTGATAGAATCTGTTGCATTGGTGCTGGTATGATTGCTCATGTTTCATTCTGCGCTGCAAATACATATACTTTTTCTACCTCCATCCCCCCTCCCGTCATTTGCTTTCTTGTGCGTGCACGCTGTATCTCTCTTTCTCGTTCTAATATCGATTAAAATGCCCCTGCTTCTTGACTCACATTTGCGTATAAACCAGTGGACCCTTGTTCCAGTCGCGCGTAACGTCGAACGACCCGTCTGAAAAAAAAATTAGTGCGACACGAGGACTTCCTAAGAGGTAACCCATTCGAGTACTACTCTCGCCCAAGCACACTTAACTGCGGAGTTCTGATGGGATCCGGTGCATTAGTGCTGGTATGATCGAACCTGTTTAATTTCGCGTTGCAAATACATACACTCCTTCTCCTTTATTCCCCCTCCCGTCATTTGTTTCCTTGTGCGTGCGCACTGCACCTCTCGTTCTCGCTCAAATATCAAGTAAAATGCCACGGAGCCGTGACTCACATTTGCGAATAAATCTGCGGACCATAATTAAAGTCGCGCGTAAGGTCGAACGGCACATCTGAAAAAAAGAAAATGGGTGCAACACGAGAACTTCCCAGGAGGTAACCCATCATTGTACTACTTTCGCCAAAGCACACTTAACTGCGAAGTTCTGATGGGATCCGGTGCATTTGTGCTGGTGTGACCGCACCTGTTTAATTTCGTGTTGAAAATACATACACTACTTCTTCCCTCCCCCCTCCCATCATTTGTTTCCTTGTGCGTTCACACTGCACCTCTCCTTCTCGTTCTAATACCGATTAAAATGCCCCTAATTCTTGACTCACATTTACGTATAAACCAGCGGACCATAGTTCCAGTTGCACGTAACGTCGAACGACCCGTCTGAAAAAAAATTGTTGCGATACGAGGACTTCCCAAGAGGTCACCCATCCGAGTACTACACTCGCCCAAGCACACTTAACTGCAGAGTTCTGATGGGATCCAGTGCATTAGTGCTGGTATGATGCCACTTGTTTAATTTTGCGCATCAAATACATACGCTTCTTTTCTTTTCTTCCTCCTCCCGTCATTTGTTTCCTTGTGCGTGCGCACTGCACCTCCCGTACTCGTTTTAATATCAAGTAAAATGCCACGGCGCCGTGACTCACATTTGCGAATAAACCTGAGGACCATAATTCAAGTCGCGCGTAACGTCGAAAGAATCATCTGCAAAAAAATGGGTGCAACACGAGGACTTCACAAGAAAATGGGTGAAATATAAGGACTTCGCAGGAGGTAACCCATGCTAGTACTACTCTCGCCCAAGCACCCTTAACTACGGAGTTATGATAGAATCCGTTGCATTAGTGCTGTTATGATCGTACCTGTTACATTTCGTGCTGAAAATACATACACTCCTTCTCCTTCCCTCCCCCTCCCATCAATTGTTTCCTTATGCGTTCACACTGCACCTCTTCTTCTCGTTCTAATATCGATTAAAATGCCCCTGCTTCTTAACTCACATTTGCGTATAAACCAGCGGACCATAGTTCCAGTCGCGCGTAACGTCGAACGACCCGTCTGAAAAAAAATTTGTGCGACACGAGAACTTCCCAGGAGGTCACCCATCCGAGTACTAGTCTCGCCCAAGCACACTTAACTGCGGAGTTCTAATGGGATCCGGGGATTTAGTGCTGGTATGATCGCACCTGTTTAATTTTGCACTGCAAATACATACACTCCTTCTCCTTTCTTCCCCCTCCCGTCATTTGTTTCCTTGTGCGTTAACATTTCACCTCTCATTCTCGTTCTAATATCGATTAAAATGCCCCTGCTTATTGACTCACATTTGCGTATTAACCAGCGGACCATAGTTCCAGTCGCGCGTAACGTCGAACGACCCATCTGAAAAAAAATTGTTGCGATACGAGGACTTCCCAATAGGTCACCCATCCGAGTACTACACTCGCCCAAGCACACTTAACTGCAGAGTTCTGATGGGATCCAGTGCATTAGTGCTGGTATGATGCCACTTGTTTAATTTTGCGCTTCAAATACATACACTCCTTCTCTTTTCTTCCTCCTCCCGTCATTTGTTTCCTTGTGCGTGCGCACTGCACCTCCCGTACTCGTTCTAATATCAAGTAAAATGTCACGGCGCCGTGACTCACATTTGCGAATAAACCTGCGGACCATAAATCAAGTCGCGCGTAACGTCGAAAGAATCATCTGCAAAAAGATGGGTGCAACACGAGGACCTCCCAAAAAAATGGGTGAAATATAAGGACTTCGCAGGAGGTCACCCATCCGAGTACTTTTCTCTCCCAAGCACCCTTAACTGCGGAGTTGTGATAGAATCCGTTGCATTAGTGCTGGTATGATCCCTCATGTTTCATTCTGCACAGCGAATACATACACTCTTTCTCCTCCCATCCCCCCTCCCGTCATTTGTTTCCTTGTGCGTGCACTCTGCATCTCTCTTTCTCGTTCTAATATCAAGTAATATGACCTGGCACCGTGACTCACCTTTGCAAATGAACCAGTGGTTTATAATTCCATTCGCGCGTAACGTCGAACAACCCATCCGAAAAAAAATAGGTGCAACACGAGGGCTTCCCAAGTGGTCACCCATCCGAGTACTACCCTCGCCCAAGCACACTTAAATGCGGAGTTCTGATGGGATCCGGAGTTTTGGTGCTGGTATGATCGCACATGTTTAATTTCGAGCTACAAATACATACACACCTTCTCCTTTCTTCCCCCTCCAGTCATTTGTTTCCTTGTGCGTTCACACTTTACCTCTCATTCTCGTTCTAATATCGATTAAAATGCCCCTGATTCTTGACTCAAATTTGCGTATAAACCAACGGACCCTAGTTCCAGACGCGCGTAACGTCGAACGACCCGTCTGAAAAAAAAATTGGTGCGACACGAGGACTTCCCAGGAGGTCATCCATCCGAGTACTAATCTCACCCAAGCACACTTAACTGCAGAGTTCTGATGGGATTCGGGGCTTTAGTGCTGGTATGATCGCACCTGTTTAGTTTCGCGCTACAAATACATACACTCCTTCTCCTTTCTTCCCCCTCCCGTCATTTGTTTCCTTGTGCGTTCACACTTCACCTCTCATTCTCGTTCTAATATCGATTAAAATGCCCCTGCTTCTTGACTCACATTTGCGTATAAACCAGCGGACCCTAGTTCCAGTCGCGCGTAACTTCGAACGACCTGTCTAAAAAAAAATTGGTGCGACACGAGGACTTTCCAGGAGGTCACCCATCCGAGTACTACTCTCGCCCAAGCACACTTAACTGCGGAGTTCTGATGGGATCCGGTGCATTAGTGCTGGTATGATCGCACCCGTTTAATTCCGCGCTGCAAATACATAAACTCCTTCTCCTTTCTTCCCCCTCCCGTCATTTGTTTCCTTGTGCGTGCGAATTGCACCTCCCGTGCTCGTTCTAATATCAAGTAAAATGCTACGGTGCCGTGACTCACATTTGCGAATAAACCTGAGGACCATAATTCAAGTCGCGCGTAACGTCGAAAGAATCATTTGCAAAAAAATGGGTGCAACACGAGGACTTTCTAAGAAAATAGGTGAAATATAAGGACTTCGCATGAGGTCACCCATCCTAGTGCTACTCTCGCCCAAGCACCCTTAACTTGCAGAGTTCTGATAGAATCCGTTGTATTGGTGCTGGTTTGATCGCTCATGTTTCATTCTGCACTGCAAATACATACACTCTTTCTCCCTCCATCCCCTATCCCGTCATTTGTTTCCTTGTGCGTGCACTCTGCATCTCTCCTTCTCGTTCTAATATCAAGTAAAATGCCCTAGCATCGTGACTCACCTTTGCGAATGAACCAGCGGTTTATAATTGCATTCGCGCGTAACATCGAGCGACCCATCCGAAAAAAAATGGGTGCAACACGAGGACTTCCCAGGAGGTCACCATAAATCAAGTAGCGCGTAACGTCGAAAGAATCATCTGCAAAAAGATGGGTGCAACACGAGGACCTCCCAAGAAAATGGGTGAAATATAAGGACTTCGCAGGAGGTCACCCATCCGAGTACTTTTCTCGCCCAAGCACCCTTAATTGCGGAGTTCTGATAGAATCCTTTGCATTAGTACTGGTATGATCCCTCATGTTTCATTCTGCACTGCAAATACATACACTTTTTCTCCTCCCATCCCCCCTCCCGTCATTTGTTTCCTTGTGCGTGCACTCTGCATCTCTCTTTCTCGTTCTAATATCAAGTAATATGCCCCGGCACCGTGACTCACCTTTGCAAATGAACCAGCGGTTTATAATTCCATTCGCGCGTAACGCCGAACAACCCATCCGAAAAAGAATAGGTAAAACATGAGGGATTCCCAAGTGGTCACCCATCCGAGTACTACTCTCGCCCAAGTAAACTTAACTGCGGAGTTTTGATTGGATCCGGGGCTTTAGTGCTGGTATGATCGCACCTATTTAATTTTGCGCTGCAAGTACATACACTCCTCCTTTCTTCCCCCTCCCGTCATTTGTTTCCTTGTGCGTTAACACTTCACCTATCATTCTCGTTCTAATATCGATTAAAATGCCCCTGCTTATTGACTCACATTTGCATATAAACCAGCGGACCCTAGTTCCAGACGCGCGTAACGTCGAACGACCCGTCTGAAAAAAAATTTGTGCGACACGAGGACTACCCAGGAGGTCAACCATCCGAGTACTAATCTCGCCCAAACACACTTAACTCCGGAGTTCTGATGGGATCCGGGGCTTTAGTGCTGGTATGATCGCACCTGTTTAGTTTCGCGCTGCAAATACATACACTCCTTCTCTTTTCTTCCCCCTCCCGTCATTTGTTTCCTTATGCGTGCGCACTGCACCTCCCGTTCTCGTTCTAATATCAAGTAAAATGCTACAGCGCCGTGACTCACATTTGTGAATTAACCTGAGTACCATAATTCAAGTCGCGCGTAACATCGAAAGAATCATCTACAAAAAAATGTGTGCAGCACGAGGACTTCACAAGAAAATGGTTGAAATATAAGGACTTCGCAGGAGGTAACCCATGCTATTACTACTCTCGCCCAAGCACCCTTACCTACGGAGCTCTGATAGAATCTGTTGCATTCGTGCTGGTATGATCCCTCATGTTTCATTCTGCACTGCAAATACATACACTCTTTCTCCTCCCATCCACCCTCCCGTCATTTGTTTCCTTGTGCGTGCACTCTGCATCTCTCTTTCTCGTTCTAATATCAAGTAATATGCTCCGGCACCGTGACTCACCTTTACAAATGAACCAGCGGTTTATAATTCCATTCGCGCATAACGTCGAACAACCCATCCGAAAAAAAATAGGTGCAACACGAGGGCTTCCCAGGTGGTCCCGCATCCGAGTACTACTCTCGCCCAAGCACACTTAACTGCGGAGTTTTGATGGGATCCGGGGCTTTAGTGCTGGTATGATCACACCTCTTTAATTTTGCGCTGCAAATACATACACTCCTTCTCCTTTCTTCCCCCTCCCGTCATTTGTTTCCTTGTGCGTTCACATTTCACCTCTCATTCTCGTTCTAATATCGATTAAAATGCCCCTACTTCTTGACTCACATTTGCGTATAAACCAGCAGACCCTAGTTCCAGACGCGCGTACCGTCAAACGACCCGTCTGAAAAAAAAATTGGTGCGACACGAGGACTTCCCAGGAGGTCACCCATCCGAGTACTAATCTCGCCTAAGCACACTTCACTGCGGAGTTCTGATGGGATCCGGTGCATTAGTGCTAGTATGATCGCACCTGTTTAATTTCGCGCTGCAAATACATAAACTCATTCCCCTTTCTTCCCCCTCCCGTCATTTGTTTCCTTGTGCGTGCGCACTGCACCTCCCGTTCTCGTTCTAATATAAAGTAAAATGCTACAGCGCCGTGAATAACATTTGCGAATAAATCTGCGGACCATAATTAAAGTCGCGCGTAACGTCGAGCGGCACATCTGAAAAAAAGAAAAAGGGTGCAACACGAGAACTTCCAAGGAGGTAACCCATCATTGTACTACTTTCGCCAAAGCACAGTTAACTGCGGAGTTCTGATGGGATCCGGTGCATTTGTGCTGGTGTGACCGCACCTGTTTAATTTCGTGCTGAAAATACATAAACTCCTTCTTCCCTCCCCCCCTCCCATCATTTGTTTCCTTGTGCGTTTACACTGCACTTCTCCTTCTCGTTCTAATATCGATTAAAATGCCCCTGATTCTTGACTCACATTTGCGTATAAACCAGTGGACCATAGTTCCAGTCGCGCGTAACGTCGAACGACCCGTCTGAAAAAAAACTGGTGCGACACGAGGACTTCCCAGGAGGTCACCCATCCGAGTACTACTCTCGCCCAAGCACACTTAACTGCAGAGTTATGATGGGATCCGGTGCATTAGTGCTGGTATGATCGCACCCGTTTAATTCTGCGCTGCAAATACATAAACTCCTTCTCCTTTCTTCCCCCTCCCGTCATATGTTTCCTTGTGCGTGCACTCTGCATCTCTCTTTCTCGTTCTAATATCAAGTAATATGCCCCGGCACCGTGACTCACCTTTGCAAATGAACCAGCGGTTTATAATTCCATTCGCCCGTAATGTCGAACAACCCATCCGAAAAAAATAGGTACAACACGAGGGCTTCCCAAGTGGTCACCCATCCGAGTACTACTCTCGCCCAAGCACACTTAACTGCAGAGTTCTGATGGGATCCGGAGCTTTAGTGCTGGTGTGATCGCACCTGTTTAATTTCGCGCTGCAAATACATACACTCCTTCTCCTTTCTTCCCCTCCCATCATTTGTTTCCTTGTGCGTTCACACTTCACCTCTCCTTCTCGTTCTAATATCGACTAAAATGCCCCTGCTTCATGACTCACTTTTGCGTATAAACCAGCGGACCATAGTTCCAGACGCGCGTAACGTCGAACAACCCGTCTGAAAAAGAAACTAGTGTGACAAGAGGACTTCACAAAAGGTCACCCATCCAAGTACTAATCTTGCCCAAGCACACTTAACTGCGGAGTTCTGATGGGATCCGCTGCATTAGTGCTGGTATTATCGCAACTGTTTAATTTTGCGCTGCTAATACATAAACTCATTCCCCTTTCTTCCCCCTCCCGTCATTTGCTTTTTTGTGCGTGCGCACTGCACCTGTCATTCTCGTTCAAATATCAAGTAAAATGCCACAGCGCCGTGACTCACATTTGCGAATAAATCTGCGGACCATAATTAAAGTCGCGCGTAACCTCGAACGGCACATCTGAAAAAAAAAATGGGTGCAACACGAGGACTTCGCAAGAAAATTGGTGAAATATAAGGACTTTGCAGGATTTAACCCATGCTAGTACTACTCTCGCCCAAGCACCCTTACCTACAGAGTTCTGATAGAATCCGTTGCATTAGTGCTGGTATGATCACACCTGTTTCATTTCGCGCTGCAAAAACATACTCCATCTCCTTTCTTCCCCCTCCCGTCATTTGTTTCCTTGTGCGTGCGCACTGCACCTCTCGTTCTCGTTCAAATATCAAGTAAAATGCCACGGCACCGTGACTCACATTTACGAATAAATTTGCCGACCATAATTAAAGTCACGCGTAACGTCGAACGGCACATCTGAAAAAAAAATGGGTGCAACACGAGAACTTCCCAGGAGGTAACCCATCATTGTACTACTTTCGCCGAAGCACACTTAACTGCGGAGTTCTTATGGGATCCGGTACATTTGTGCTGGTGTGACCGCGCCTGTTTAATTTCGTGCTGAAAATACATACGCTCCTTCTTCCCTCCCCCCCTCCCATCATTTGTTTCCTTGTGCGTGCACTATGCATCTCTCTTTCTCGTTCTAATATCAAGTAATATGCCCCGGCACCGTGACTCACCTTTGCAAATGAACCAGCAGTTTATAATTCCATTCGCGCGTAACGTCGAAATACCCATCCGAAAAAAAATAGGTGCAACACGAGGGCTTCCCAAGTGGTCACCCATCCGAGTACTACTCTCGCCCAAGCAAACTTAACTGCAGAGTTCTGATGGGATTCGGTGCATTAGTGCTGGTATGATCGAATCTGTTTAATTTCGCGCTGCAAATACATAAACTCCTTCTCCTTTCTTCCCCCTCCCGTCATTTCTTTCCTTGTGCGTGCGCACTGCACCTCTCGTTCTCGTTCAAATATCAAGTAAAATGCCACGGCGCCGTGACTCACATTTGCGAATAAATCTGCAGACCATAATCAAAGTCGCGCGTAACGTCGAATGGCACATCTGAAAAAAAGAAAATGGGTGCAACACGAGAACTTCCCAGGAGGTAACCCATCATTGTATTACTTACGCCAAAGCACACTTAACTACGAAGTTCTGATGGGATCCGTTGCATTTGTGCTGGTGTGACCGCACCTGTTTAATTTCGTGCTGAAAATACATACACTCCTTCTTCCCTCCCCTCTCCCATCATTTGTTTCCTTGTGCGTTCACACTGCACCTCTCCTTCTCGTTCTAATATCGATTAAAATGCCCCTGATTCTTGACTCACATTTGCGTATAAACCAGCAGACTATAGTTTCAGTCGCGCGTAACGTCGAACGACCCATCTGAAAATAAATTGTTGCAATACGAGGACTTCCCAAGAGGTCACCCATCCGAGTACTACTCTCGCCCAAGCACACTTAACTGCAGAGTTCTGATCGGATCCAGTGCAGTAGCACTGGTATGATGCCACTTGTTTAATTTTTCATTTCAAATACATACACTCATTCTCTTTTCTTCCTCATCCCGTCATTTGTTTCCTTGTGCGTGCGCACTGCATCTCCCGTACTCGTTCTAATATCAAGTAAAATGCCACGGCGCCGTGATTCACATTTGCGAATAAATCTGCGGACCATAAATCAAGTCGCGCGTAACGTCGAAAGAATCATCTGCAAAAAGATGGGTGCAATACGAGGACCTCCCAAGAAAATGGGTGAAATATAAGGACTTCGCAGAAGGTCACCCATCCGAGTACTTTTCTCGCCCAAGCACCCTTAACTGCGGAGTTCTGATAGAATCCGTTGCATTAGTGCTGGTATGATCCCTCATGTTTCATTCTGCACTGCAAATACATACACTCTTTCTTCTTCCATCCCCCCTCCCGTCATTTGTTTCCTTGTGCGTGCACTCTGCATCTCTCTTTCTCGTTCTAATATCAAGTAATATGCCCCGGCACCGTGACTCACCTTTGCAAATGAACCAACGGTTTATAATTCCATTCGCGCGTAACGTCGAACAACCCATCCGAAAAAAAATAGGTGCAACACAAGGGCTTCCCAAGTGGTCACCCATCCGAGTACTACTCTCGCCCAAGAACACTTAACTGTGGAGTTCTGGTGGGATCCGGAGCTTTAGTGCTGGTATGATCGCACCTATTTAATTTCATGCTGAAAATACATACACTCCTTCTGCTTTCTTCCCCCTCCCGTCATTTGTTTCCTTGTGCGTTCACACTTCACCTCTCATTCTCGTTCTAATATCGATTAAAATGCCCCTGCTTCTTGACTTACATTTGCGTATAAACCAGCGGACCCTAGTTCCAGATACGCGTAACGTCGAACGACCCGTCTGAAAAAAAATTGGTGCGACACGAGGACTTCCCAGGAGGTCACCCATCCGAGTACTAATCTCACCCAAGCACACTTCACTTCGTAGTTCTGATGGGATCCGGTACATTAGTGCTGGTATGATCGCACCTGTATAATTTTGCGCTGCAAATACATAAACTCATTCCCCTTTCTTCCCCCTCCCGTCATTTGTTTCCTTGTGCGTGCGCACTACACCTCCCGTTCTCGTTCTAATATCAAGTAAAATGCTACAGTGCCGTGACTCACATTTGCGAATAAACCTGAGGACCATAATTCAAGTCGCGCGTAATGTCGAAAGAATCATCTGCAAAAAAATGGGTGCAACACGAGGACTTCACAAGAAAATGGGTGAAATATAAAGACTTCGCAGGAGGTAACCCATGCTAGTGCTACTCTCGCCCAAGCACCCTTACCTACGGGGTTCTGATAGAATCCGTTGCATTAGTGCTGGTATGATCGCACCTGTTTCATTTCATGCTGAAAATACATACACTCCTTCTCCTTCCCTCCCCCTCCCATCAATTGTTTCCTTGTGCGTTCACACTGCACCTCTCCTTCTCGTTCTAATATCGATTAAAATGCCCCAACTTCTTGACTCACATTTGCGTATAAACCAGCGGACCATAGTTCATGTCGCGCGTAACGTCGAACGACCCATCTGAAAAAAAAATTGTTGCGATACGAGGACTTCCCAAGAGGTCACCCATCCGAGTACTTTTCTCGCCCAAGCACCCTTAACTGCAGATTTCTGATCGAATCCGTTGCATTAGTGCTGGTATGATCCCTCATGTTTCATTCTGCACTGCAAATACATACACTCTTTCTCTTCCCATCCCCCCTCCCGTCATTTGTTTCCTTGTGCGTGAACTCTGCATCTCTCTTTCTCGTTCTAATATCAAGTAATATGCTCCAGCACCGTGACTCACCTTTGCAAATGAACCAGCGGTTTATAATTCCATTCGCGCGTAAGGTCGAACAACCCATCTGAAAAAAAATAGGTGCAACACGAGGGCTTCCCAGGTGGTAACCCATCCGAGTACTACTCTCGCCCAAGCACACTTAACTGCGGAGTTCTGATGAGATCCAGGGCTTTAGTGCTGGTATGATCGCACCTCTTTAATTTCGCGCTGCAAATAAATACACTCCTCCTTTCTTCCCCTTTCCGTTATTTATTTCCTTGTGCGTTCACACTTCACCTCTCATTCTCGTTCTAATATCGATTAAAATGCCCCTGCTTCTTGACTCACATTTGCGTATAAACCAGCGGACCTTAGTTCCAGACGCGCGTAACATCGAACGACCTGTCTGAAAAAAAATTGGTGCGACACAAGGACTTCCCAGGAGGTCAACCATCCGAGTACTAATCTCGCCCAAGCACACTTAACTGCGGAGTTCTAATGGGATCCGGGGCTTTAGTGCTGGTATGATCGCACCTGTTTAGTTTGGCGATGCAAATACATATACTCCTTCTCTTTTCTTCCCCCTCCCGTCATTTGTTTCCTTGTCCGTGCGCGCTGCACCTCCCGTTCTCGTTCTAATATCAAGTAAAATGCTACAGCGCCGTGACTCACATTTGCGAATAAACCTGAGGACCATAATTCAAGTCGCGCGTAACGTCGAAAGAATCATCTGCAAATAAATGGGTGCAACACGAGGACTTCACAAGAAAATGGGTGAAATATAAGGACTTCGCAAGAGGTAACCCATGCTATTACTAGTCTCGCCCAAGCACCCTTACCTACGGAGTTCAGATTGAATCCGTTGCATTAGTGCTGGTATGATCGCACCTGTTTCATTCTGGGCTGTAAATACATACACTTTTTCTCCTTCTCTCCCCCTCCCATCAATTGTTTCCTTGTGCGTTCACACTGCACCTCTCCTTCTCGTTCTAATATCGATTAAAATGCCCCTGCTTCTTGACTCACATTTGCGTATTAACCAGCGGATCCTAGTTCCAGTCACGCGTATTGTCGAACTACCCGTTTGAAAAAAAATTGGTGCGACACGAGGACTTCCTAGGAGGTCACCCATCCGAGTACTACTCTCGCCCAAGCACCCTTAACTTGCGGATTTCTGATAGAATCCGTTGCATTCGTGCTAGTATGATTGCTCATGTTTCATTCTGCGCTGCAAATACATACACTTTTTCTCCCTCCATCCCCCCTCCCGTCATTTGTTTCCTTGTGCGTGCACTCTGCATCTCTCTTTCTCGTTCTAATATCGATTATAATGCCCCTGCTTCTTGACTCACATTTGCGTATAAACAAGTGGACCCTAGTTCTAGTCGCGCGTAACGTCGAACGACCCGTCTGAAAAAAAAATTAGTGCGGCACGAGGACTTCCCAGGAGGTCACCCATCCGAGTACTACTCTCGCCCTAGCGCACTTAACTGCGAAGTTCTGATGGGATACGGTGCATTAGTGCTGGTATGATTGAACCTGTTTAATTTTGCGCTGCAAATTCATAAACTCCTCCTTTCTTCCCCCTCCCGTCATTTGTTTCCCTGTGCGTTCACACTGCACCTCTCCTTCTCGTTATAACATCGATTAAAATGCCCCTGCTTCTTGACTCACATTTGCGTATAAACCAGCGGACCCTAGTTCCAGACGCGCGTAACGTCGAACGACCCGTCTGAAAAAAAATTGGTGCGACACGAGGACTTCCCAGGAGGTCACCCATCCGAGTACTACTCTCGCCCAAGCATACTTAACTACGGAGTTCTGACGGGATCCGGTGCATTAGTGCTGGTATGATCGCACTTGTTTAATTCCGCGCTGCAAATACATAAACTCCTTCACCTTTCTTCCCCCTCCCGTCATTTGTTTCCTTGTGCGTGCGCACTGCACCTCCCGTGCTCGTTCTAATGTCAAGTAAAATGCTACGGTGCCGTGACGCACATTTGCGAATAAACCTGAGAACCATAATTCAAGTCGCGCGTATCGTCGTAAGAATCATCTGCAAAAAAATGGGTGCAACACGACCACTTCCTAAGAAAATGGGTGAAATATAAGGACTTCGCAGGTCACCCATCCTTGTGCTACTCTCGCCCAAGCACCCTTAACTTGCGGAGTTCTGAAAGAATCCGTTGCATTGGTGCTGGTATGATTGCTCATGTTTCATTCTGCGCTGCAAATATATACACTTTTTCTCCCTCCATCCCACCTCCTGTCATTTGTTTCGTTGTGCGTGCACTCTGCATCTCTCCTTCTCGTTCTAATATCGATTAAAATGCCCCTGCTTCTTGACTCACATTTGCGTATAAACCAGCGGACCCTAGTTCCAGTCGCGCTTAACGTCGAACGACCCGTCTGAAAAAAAATTAGTGCGACACGAGGACTTCCTAGGAGGTCACCCATCCGAGTACTACTCTTGCCCAAGCACACTTAACTGTGGAGTTCTGATTGGATCCGGTGCATTAGTGCTGGTATGATCGCACCTGTTTAATTTCGCGCTGCAAATACATAAACTCCTTCCCCTTTCTTCCCCCTCCCGTTATTTCTTTCCTTGTGCGTGCGCACTGCACCTCCCGTGCTCGTTCTAATATCAAGTAAAATGCTACGGTGCGGTGACTCACATTTGCGAATAAACTTGAGGACCATAATTCAAGTCGTGCGTATCGTCGAAAGAATCATCTTCAAAAAAATGGGTACAACACGAGGACTTCTTAAGAAAATGGGTGAAATATAAGGACTTCGCCGGAGGTCACCCATCCTAGTGCTACTCTCGCCCAAGCACCCTTAACTTGCGAAGTTTTAATAGAATCCGTTACATTGGTGCTTGTATGATTGCTCATGTTTCATTCTGCGCTGCAAATACATACACTTTCTCTTTCTCGTTCTAATATCAAGTAATATGCCCCGGCACCGTGACTCACCTTTGCAAATAAACCAGCGGTTTATAATTCCATTCACGCGTAAAGTTGAACAACCCATCCAAAAAAAAATAGGTGCAACACGAGGGCTTCCCAAGTGGTCACTCATTCGAGTACTACTCTCGCCCAAGCACACTTAACTGCGGAGTTC
Organism: Carica papaya; assembly: GCF_054855325.1. NCBI lineage: Eukaryota > Viridiplantae > Streptophyta > Magnoliopsida > Brassicales > Caricaceae > Carica > Carica papaya. The sequence goes on from NC_142313.1 coordinate 30,816,697, forward strand.
TGATGGGATCCGGGGCTTTAGTGTTGGTATGATCGCACCTGTTTAATTTCCCGCTGCAAATACATACACTCCTTCTCCTTTCTTCCCCCTCCCGTCAATTGTTTCCTTGTGCATTCACACTGCACCTCTCATTCTCGTTCTAATATCGATTAAAATGCCCCTGCTTCTTGACTCACATTTGTGTATAAACCAGCGGACCCTAGTTCCAGTCGCGCGTAACGTCGAACGACCCGTCTGAAAAAAAATTGTTGCGACACGAGGACTTCCCAGAAGGTCACCCATCCGAGTACTACTCTCGCCCAAGCACGCTTAATTGCGGAGTTCTGATGGGATCCGGTGCATTAGTGGTGGTATGATCGCACCGGTTTAATTTTGCGCTGCAAATACTTAAATTCCTTCCCCTTTCTTCCCCCTCCCATCATTTGTTTCCTTGTGCGTGCGCACTGCACCTCCCGTGCTCGTTCTAATATCAAGTAAAATGCAACGGTGCCGTGACTCACATTTGTGAGTAAACCTGAGGACCATAATTCAGGTCGCGCGTATCGTCGAAAGAATCATCTGCAAAAAAATGGGTGCAACACGAGGACTTCCTAAGAAAATGGTTGAAATATAAGGACTTCGCAGGAGGTCACCCATCCTAGTGCTACTCTCGCCCAAGCACCCTTAACTTGCGGAGTTCTGATAGAATCCGTTGCATTGGTGCTGGTATGATTGCTCATGTTTCATTCTGCACTGCAAATACATACACTTTTTCTTCCTCCATCCCCCCCCCCAGTCATTTGTTTCCTTGTGCGTGCACTCTGCATCTCTCTTTCTCGTTCTAATATCGATTAAAATGCCCCTGCTTCTTGACTCACATTTGCGTACGAACCAGTGGACTCTAGTTCCAGTCGCGCGTAACGTCGAACGACCTGTCTGAAAAAAAAAATTAGTGCGATAAGACGACTTCCCAGGAGGTCACCCATCCGAGTACTACTCTCGCCCAAGCACACTTAACTGCGGAATTCTGATGGGATCCGGTGCATTAGTGCTGGTATGATCGAACTTGTTTAATTTTGCGCTGCAAATACATAAATTCCTCCTTTCTTCCCCCTCTCGTCATTTGTTTCCCTGTGCGTTCACACTGCACCTCTCCTTCTCGTTCTAATATCGATTAAAATGCCCCTGCTTCTTGACTCACATTTGCGTATAAACCAGTGGACCATAGTTCCAGTCGCGCGTAACGTCGAACGACCCGTCTGAAAAAAAAAATTAGTGCGACACGAGGACTTCCCAGGAGGTCACCCATCTGAATACTACTCTCGCCTTAGCACACTTAAGTGCGGAGTTTTGATGGGATCCGGTGCATTAGTGCTGGTATGATCGCAACTGTTTGATTTTGCGCTGCAAATACATAAACTCACTCCCCTTTCTTCCCCCTCCCGTCATTTGTTTCCTTGTGCGTGCGCACTGCACCTCCCGTTCTCGTTCTAATATCAAGTAAAATGCTACAGCGCCGTGACTCACATTTGCGAATAAACCTGAGGACCATAATTCAAGTCGCGCGTAACGTCGAAAGAATCATCTGCAAAAAAATGGGTGCAACACGAGGACTTCACAAGAAAATGGGTGAAATATAAGGACTTCGTAGGAGGCAACCCATGCTAGTACTACTCTCGCCCAAGCACCCTTACCTACGGAGTTCTGATAGAATCCGTTTGCATTAGTGCTGGTATGATCGCACCTGTTTCATTTCGTGCTTAAAATACATACACTCCTTCTCTTTCCCTCCCCCTCCCATCAATTGTTTCCTTGTGCGTTCACACTGCACCTCTCCTTCTGGTTCTAATATCTATTAAAATGCCCCTGCTTCTTGACTCACATTTGCGTATAAACCAACGGACCCTAGTTCCAGTCACGTGTAACGTCGAACGACCCGTCTGAAAAAAAATTGGTACGACACGAGGACTTACCAGGAGGTCACCCATCCGAGTACTACTCTCGCCCAAGCGCACTTAACTGCGGAGTTCTGATGGGATCCGGTGCATTAGTGCTGGTATGATCGCACCCGTTTAATTCCGCGCTGCAAATACATAAACTCCTTCTCCTTTCCTCCCCCTCCCGTCATTTGTTTCCTTGTGCGTGCGCACTGCACCTCTCGTTCTCGTTCAAATATCAAGTAAAATGCCACGGCGCCGCGACTCACATTTGCGAATAAATCTGCAGACCATAATTAAGGTCGCGCGTAACGTCGAACGACACATCTGAAAAAAAGAAAATGGGTGCAACACGAGAACTTCCCAAGAGGTAACCCATCATTGTACTACTTTCACCAAAACACACTTAACTGCGGAGTTCTGATGGGATCCGTTGTATTTGTGCTGGTATGATCGCACCCGTTTAATTCCGCGCTGCAAATACATAAACTCCTTCTCCTTTCTTCCCCCACCCGTCATTTGTTTCCTTGTGCGTGCGCACTGCACCTCCCATGCTCGTTCTAATATCAAGTAAAATGCTACGGTGCTGTGACTCAGATTTGCCAATAAACCTGAGAACCATAATTCAAGTCGCGCGTATCGTCGAAAGAATCATCTGCAAAAAAATGGGTGCAACACGAGGACTTCCTAAGAAAATGGGTGAAATATAAGGACTTCGCAGGAGGTCACCCATCCTAGAGCTACTCTCGCCCAAGCACCCTTAACTTGCGGAGTTCTAATAGAATCCGTTGCATTGGTGCTGGTATGATTGCTCATGTTTCATTCTGTGCTGCAAATACATACACTTTTTCTCCCTCCATCCCCCCTCCCGTCATTTGTTTCCTTGTGCGTGCACTCTGCATCTCTCCTTCTCGTTCTAATATCGATTAAAATGCCCCTGCTTCTTGACTCACATTTGCGTATAAACCAGTGGACCCTAGTTCCAGTCGCTCGTAACGTCGAACGACCCGTCTGAAAAAAAAAATTAGTGCGACACGAGGACTTCCCAAGAGGTCACCCATCCGAGTACTACACTCGCCCAAGCACACTTAACTGCGGAGTTCTGTTGGGATCCGGTGCAATAGTGCTGGTATGATCGCACCCGTTTAATTTCGCGCTGCAAATACATAAACTCTTTCTCCTTCGATCCCCCCTCCCGTCATTTGTTTCCTTGTGCGTGCACTCTGCATCTCTCTTTCTCGTTCTAATATCAAGGAATATGCCCCGACACCGTGATTCACATTTGCGAATAAATCTGCGGACTATAATTAAAGTCGCGCGTAACGTCGAACGGCACATCTGAAGAAAAGAAAATGGGTGCAACACGAGAACATCCCAGGAGGTAACCCATCATTGTACTACTTTCGCCAAAGCACACTTAACTGTGGAGTTCTGATGGGATCCGGTGCATTTGTGCTGGTATGATCGCACCCGTTTAATTCCGCGCTGCAAATACATACACTCCTTCTCCTTTCTTCCCCTTCCGTCATTTGTTTCCTTGTGCGTTCACACTTCACCTCTCATTCTCGTTCTAATATCGATTAAAATGCCCCTGCTTCTTGACTCACATTTGCATATAAATCAGTGAACCCTAGTTCCAGTCGCGCGAAACGTCGAATTTTCCGTCTGAAAAAAAAACTTTGTGTGACACGAGGACTTCCCAAGAGGTCACCCATCCGAGTACTAATCTCGCCCAAGCACACTTCACTGCGGAGTTCTGATGGGATCCGGTGCATTAGTGCTGGTATGATCGCACCTGTTTAATTTTGCGCTGCAAATACATAAACTCATTCCCCTTTCTTCACCCTCCCGTCATTTGTTTCCTTGTGCGTGCGCACTGCACCTCCCGTTCTCGTTCTAATATCAAGTAAAATGCTACAGTGTCGTGACTCACATTTGCGAATAAACCTGAGGACCATAATTCAAGTCGCGCGTAACGTCGAAAGAATCATCTGCAAAAAGATGGGTGCAACACGAGGACCTCCCAAGAAAGTGGGTGAAATATAAGGACTTCGCAGGAGGTCACCGATCCGAGTACTTTTCTCGCCCAAGCACCCTTAACTGCGGAGTTCTGATAGAATCCGTTGCATTAGTGCTGGTATGATCCCTCATGTTTCATTCTGCACTACAAATACATACACTCTTTCTACTTCCATCCCCCCTCCCGTCATTTGTTTCCTTGTGCGTGCACTCTGCATCTCTCTTTCTCGTTCTAATATCAAGTAATATGCCCCGGCACCGTGATTCACCTTTGCAAATGAACCAGCGGTTTATACCATTCGCGCGTAACGTCGAACAACCCATCCGAAAAAAAATAGGTACAACACGAAGGCTTCCCAAGTGGTCACCCATCTGAGTACTACTCTCGCACAAGCACACTTAACTGCGGAGTTCTGATGGGATCCGGGGCTTTAGTGCTGGTATGATCGCACCTGTTTAATTTCGCGCTGCAAATACATACACTCCTTCTCCTTTCTTCTCCCTCCCGTCATTTGTTTCCTTGTGCGTTCACAGTTCACCTCTCATTCTCGTTCTAATATCGATTAAAATGCCCCTACTTCTTGACTCACATTTGCGTATAAACCAGTGGACCCTAGTTCCAGATGCGCTTAACGTCGAACGACCCGTCTGAAAAAAATTGGTGCAACACGAGGACTTCCTAGGATGTCACCCATCCGAGTACTAATCTCGCCTAAGCACACTTAACTGCAGAGTTCTGATGGGATTCGGTGCAATAGTGCTGGTATGATCGCACCTGTATAATTTTGCGCTGCAAATAAATAAACTCATTCCCCTTTCTTCCCCCTCCCATCATTTGTTTCATTGTGCATGCGAACTGCACCTCCCGTTCTCGTTCACATATAAAGTAAAATGCCACGGCGCCGTGACTCACATTTGCGAATAAACCTGAGGACCATAATTCAAGTCACGTGTAACGTCGAAAGAATTATCTGCAAAAAAATGGGTGCAACACGAGGACTTCACAAGAAAATGGGTGAAATATAAGGACTTCGCAGGAGGTAACCCATGCTAGTACTACTCTCGCCCAAGCACCCTTGCCTACGGAGTTCTGATAGAATCCGTTGCATTAGTGCTAGTATGATCCCACCTGTTTCATTTCGTGCTGAAAATACATACACTCCTTCTCCTTCCCTCCCCCTCCCATCGATTGTTTCCTTGTGCGTTCACACTGCACCTCTCCTTCTCGTTCTAATATCGATTAAAATGCCCCTGCTTCTTGACTCACATTTGCGCATAAACCAGCGGACCCTAGTTCCAGTCGCGCGTAACGTTGAACGACCTATCTGAAAAAAAATTGTTGCGATACGAGGACTTCCCAGGAGGTCACCCATCCAAGTACTACTCTCGCCCAAGCACAGTTAACTGCGGAGTTTTGACGGGATCCGGTGCATTAGTGCTGGTATGATCGCACCCGTTTAATTTCGCGCTGCAAATACATAAACTCCTTCTCCTTTCTTCCCCCTCCTGTCATTTGTTTCCTTGTGCGTGCGCACTGCACCTCCCGTGCTCCTTCTAATATAAAGTAAAATGCTACGGTGCCGTGACTCACATTTGCAAATAAACCTGAGGACCATAATTCAAGTCGTGCGTATCGTCGAAAGAATCATCTGCAAAAAAAATGCGTGCAACACGAGCACTTCCTAAGAAAATGGGTGAAATATAAGGACTTCGCAGGAGGTCACCCATCCTAGTGCTACTCTCGCCCAAGCACCCTTAACTTGCGGAGTTCTGATAGAATCCGTTGCATTGGTGCTGGTACGATTGCTCATGTTTCATTCTGCGCTGCAAATACATACACTTTTCCTCCCTCCATCCCCCTTCCCGTCATTTGTTTCCTTGTGCGTGCACTCTGCATCTCTCCTTCTCGTTCTAATATCGATTAAAATGCCCCTGCTTCTTGACTCACATTTGCGTATAAACCAGTGGACCATAGTTCCAGTCGCGCGTAACGTCGAACGACCCGTCTGAAAAAAAAATTAGTGCGACACGAGGACTTCCCAAGAGGTCACCCATCCGAGTACTACTCTCACCCAAGCACACTAAACTGCGGAGTTCTGATGGGATCCGGTGCATTAGTGCTGGTATGATCGCACCCGTTTAATTTTGTGCTCCAAATACATAAACTCATTCCCCTTTCTTCCCCCTCCCGTCATTTGTTTCCTTGTGCGTGAGCACTGCACCTCTCGTTCTCGCTCAAATATCAAGTAAAATGCCACGGCGCCGTGACTCACATTTGCAAATAAATCTGCGGACCATAATTAAAGTCGCGCGTAAGGTCGAACGGCACATCTGAAAAAAAGAAAATGGGTGCAACACGAGAACTTCCCAGGAGGTAACCCATCATTGTACTACTTTCGCCAATACACACTTAACTGCGGACCATAAATCAAGTCGCGCGTAACGTCGAAAGAATCATCTGCAAAAAGATGGGTGCAACACGACAAGCTCCCAAGAAAATGGGTGAAATATAAGGACTTCGCAGGAGGTCACCCATCCGAGTACTTTTCTTGCCCAAGCACCCTTAACTGCGGAGTTCTGATAGAATTCGTTGCATTAGTGCTGGTATGATCCCTCATGTTTCATTCTGCACTGCAAATACATACACTCTTTCTCCTCCCATCCCCCCTCCAGTCATTTGTTTCCTTGTGCATGCACTCTGCATCTCTCGTTCTCGTTCAAATATCAAGTAATATTCCCCGGCACCATGACTCACCTTTGCAAATGAACCAGCGGTTTATAATTCCATTCGCGCGTAACGTCGAACAACCCATCCGAAAAAAAATTGGTGCAACACGAGGGCCTCCCAAGTGGTCACCCATCCGAGTACTACTCTCGCCCAAGCACACTTAACTGCGGAGTTCTGACGGGATCCAGGGCAATAGTGTTGGTATGATCGCACCCGTTTAATTCTGCGCTGCAAATACATAAACTCCTTCTCCTTTCTTCCCCCTCCCGTCATTTGTTTCCTTGTGCGTGCGCACTGCACCTCCCGTGCTCGTTCTAATATAAAGTAAAATGCTACGGTTCCGTGACTCACATTTGCGAATAAACCTGAGGACCATAATTCAAGTCGCGCGTATCGTCGAAAGAATCATCTACAAAAAAATGGGTGCAACACGAGAACTTCCTAAGAAAATGGGTGAAATATAAAGACTTCTCAAGAGGTCACCCATCCTAGTGCTACTCTCGCCCAAGCACCCTTAACTTGCGGAGTTCTGATAGAATCTGTTGCATTGGTGCTGGTATGATTGCTCATGTTTCATTATGCGGTGCGAATACACACAATTTTTCTCCCTCCATCCCCCCTCCCGTCATTTGTTTCCTTGTGCGTGCACACTGCATCTCTCATTCTAGTTCTAATATCGATTAAAATGCCCTTGCTTCTTGACTCACATTTGCGTATAAACCAGTAGACCCTAGTTCCAGTCGCACGTAACATCGAACGACCCGTCTGGGAAAAAAAATTAGTGCGACACGAGTACTTCCCAGGAGGTCACCCATCTGAGTACTACTCTCGCTCAAGCACAATTAACTGCGGAGTTCTGATGGGATCCGGTGCATTAGTGCTGGTATGATCGCACCTGTTTAATATTGCGCTGCAAAAACATAAACTCCTCCTTTCTTCCCCCTCTCGTCATTTGTTTCCTTGTGCGTGCGCACTGCACCTCTCGTTTTTATTCAAATATCAAGTAAAATTTCCCGGCGCCGTGACTCACATTTGCGAATAAATCTGCGGACCATAATTAAAGTCGCGCGTAACGTCGAACGGCACATCTGAAAAAAAAGAAAATGGGTGCAACACGAGAACTTCCTAGAAGGTAACCCATCATTGTACTACTTTCGTCAAAGCACACTTAACTGCGGAGTTCTGATGGGATCCGGTGCATTTGTGCTGGCGTGAGCGCACCTGTTTAATTTCGGGATGAAAATACATACACTCCTTCTTCCCTCCCCCCCTCCCATCATTTGTTTCCTTGTGCGTTCACACTGCACCTCTCTTTCTCGTTCTAATATCGATTAAAATGCCCTTGATTCTTGACTCACATTTGCGTATAAACCAGCGGACCATAGTTCCAGTCGCACGTAACGTCGAGCAACCCATCTGAAAAAAAATTTTTGCAATACGAGGACTTCCCAAGAGGTCACCCATCCGAGTACTACTCTCGCCCAAGCACACTTAACTGAAAAGTTATGATGGGATCCAGTGCATTAGTGCTGGTATGATTGCACCCGTTTAATTTTGCGCTGCAAATACATAAACTCCTTCTCCTTTCTTCCCCCTCCCGTCATTTGTTTCCTTGTGCGTGTGCACTGCACCTCCCGTGCTCGTTCTAATATCAAGTAAAATACTACGGTGCCGTGACTCACATTTGCGAATAGACCTGAGGACCATAATTCAAGTCGCGCGTAACGTCGAAAGAATCATTTGCAAAAAAATGGGTGCAACACGAGGACTTTAAAAGAAAATGGGTGAAATATAAGGACTTCGCAGGAGGTAGCCCATGCTAGTACTACTCTCGCCCAAGCACCCTTACCTACGGAGTTCTGATAGAATCCGCTGCATTAGTGCTGGTATGATCGCACCTGTTTAATTCTGCACTGCAAATACATACACTCTTTCTCCTCCCATCCCCCCTCCCGTCCTTTGTTTCCTTGTGCGTGCACTCTGCATCTCTCTTTCTCGTTCTAATATCAAGTAATATGCCCCGGCTCCGTGACTCACCTTCACAAATAAACCAGCGGTTTATAATTCCATTCGCGTGTAACGTCAAACAACCCTTCCGAATACTAATCTCGCCCAAGCACACTTCACTGCGGAGTTCTGATGGGATCCGGTGCATTAGTGCTGGTATGATCGCACCTCTTTAATTTTGCGCTGCAAATACATAAACTCATTCCCCTTTCTTCCCCCTCCCGTCATTTGTTTCCTTGTGCGTGCGCACTGCACCTCCCGTTCTCGTTCAAATATCAAGAAAATGCTACAGCACCGTGACTCACATTTGCGAATAAACCTGAGAACCATAATTCAAGTCACGCGTAACGTCGAAAGAATCATCTGCAAAAAAATGGGTGCAACACGAGGACTTCACAAGAAAATGGGTGAAATATAAGGACTTCGCAGGAGGTAACCCATGCTAGTACTACTCTCGCCCAAGCACCCTTACCTTCGGAGTTCTGATAGAATCTGATGCATTAGTGCTGGTATGACCGCACCTGTTTAATTTCATGCTGAAAATACATACACTCCTTCTTCCCTCCCCCCCTCCCGTCATTTGTTTCCGTGTGCGTTCACATTGCACCTCTCATTCTCGTTCTAATATCGATTAAAATACCCCTGATTCTTGACCCTCATTTGCGTATAAACCAGCGGACCATAGTTCCAGTCGCGCGTAATGTCGAACGACCCGTCTGAAAAAAAATTGGTGCAACACAAGGACTTCCCAAGAGGTCACCCATCCGAGTACTACTCTCGCCCAAGCACACTTAACTGCAGAGTTCGAATGGGATCCAGGGCAATAGTGCTGGTATGATCGCACCCGTTTAATTTTGCCCTGCAAATAGATAAACTCCTTCTCCTTTCTTCCCCCTCCCGTCATTTGTTTCCTTGCACCTCCCGTGCTCGTCCTAATATCAAGTAAAATACTACGGTGCCGTGACTCAAATTTGCGAATAAACCTGAGGACCATAATTCAAGTCGCGCGTAATGTCGAAAGAATCATCTGCAAAAAAATGGGTGCAACACGAGAACTTCACAAGAAAATGAATGAAATATAAGGACTTCGCAGGTGGTAACCCATGCTAGTACTACTCTCGCCCAAGCACCCTTACCTATGGAGTTCTGATAGAATCCGCTGCATTAGTGCTGGTATGATCGCACTTGTTTCATTTTGTGCTGAAAATACATACACTCTTTCTCCTTCCCTCCCCCTCCCATCAATTGTTTCCTTGTGCGTTCACACTGCACCTCTCCTTCTCGTTCTAATATCGATTAAAATGCCCCTGTTTCTTGACTCACATTTGTGTATAAACCAGCGGACCCCAGTTCCAGTCGCGCGTAACGTCGAACGACCCGTCTGAAAAAAAATTGGTGCGACACGTGGACTTCCCAGGAGGTCACCCATCCGAGTACTACTCTCGCCCAAGCGCACTTCACTGCGAAGTTCTGATGGGATCCGGTGGATTAGTGCTGGTATGACCGCACCCGTTTAATTTCGCGCTGTAAATACATAAACTCCTTCTCCTTTCTTCCCCCTCCCGTCATTTGTTTCCTTGTGCGTGCGCATTGCACCTCTCGTTCTCGTTCAAATATTAAGTAAAATACCACGGCACCGTGACTCACATTTGCGAATAAATCTGCGGACCATAATTAAAGTCGCGCGTAACGTCGAATGGCACATCTGAAAAAAAGAAAATGGATGCAACACAAGAACTTCCCAGGAGCTAACCCATCATTGTACTACTTTCGCCAAAGCACACTTAACTGCGTAGTTCTGATGGGATCCGGTGCATTTGTGCTGGTGTGACCGCACCTGTTTAATTTCGTGCTGAAAATACATACACTCCTTCTTCCCTCCCCCCCTCCCATCATTTGTTTCCTTGTGCGTTCACACTGCACCTCTCCTTCTCGTTCTAATATCGATTAAAATGCCCCTGATTCTTGACTAACATTTGCGTATAAACCAACGGACCATAGTTCAAGTCGCGCCTAACGTCGAACGACCCGTCTGAAAAAAAATTTGTGCGACACGAGGACTTCCCAGGAGGTCACCCATCCGAGTGCTACTCTCGCCCAAGCGCACTTAACTGCGAAGTTCTGATGGGATCCGGTGCATTAGTGCTGGTATGATCGCACCCTTTTAATTTTGTGCTGCAAAAACATAAACTCCTTCTCCTTTCTTCACCCTCCCGTCATTTGTTTCCTTGTGCGTGCGCACTGCACCTCCCGTGCTCGTTCTAATATCAAGTGAAATGCTATGGTGCCATGACTCACATTTGCGAATAAACCTGAGGACCATAATTCAAGTCGCGCGTATCGTCGAAAGAATCATCTGCAAAAAAATGGGTGCAACACGAGAACTTCCTAAGAAAATGGGTGAAATATAAGGACTTCGCAGGAGGTCAACCATCCTAGTGCTACACTCGCCCAAGCACCCTTAACTTGCGGAGTTCTGATAGAATCCGTTGCATTGGTGCTGGTATGATTGCTCATGTTTTATTCTGCGCTACAAATACATACACTTTTTCTCCCTCCATCCCCCCTCCCGTCATTTGTTTCCTTGTGCTTGCACTCTGCATCTCTCCTTCTCGTTCTAATATCGATTAAAATGCCCCTGCTTCTTGACTCACATTTGCGTATAAACGAGGGGACCCTAGTTCCAGTCGCGCGTTACATCAAACGACCCGTCTGAAAAAAAAAATTAGTGCGACACAAGGACTGCCAAGAGGTCACCCATCCGAGTACTACTCTCGCCCAAGCCACTTAACTGCGGAGTTCTGATGGGATCCGGTGCATTAGTGCTGGTATGATCGCACCTGTTTAATTTCACGCTGCAAATACATAAACTCCTTCTCCTTTCTTTCCCCTCCCGTCATTTGTTTCCATGTGCGTGCGCACTGCACTTCTCGTTCTCGTTCAAATATAAAGTAAAATACCACGGCGCCGTGACTCACATTTGCGAATAAATCTGCGGTCCATAATTAAAGTCGCGCGTAACGTCGAACGGCACATCTGAAAAAAAGAAAATGGGTGCAACACGAGAACTTCCCAGGAGGTAACCCATCATTGTACTACTTTCGCCAAAGCACACTTAACTGCGGAGTTCTGATGGGATCCGGTGCATTTGTGCTGGTGTGACCGCACCTGTTTAATTTCGTGCTGAAAATACATACACTCCTTCTTCCCTCCCTCCCTCCCATCATTTGTTTCCTTGTGCGTTCACACTGCACCTCTCCTTCTCGTTCTAATATCGATTAAAATGCCCCTGATTCTTGACTAATATTTGCGTATAAACCAGCGGACCATAGTTCAAGTCGCGCCTAACGTCAAACGACCCATCTGAAAAAAAATTATTGCGATACGAGGACTTCCCAAGAGGTCACCCATCCGAGTACTACTCTCGTCCAAGCGCACTTAACTGCAGAGTTCTGATGGGATCCAGTATAGTAGTGCTGGTATGATGCCACTTGTTTAATTTTGGGCTTCAAATACATACACTCATTCTCGTTTCTTCCTCATCCCGTCATTTGTTTCCTTGTGCGTGCGCACTGCACCTCCCGTACTCGTTCTAATATCAAGTAAAATGCCATGGTGCCGTGACTCACATTTGCGAATAAATATGCGGACCATAAATCAAGTCGCGCGTAACGTCGAAAGAATCATCTACAAAAAGATGGGTGCAACACGAGGACCTCCCAAGAAAATGGGTGAAATATAAGGACTTCGCAGGAGGTCACCCATTCGAGTACTTTTCTCGCCCAAGCACCCTTAACTGCGGAGTTCTGATAGAATCCGTTGCATTAGTGCTGGTATGATCCCTCATGTTTCATTCTGCACTGCAAATACATACACTCTTTCTCCTTCCATCCCCCCTCCCGTCATTTGTTTCCTTGTGCGTGCGCACTGCACCTCTCGTTCTCGTTCAAATATCAAGTAAAATGCCACGGCGCCGTGACTCACATTTGCGAATAAATCTGCGGACCATAATTAAAGTCGCGCGTAACGTCGAACGGCACATCTGAAAAAAAGAAAATGGGTGCAACACGAGAACTTCCCAGGAGGTAACCCATCATTGTACTACTTTCGCCAAAGCACACTTAACTGCGGAGTTCTGATGGGATCCGGTGCATTTGTGCTGGTGTGACCGCACCTGTTTAATTTCGTGCTGAAAATACATACACTCCTTCTTCCCTCCCCCCCTCCCATCATTTGTTTCCTTGTGCGTTCACACTGCACCTCTCCTTCACGTTCTAATATCGATTAAAATGCCCCGGATTCTTGACTCACATTTGCGTATGAACCAGCAGACCATAGTTCCAGTGGCGCGTAACGTCGAACGACCCATCTGAAAAAAAATTGTTGCGATACGAGGACTTCCCAAGAGGTCATCCATCCGAGTACTACTCTCGACCAAGCACACGTAACTGCAGAGTTCTGATGGGATCCAGTGCATTAGTGCTGGTATGATGCCACTTGTTTAATTTTGCGCTTCAAATACATAAACTCCTTCTCTTTTCTTCCTCCTCCCATCATTTGTTTCCTTGTGCGTGCGCACTGCACCTCCCGTACTCGTTCTAATATCAAGTAAAATGTCACGGCGCCGTGACTCACATTTGCGAATAAACCTGCGGACCATAAATCATGTCGCGCGTAACGTCGAAAGAATCATATGCAAAAAGATGGGTGCAACACGAGGACCTCCCATAAAAATGGGTGAAATATAAGGACTTCGAAGGAGGTCACCCATCCGAGTACTTTTCTCGCCCAAGCACCCTTAACTGCGGAGTTCTGATGGGATTCGGGGCTTTAGTGCTGGTATGATCGCACCTGTTTAATTTCGCGCTGCAAATACATACACTCCTTCTCCTTTCTTCCCCCTCCCGTCAATTGTTTCCTTGTGCGTTCACACTGCACCTCTCATTCTCGTTCTAATATCGATTAAAATGCCCCTGCTTCTTGACTCACATTTGCGTATAAATCAGCGGACCCTAGTTCCAGTCGCGCGTGACGTCGAACGACCCGTCTGAAAAAAAATTGTTGCGACACGAGGACTTCCCAGGAGGTCACCCATCTGAGTACTACTCTCGCCCAAGCACACTTAACTGCGGAGTTTTGATGGGATCCGGTGCATTAGTGGTGGTGTGATCGCACCCGGTGAATTCCGCGCTGCAAATACATAAACTCCTTCCCATTTCTTCCCCCTCCCGTCATTTATTTCCATGTGCGTGCGCACTGCACCTCCCGTGCTCGTTCTAATATCAAGTAAAATGTTACGGTGCCGTGACTCACATTTCCGAATAAACCTGAGGACCATTATTCAAGTCGCGCGTATCGTCGAAAGAATCATTTGCAAAAAATGGGTGCAACACGAGGACTTCCTAAGAAAATGGGTGAAATATAAGGACTTCGCAGGAGGTCACCCATCCTAGTGCTACTCTTGCCCAAGCACCCTTAACTTGCGGAGTTCTGATAGAATCCGTTGCATTGGTGCTGGTATGATTGCTCATGTTTCATTCTGCGCTGCAAATGCATACACTTTTTCTCTCTCCATCCCCCCTCCCGTCATTTGTTTCCTTGTGCGTGCACTCTGCATCTCTCTTTCTCGTTCTAATATCTATTAAAATGCCCCTACTTCTTGACTCACATTTACGTATAAACCAGTGGACCCTAGTTCCAGTCGCGCGTAACGTCGAACGACCCGTTTGAAAAAAAAAATTAGTGCAACAAAAGGACTTCCCAGGAGGTCACCCATCCTAGTGCTACTCTCGCCCAAGCACCCTTAACCTGCGGAGTTCTGATAGAATCCGTTGCATTGGTGCTGGTATGATTGCTAATGTTTAATTTCGTGCTGAAAATACAAACACTCCTTCTCCTTCTCTCCCCCCTCCCATCATTTGTTTCCTTCTGCGTTCACACTGCACCTCTTTTTCTCGTTTTAATATCGATTAATATGCCCCTGCTTTTTGACTCACATTTGCGTATAAACAAGTGGACCATAGTTCCAGTTGCGCGTAACGTCGAACGACCCGTCTGAAAAAAAATTTGTGCGACACGAGAACTTCCCAGGAGGTCACCCATCCGAGTACTACTCTCGCCCAAGCACACTTAACTGCAGAGTTATGATGGGATCCGTTGCATTAGTGCTGGTATGATTGCATCCGTTTAATTTCGCGCTGCAAATACATAAACTCCTTCTCCTTTCTTACCCCTCCCATCATTTGTTTCCTTGTGCGTGCACACTGCACCTCCCGTGCTCGTTTTAATATCAAGTAAAATGCTACGACGCCGTGACTCACATTTGCGAATAAACCTGAGGACCAAAATTTAAGTCGCGCGTAACGTCTAAAGAATCATCTGCAAAAAAATGGCTGCAACACGAGTAATTCCCAAGTGGTCACCCATCCGAGTACTACTCTCGCCCAAGCACACATAACTGCGGAGTTATGATGGGATCGGTTACATTAGTGCTGGTATGATCGCACCTGTTTAATTTCGCGCTGCAAATACATAAACTCCTTCTCCTTTCTTCCCCCTCCCGTCATTTGTTTCCTTGTGCGTGCGCACTGCACCTCCCATGCTCGTTCTAATATCAAGTAAAATGCCACGGCGCCGTGACTCACATTTGCGAATAAACCTGCGGACCATAAATCAAGTCGCGCGTATCGTCGAAAGAATCATCTGCAAAAAAATAGGTACAACACGAGGACTTCGTAAGAAAATGGGTGACATATAAGGACTTCGCAGGAAGTCACCCATCCTAGTGCTACTCTCGCCCAAGCACCCTTACCTACGGAGTTCTAATAGAATCCGTTGCATTAGTGCTGGTATGATCGCACCTGTTTCATTTCGTGCTGTAATACATACACTCCTTCTCCTTTCTTCCCCCTTCCGTCATTTGTTTCCTTGTGCGTGCGCACTGCACCTCTCGTTCTCGTTCAAATATCTAGTAAAATGCCACGGCGCCGTGACTCACAATTGCGAATAAATCTGTGGACCATAATTAAAGTCGCGCGTAACGTCGAACGGCACATCTGAAAAAAAAAAATGGGTGCAACACGAGAACTTCCCAGGAGGTAACGCATCATTGTACTACTTTCGCCAAAGCACACTTAACTGCGGAGTTCTGATGGGATCCGGTGCATTTGTTCTGGTGTGACCGCACCTATTTAATTTCGTGCTGAAAATACGTACACTCCTTCTTCCCTCTCCCCCTCCCATCATTTGTTTCCTTGTGCGTTCACACTGCACCTCTCCTTCTCGTTCTAATATCGATTAAAATACCCCT
Organism: Carica papaya; assembly: GCF_054855325.1. Classification (NCBI taxonomy): domain Eukaryota; kingdom Viridiplantae; phylum Streptophyta; class Magnoliopsida; order Brassicales; family Caricaceae; genus Carica; species Carica papaya. The sequence continues at coordinate 30,832,676 of NC_142313.1, forward strand.
TATTCTTGACTCACATTTGCGTATAAACCAGCGGACCCTAGTTCGAGTCGCGCGTAACGTCGAACGACCCGTCTGAAAAAAAATTGGTGCAACACAAGGACTTCCCAATAGGTCACCCATCCGAGTACTACTCTCGCCCAAGCACACTTAACTGCGGAGTTCTAATGGGATCCAGTGCATTAGTGCTGGTATGATCGCACCCGTTTAATTTCGCGCTGCAAATATATAAACTCCTTCTACTTTGTTCCCCCTCCCGTCATTTGTTTCCTTGTGCGTGCGCACTGCACCTCCCGTGCTCGTTCTAATATCAAGTAAAATACTACGGTGTCGTGACTCACATTTGCGAATAGACCTGAGGACCATAATTCAAGTCGCGCGTAACGTCGAAAGAATCATCTGCAAAAAAATGGGTGTAACACGAGAACTTCACAAGAAAATGGGTGAAATATAAGGACTTCGCAGGAGGTAACCCATGCTAGTACTACTCTCGCCCAAGCACCCTTACCTACAGAGTTCTGATAGAATCCATTGCATTAGTGCTGGTATGATCGCACCTGTTTCATTTCGTGCTGAAAATACATACACTCCTTCTCCTTCCCTCCCCCTCCCATCAATTGTTTCCTTATGCGTTCACACTGCACCTCTCCTTCTCGTTCTAATATCGATTAAAATGCCCCTGCTTCTTGACTCACATTTTTGTATAAACCAGCGGACCCAAGTTCCAGTCGCGCATAATGTCGAACGACCCGTATGAAAAAAAATTGGTGCGACACGAGGACTTCCCAAGAGGTCACCCATCCGAGTACTACTCTCGCCCAAGCACACTTAACTGCGGAGTTCTGATGGGATCCGGTGCATTAGTGCTGGTATGATCGCACCCGTTTAATTTCGCGCTGCAAATACATAAACTCCTTCTCCTTTCTTCCCCCTCCCGTCATTTGTTTCCATGTGCGTGCGCACTGCACCTCTCGTTCTCGTTCAAATATCAGGTAAAATGCCACGACGCCGTGACTCACATTTGCGAATAAATCTGCGGACCATAATTAAAGTCACGCGTAACGTCGAACGGCACATCTGAAAAAAAGAAAATGGGTGCAACACGAGAACCTCCCAGGAGGTACCCCATCATTGTACTACTTTCCCCAAAGCACACTTAACTGCGGAGTTCTGATGGGATCCGGTGCATTTGTGCTGGTGTGACTGCACCTGTTTCATTTCGCGCTTCAAATACATACACTCCTTCTCCTTCCCTCCCCCTCCCATCAATTGTTTCCTTGTGCGTTCACACTGCACCTCTCCTTCTCATTCTAATATTGATTAAAATGCCCCTACTTCTTGACTCACATTTGCGTATAAACCAGTGGACCCTAGTTCCAGTCGCGCGTAACGTCGTACGACCCGTCTAAAAAAAAAATTAGTGCGACACGAGCACTTCCCAGGAGTCCCCAATCCGAGTACTACTCTCGCCTAAGCACACTTAGTTGTGGAGTTCTGATGGGATTCGGTGCATTAGTGCTGGTATGATCGCACCTGTTTAATTTCGCGCTGCAAATAGATAAACTCCTTCTCCTTTCTTCCCCCTCCCGTCATTTGTTTCCTTGTGCGTGCGCACTGCACCTCTCGTTCTCGTTCAAATATCAAGTAAAATGCCACGGCGCCGTGACTCACATTTGCGAATAAATCTGCCGACCATAATTAAAGTCGTGCGTAACGTCGAACGGCACATCTGAAAAAAGGAAAATGGGTGCAACACGAGAACTTCCCAGGAGGTAACCCATCATTGTACTACTTTTGCCAAAGCACACTTAACTGCAGAGTTCTGATGGGATCTAGTGCATTATTGCTGGTATGATGCCACTTGTTTAATTTTGCGCTTCAAATACATACACTCCTTCTCTTTTCTTCCTCCTCCCGTCATTTGTTTCCTTGTGCGTGCGCACTGCACCTCCCGTACTCGTTCTAATATCAAGTAAAATGCTACGGCGCCGTGACTCACATTTGCGAATAAACCTGCGGACCATAAATCAAGTCGCGCGTAACGTCGAAAGAATCATCTGCAAAAAGATGGGTGCAACACGAGGACCTCCCAAGAAAATGGGTGAAATATAAGGACTTCGCAGGAGGTCACCCATCCGAGTACTTTTCTCGCCCAAGCACCCTTAACTGCGGAGTTCTGATAGAATCCGTTGCATTAGTGCTGGTATGATCCCTCATGTTTCATTCTGCACTGCAAATACATACACTCTTTCTCCTCCCATCCCCCCTCCCGTCATTTGTTTCCTTGTGCGTGCACTCTGCATCTCTCTTTCTCGTTCTAATATCAAGTAATATGCCCCGGCACCGTGACTCACCTTTGAAAATGAACCAGCGGTTTATAATTCCAATCGCGCGTAACGTCGAACAACACATCCGAAAAAAAATAGGTGCAACACAAGGGCTTCCCAGGTGGTCACCGATACAAGTACTACTCTCACCCAAGCACACTTAACTGCGGAGTTCTGATGGGATCCGGGGCTGTAGTGCTGGTATGATAGCACCTGTTTCATTTCACGCTGTAAATACATACACTCCTTCTCATTTCTTCCCCCTCCCGTCATTTGTTCCCTTGTGCGTGCGCACTGCACCTCTCGTTTTCGTTCAAATATCAAGTAAAATGCCACGGCGCCGTGACTCACATTTGCGAATAAATCTGCTGACCATAATTAAAGTCGCGCGTAACATCGAACGACACATCTGAAAAAAAGAAACTAGGTGCAACACGAGAACTTCCCAGGAGGTAACCCATCATTGTACTACTTTCGCCAAAGCACACTTAACTGCGGAGTTCTGATGGGATCCGGTGCATTAGTGCTGGTGTGACCGCACCTGTTTAATTTCGTGCTGAAAATACATACATTCCTTCTTCCCTCCCCCCCTCTCATCATTTGTTTCCTTGTGCGTTCACACTGCACCTCTCCTTCTCGTTCGAATATGGATTAAAATGCCCCTGATTCTTGACTCACATTTGCGTATAAACCAGCGGACAATAGTTCCAGTCGCGCGTAACGTCGAACGACCCATCTGAACAAAAATTGTTGCGATACGAGGACTTCCCAAGAGGTCACACATCCGAGTACTACTCTCGCCCAAGCACACTTAACTGCAGAGTTCTGATGGGATCCAGAGCATTAGTGCTGGTATGATGCCACTTGTTTAATTTTGCGCTTCAAATACGTACACTCCTTCTCTTTTCGTCCTCCTCCCGTCATTTGTTTCCTTGTGCGTGCGAACTGCACCTCCCATACTCGTTCTAATATCAAGTAAAATGCCACGGCGTCGTGAATCACATTTGCGAATAAACCTGCGGACCATAAATCAAGTAGCGCGTAACGTCGAAAGAATCATCTGCAAAAAGATGGGTGCAACACGAGGACCTCCCAAGAAAATGGGTGAAATATAAGGACTTCGCAAAAGGTCACCCATCCGAGTACTTTTCTCGCCCAAGCACCCTTAACTGCAGAGGTCTGATAGAATCCGTTGCATTAGTGCTGGTATGATCCCTCATGTTTCATTCTGCACTGCAAATACATACACTCTTTCTCCTCCCATCCTCCCTCCCGTCATTTGTTTCCTTGTGAGTGCACTGTGCATTTCTCTTTCTCGTTCTAATATCAAGTAATATGCCCCGGCACCGTGACTCATCTTTGCAAATGAACCAGCAGTTTATAATTCTATTTGCGCGTAACGTCGAACAACCCATCCGAAAAAAAAATAGGTGCAACACGAGGGCTTCCCAAGTTGTCACCCATCCGAGTACTATGCTCGCCCAAGCACACTTAACTGCGGAGTTCTGATGGGATCCGGAGCTTTAGTGCTGGTATGATCGCACCTGTTTACATTCGCGCTGCAAATACGTACACTCCTTCTCCTTTCTTCCCCCTCCTGTCATTTGTTTCCTTATGCGTTCACACTTCACCTCTCATTCTCGTTCTAATATCGATTAAAATGCCCCTGCTTCTTGACTCACATTTGCGTATAAACCAGCGGACTCTAGTTCCAATCGCGCGTAACGTCGAACGACCCGTCTGAAAAAAAATTGGTGCGACACGAGGACTTCCCAGGAGGTCACCCATCCGAGTACTAATCTCGTCCAAGCACACTTCACTGCAGAGTTCTGATGGGATCCGGTGCATTAGTGCTGCTATGATCGCACCTGTTTAATTTCGCTCTGCAAATACATAAACTCATTCCCCTTTCTTCCCCCTCCCGTCATTTGTTTCCTTGTGCGTGCGCACTGCACCTCCCGTTCTCGTTCTAATATCAAGTAAAATGCTACAGCGCCGTGACTCACATCTGCGAATAAACCTGAGGACCATAATTCAAGTCGCGCGTAACGTCGAAAGAATCATCTGCAAAAAAATGGGTGCAACACGAGGACTTCACAAGAAAATGGGTGAAATATAAGGACTTCCCAGGAGGTAACCCATGCTAGTACTACTCTCGCCTAAGCACCCTTACCTACGGAGTTCTGATAGAATCCGTTGCATTAGTGCTGGTATGATCGCACCTGTTTCATTTCGCGCGGCAAATACATAAACTCCTTCTCCTTTCTTCCCCCTCCCGTGATTTTTTTCCTTGTGCGTGCGCACTGCACCTCTCGTTCTCGTTCAAATATCAAGTAAACTGCCACGGCGCCGTGACTCACATTTGCGAATAAATCTGCGGACCATAATTAAAGTCGCGCGTAACGTCGAACGGCACATCTGAAAAAAAGAAAATGGGTGCAACACGAGAACTTCCCAGGAGGTAACCCATCATTGTACTACTTTCGCCAAAGCACACTTAACTGCGGAGTTCTGATGGGATCCGGTGCATTTGTGCTGGTGTGACCGCACCTGTTTAATTTCGTGCTGAAAATACATACACTCCTTCTTCCCTCCCGCCCTCCCATCATTTGTTTCCTTTTGCGTTTACACTGCACCTCTCTTCTCGTTCTAATATCGATTAAAATGCCCCTGATTCTTGACTCACATTTGCGTATAAACCAGCAGACCATAGTTCCAGTGGCGCGTAACGTCGAACGACCCGTCTGAAAAAAAATTGGTGTGACACGAGGACTTCCCATGAGGTCACCCATCCGAGTACTACTCTCGCCTAAGCACACTTAACTGCAGAGTTCTGATGGGATCCAGTGCATTAGTGCTGGTATGATCGCACCCGTTTAATTCTGCGCTGCAAATACATAAACTCCTTCTCCTTTCTTCCCCCTCCCGTCATTTGTTTCCTTGTGCGTTCACACTTCACCTCTCATTCTCGTTCTAATATCGATTAAAATGCCCCTTCTTCTTGACTCACATTTGCGTATAAACCAGCGGACCCTAGTTCCAGACGCGCGTAACGTCGAACGAACCGTCTGAAAAAAAATTGGTGCGACACGAGTACTAATCTCGCCCATCCGAGTACTAATCTCTCCCAAGCACACTTAACTGCGGAGTTCTGATAGGATCCGGTGCATTAGTGGTGGTATGATCGCACCTATTTAATTTCCCGCTGCAAATTAATAAACACATTCCCCTTTCTTCCTCCTCCCGTCATTTGTTTCCTTGTGCGTGCGCACTGCATCTCCCGTTCTCGTTCTAATATCAAGTAAAATGCTACGGTGCCGTGACTCACATTTGCGAATAAACCTGAGGACCATAATTCAAGTCGCGCGTATCGTCGAAAAAATCATCTGCAAAAAAATGGGTGCATCACGAGGACTTCCTAAGAAAATGGGTGAAATATAATGACTTCGCAGGAGGTCACCCATCCTAGTACTACTCTCGCCTAAGCACACTTAACTGCAGAGTTCTGATGGGATCCAGTGCATTAGTGCTGGTATGATGCCACTTGTTTAATTTTGCGCTTCAAATACATACACTCCTTCTCTTTTCTTCCTCCTCCCGTAATTTGTTTCGTTGTGCGTGCGCACTGCACCTCCCGTTCTCGTTCTAATATCAAGTAAAATGCCACGGCGCCGTGACTCACATTTGCGAATAAACCTGCGGACCATAAATCAAGTCGCGCGTAACGTCGAAAAAATCATCTGCAAAAAGATGGGTGCAACACGAGGACCTCCCAAGAAAATGGGTGAAATATAAGGACTTCGCAGGAGGTCACCCATCCGAGTACTTTTCTCGCCCAAGCACCCTTAACTGCGGAGTTCTGATAGAATCCGTTGCATTAGTGCTGGTATGATCCCTCATGTTTCATTCTGCACTGCAAATACATACATTCTTTCTCCTCCTATCCCCCCTCCCGTCATTTATTTTCTTGTGCGTGCATTCTACATCTCTCTTTCTCGTTCTAATATCAAGTAATATTCCCCGGCACCATGACTCACCTTTGCAAAAGAACCAGCGGTTTATAATTCCATTCGCGCGTAACATCGAACAACCCATCCGAAAAAAAATAGGTGCAACACGAGGGCTTCCCAAGTGGTCACCCATCCGAGTACTACCCTCGCCCATGCACACTTAACTGCGGAGTTCTGATGGGATCCGGAGCTTTAGTACTGGTATGATTGCACCTGTTTAATTTCGCGCTGCAAATACATACACTACTTCTCCTTTCTTCCCCCTCCCGTCATTTGTTTCCTTGTGCGTTCACACTTCACCTCTCATTCTCGTTCTAATATCGATTAAAATGCCCCTGCTTCTTGACTCACATTTGCGTATAAACCAGCGGACCCTAGTTCCAGTCGCGTGTAACGTCGAACGACCCGTTTGAAAAAAAATTGGTGCGACACGAGGACTTCCCAGGAGGTCACCCATCCGAGTACTACTCTCGCCCAAGCACACTTAACTGCGGAGTTCTGAAGGGATCCGGCGCATTAGTGCTGGTATGATCGCACCCCTTTAATTCCGTGCTGCAAATACATAAACTCCTTCTCCTTTCTTCCCCCTCCCGTCATTTGTTTCCTTGTGCGTGCACTCTGCATCTCTCTTTATCGTTCTAATATCCAGTAATATGTCCCGGCACCGTGACTCACCCTTGCAAATGAACCAGCGGTTTATAATTCCATTCGCACGTAACATCGAACAACCCATCCGAAAAAAAATAGGTGCAACACGAGGGCTTCCCAGGTGGGCAACCATCCGAGTACTACTCTCGCCCAAGCACACTTAACTGCGGAGTTCTGATGGGATCCCGGGCTTTAGTGCTGCTGTGATCGCACCTCTCTAATTTCGCGCTGCAAATACATACACTCCTCCTTTCTTCCCCCTCCCGTCATTTGTTTCCTTGTGCGTTCACACTGCACCTCTCATTCTCGTTCTAATATCGATTAAAATGCCCCTGATTCTTGACTCACATTTGCGTATAAATCAGCGGACCATAGTTCCAGTCGCGCGTAACGTCGAACGACCCATCTGAAAAAAAATTGTTGCGATACGAGGACTTCCCAAGAGGTCATCCATCCGAGTACTACTCTCGCCCAAGCACGCTTAACTACAGAGTTCTGATGGGATCCAGTGCATTAGTGCTGGTATGATGCCACTTGTTTAATTTTGCGCTTCAAATACATACACTCCTTCTCTTTTCTTCCTCCTCCCGTCATTTGTTTCCTTGTGCGTGCGCACTGCACCTCCCGTACTCGTTCTAATATCAAGTAAAATGCCACGGCGCCATGACTCACATTTGCGAATAAACCTGCGGACCATAAATCAAGTCGCGCGTAACGTCGAAAGAATCATCTGCAAAAAGATGGGTGCAACACGAGGACCTCCCAAGAAAATGGGTGAAATATAAGGACTTCGCAGGATGTCACCCATCCGAGTACTTTTCTCGCCCAAGCACCCTTAACTGCGGAGTTCTGATAGAATCCGTTGCATTAGTGCTGGTATGATCTCTCATGTTTCATTCTGCGCTGCAAATACATACATTTTTCTCCTCCCATCCACCCTCCCGTCATTTGTTTCCTTGTGCGTGCACTCTGCATCTCTCTTTCTCGTTCTAATATCAAGTAATATGCACCGGCACCGTGACTTACCTTTACAAATGAACCAGCGGTTTATAATTCCATTCGCGCGTAACGTCGATAAACCCATCCAAGAAAAAATAGGTGCAACACGAGGACTTCACAAGAAAATGGGTGAAATAAAAGGACTTCGCAAGAGGTTACCCAGGCTATTACTACTCTCGCCCAAGCACCCTTACCTACGGAGTTCTGATAGAATCCGCTGCATTAATGCTCGTATGATCGCACCTGTTTCATTCTGCGCTGCAAATACATACACGTTTTCTCCTTCCCTCCCCCTCCCATCAATTGTTTCCTTGTGCGTTCACACTGCACCTCTCCTTCTCGTTCTAATATCGATTAAAATGCCCTTACTTCTTGACTCACATTTGCGTATAAACCAGCGGACCCTAGTTCCAGTCGCGCGTAACGTCGAACGACACGTCTGAAGAAAAATTAGTGCGACACAAGGACTTCCCATGAGGTCACCCATCCGAGTACTACTCTCGCCCAAGCACACTTAACTGCGGAGATCTGATGGGATCCGGCGCATTAGTGCTAGTATGATCGCACTTGTTTAATTTCGCACTGTAAATACATAAACTCGTTCTCCTTTCTTCCCCCTCCCGTCATTTGTTTCCTTGTGTGTGCGCACTGTACCTCTCGTTCTCGTTCAAATATCAAGTAAAATGCCACGGCGCCGTGACTCACATTTGCGAATAAATCTGCGGACCATAATTAAAGTCGCGCGTAACGTCGAACGGCACATCTGAAAAAAAGAAAATGGGTGCAACACGAGAACTTCCCAGGAGGTAACCCATCCTTTTACTACTTATGCCAAACCACAATTAACTGCGAAGTTCTGATGGGATCCGGTGCATTTGTGCTAGTGTGACCGCACCTGTTTAATTTCGTGCTGAAAATACATACACTCCTTCTTCCCTCCCCCATCCCATCATTTGTTTCCTTGTGCGTTCACACTGCACCACTTCTTCTCGTTCTAATATCGATTAAAATGCCCCTGATTCTTGACTCACATTTGCGTATAAACCAGCGGACCATAGTTCCAGTCGCGCGTAACGTCGAACGACCCATCTGAAAAAAAATTGTTGCGATACGAGGACTTCCCAAGAGGTCATCCATCCGAGTACTACTCTCGCCCAAGCACACTTAACTGCAGAGTTTTGATGAGATCCAGTGCAGTAGTGCTGGTATGATGCCACATGTTTAATTTTGCGCTTCAAATACATACACTCATTCTCTTTTCTTCCTCATCCCGTCATTTGCTTCCTTGTGCATGCGCACTGCACCTCCCGTACTCGTTCTAATATCAAGTAAAATGCCACGGCGCCGTGACTCACATTTGCGAATAAATCTGCGGACCATAAATCAAGTCGCGCGTAACGTCGAAAGAATCATCTGCAAAAAGATGGGTGCAACACGAGGACCTCCCAAGAAAATGGGTGAAAAATAAGGACTTCGCAGGAGGTCACCCATCTGAGTACTTTTCTCGCCCAAGCACCCTTAACTGCGGAGTTCTGATAGAATCCGTTGCATTAGTGCTGGTATGATCCCTCATGTTTCAATTTGCACTACAAATACATACACTCTTTCTCCTTCCATCCCCTCTCCCGTCATTTGTTTCCTTGTGCGTGCACTCTACATCTCTCTTTCTCGTTCTAATATCAAGTTATATGCCCCGGCAACGTGACTCACCTTTGCAAATGAACCAACGGTTTATAATTCCATTCGCGCGTAACGTCGAACAACCCATCCGAAAAAAAATTAGTGCAACACGAGGGCTTCCCAAGTGGTCACCCATCCAAGTACTACTCTGGCCCAAGCACACTTAACTGCGGAGTTCTGATGGGATCCGGAGCTTTAGTGCTGGTATGATCGCACCTGTTTAATTTCGCGCTACAAATACATACACTCCTTCTCCTTTTTCCCCCCTCCCGTCATTTGTTTCCTTGTGTGTTCGCACTTCACCTCTCGTTCTCGTTTAAATATCAAGTAAAATGCCACGGCACGTGGCTCAAATTTGCGAATAAATCTGCGGACCATAATTAAAGTCGCGCGTAACGTCGAACGGCACATCTGAAAAAAAGAAAATGGGTGCAACACGAGAACTTCCCAGGAGGTAACCCATCATTGTACTACTTTCGCCAAAGCACACTTAACTGCGGAGTTCTGATGGGATCCGGTGCATTTGTGCTGGTTTGATCGCACCCGTTTAATTCCGCGCTGCAAATACATAAACTCCTTCTCCTTTCTTCCCCCTCCCGTCATTTGTTTCCTTGTGCGCGCGCATTGCACCTCCCGTGCTCGTTCTAATATCAAGTAAAATGCTACGGTGCCGTGACTCACATTTGCGAATAAACCTGAGGACCATAATTCAAGTCGCGCGTATCGTCGAAAGAATCATCTGTAAAAAAATGGGTGCAACACGAGGACTTCCTAAGAAAATGGGTGAAATATAACGACTTCGCAGGAGGTCACCCATCCTAGTGCTACTCTCGCCCAAGCACCCTTAACTTGCGGAGTTCTGATAGAATATGTTGCATTGGTGCTGGTATGATTGCTCATGTTTCATTATTCGCTGCAAATACATACACTTTTTCTCCCTCCATCCCCCCTCCCGTCATTTGTTTCCTTGTGCGTGCACTCTGCATCTCTCCTTCTCATTCTAATATCGATTAAAATGCCCCTGCTTCTTAACTCTCATTTGCGTATAAACTAGCGAACCCCATTTCCAGTCGCGCGTAACGTCGAACGACCCGTCTTAAAAAAAATTGGTGCGACACGAGGACTTCCCAAGAGGTCACCCATCCGAGTACTACTCTCGCCCAAGCACACTTAACTGCGAAGTTCTGATGGGATTCGGTGCATTAATGCTGGTATGATCGCACCCGTTTAATTCCGCGCTGCAAATACATAAACTCCTTCTCCTTTCTTCCCCCTCCCGTCATTTGTTTCCTTGTGCGTGCGCACTGCACCTTCCATGCTCGTTCTAATATCAAATAAAATGCTACGGTGCCGTGACTCACATTTGCGAATAAACCTGAGGACTATAATTCAAGTCGCACGTATCGTCGAAAGAATCATCTGCAAAAAAATGGGTGCAACAAGAGGACTTCCTAAGAAAATTGGTGAAATATAAGAACTTCGCAGGAGGTCACCCATCCTAGTGTGACTCTCGCCCAAGCACCCTTAACTTGCGGAGTTCTGATAGAATCCGTTGCATTGGTGCTGGTATGATTGCTCATGTTTCATTATGCGTTGCAAATACATACACTTTTTCTCCCTCCATCCCCCCTCCCGTCATTTGTTTCCTTGTGCGTGCACTCTGCATCTCTCCTTCTCGTTCTAATATCGATTAAAATGCCCCTGCTTCTTGACTCACATTTGCATATAAACCAGTGGACCCTAGTTCTAGTCGCGCGTAACGTCGAACGACCCGTCTGAAAAAAAAATTAGTGCGACACGAGGACTTCCCAGGAGGTAACCCATCCGAGTACTACTCTCGCTCAAGCACACTTAACTGCGGAGTTCTGATGTGATCCGGTGCATTAGTGTTGGTATGATCGCACCTGTTTAATTTCGCGCTGCAAATACATAAACTCCTTCTCCTTTCTTCCCCCTCCCGTCATTTGTTTCCTTGTGCCTGCGCACTGCACCTCTCGTTCTCGTTCAAATATCAAGTAAAATGCCACGGCGCCGTGACTCACATTTGCGAATAAATCTGCGGACCATAATTAAAGTCGCGCGTAACGTCGAACTGCACATCTAAAAAAAAGAAAATGGGTGCAACACGAGAACTTCCCAGGAGGTAACCCATCATTGTACTACTTTCACCAAAGCACACTTAACTGCGGAGTTCTGATGGGATCCGGTGGATTTGTGCTGGTGTGACCGCACTTGTTTAATTTCGTGCTGAAAATACATATACTCCTTCTTCCCTCCCCCCCTCCCATCATTTGTTTCCTTGTGCGTTCACACTGCACCTCTCCTTCTCATTCTAATATCGATTAAAATGCCCCAGATTCTTGACTCACATTTTCGTATAAACCAGTGGACCATAGTTCCAGTCGCGCGTAACGTCGAACGACCCGTCTGAAAAAAAATTTGTGCGACACGAGAACTTCCCAGGAGGTCACCCATCCGAGTACTACTCTCGCCCAAGCACACTTAACTGCAGAGTTATGATGGGATCCATTGCATTAGTGCTGGTATGATCGCACCCGTTTAATTTCGCGCTGCAAATACATAAACTCCTTCTCCTTTCTTCCCCCTCCCGTCATTTGTTTCCTTGTGCGTGGGCACTGTACCTCCCGTGCTCATTTTAATATCAAGTAAAATGTTACGATGCCGTGACTCACATTTGCGAATAAACCTGAGGACCAAAATTCAAGTCGCGCGTAACGTCAAAAGAATCATCTGCAAAAAAATGGGTGCAACACGAGAACTTCCCAAGTGGTCACCCATCCGAGTACTACTCTCGCCCAAGCACACTTAACTGCGGAGTTATGATGGGATCGGTTGTATTTGTGCTGGTATGATCGCACCTGTTTAATTTCGCACTGCAAATACATAAACTCCTTCTCCTTTCTTCCCCCTCCCGTCATTTATTTCCTTGTGCGTGAACTCTGCATCTCTCTTTCTCGTTCTAATATCAAGTTATATGCCTCGGCAACGTGACTCACCTTTTCAAATGAACCAGTGGTTTATAATTCCATTCACGCGTAACGTCGAACAACCCATCTGAAAAAAAATAGGTGCAACACGAGGGCTTCCCAAGTGGTCACCCATCCGAGTACTACTCTCGCCTAAGCACACTTAACTGCGGAGTTCTGATGGGATCCGGAGCTTTAGTGCTGGTATAATCGCACCTATTTAATTTCGCACTACAAATACATACACTCCTTCTCCTTTCTTCCCCCTCCCGTCATTTGTTTCCTTGTGCGTTCACACTTCACCTCTCATTCTCGTTCTAATATCGATTAAAATGCCCCCGCTTCTTGACTCACATTTGCGTATAAACCAGCAGACCCTAGTTCCAGACGCGCGTAACGTCGAACGACCCGTCTGAAAAAAATTGGTGCGACACGAGGACTTCCCAGGAGGTCACCCATTCGAGTACTAATCTCTCCCAAGCACACATAACTGCGGAGTTCTGATGGGATCCAGTGCATTAATGCTGGTGTGATCGCACCTGTTTAATTTCGCGCTGCAAATACATAAACTCATTCCCCTTTCTTCCCCCTCCCGTCATTTGTTTCCTTGTGCGTGCGCACTGCACCTCCCGTTCTCGTTCTAATATCAAGTAATATGCCACGGCGCCGTGACTCACATTTGCGAATAAACCTGAGGACCATAATTCAAGTCGCGCATAACATCGAAAGAATTATCTGTAAAAAAATGGGTGCAACACGAGGACTTCACAAGAAAATGGGTGAAATATAAGGCACCCTTATCTACGGAGTTCTGATAGAATCCGTTGCATTAGTGCGGGTATGATCCCTCATGTTTCATTCTGCAGTGCAAATACATACACTCTTTCTCCTTCCATCCCCCCTCCCGTCATTTGTTTCCTTGTGCGTGCACTCTGCATCTCTCTTTCTCGTTCTAATATCAAGTAATATGCCCTGGCACCGTGACTCACCTTTGCAAATGAACTAGCAGTTTATAATTCCTTTCGCGCGTAATGTCGAACAACCCATCCGAAAAAAAATTGGTGCAACACGAGGGCTTCCCAAGTGGTCACCCATCCGAGTACTACTCTCGCCCAAGCACACTTAACTGCGGAGTTCTGATGGGATCCGGTGCATTAGTGCTGGTATGATCGCACCTGTTTAATTTCGCGCTGCAAATACATACACTCCTTCTCTTTTCTTCCTCATCCCGTCATTTGTTTCCTTGTGCGTGCGCACTGCACCTCCCGTACTCGTTCTAATATCAAGTAAAATGCCACGACGCCGTGACTCACATTTGCGAATAAACCTGCGAACCATAAATCAAGTCGCGCGTAACGTCGAAAGAATCATCTGCAAAAAGATGGGTGCAACACGAGGACCTCCTAAGAAAATGGGTGAAATATAAGGACTTCGCAGGAGGTCACCCATCCGCGTACTTTTCTCGCCCGAGCACCCTTAACTGCGGAGTTCTGATAGAATCCGTTGCATTAGTGCTGGTATGATCCCTCATGTTTCATTCTGCACTGCAAATACATACACTCTTTCTCCTCCCATCCCCCTCCCGTCATTTGTTTCCTTGTGCGTGCACTCTGCATCTCTCTTTCTCGTTCTAATATCAAGTAATATGCCCCGGCACCGTGACTCATCTTTGCAAATGAACCAGCGGTTTATAATTCTATTCGCGCGTAACGTCGTACGACCCATCTGAAAAAAAAATTAGTGTGACACGAGGACTTCCCAGGAGGTCACCCATCCGAGTACTACCCTTGCCCAAGCACACTTAACTGCGGAGTTCTGATGGGATCCGGAGCTTTAGTGCTGGTATGATCGCACCTATTTACTTTCGCGCTGCAAATACATACACTCCTTCTCCTTTCTTCCCCCTCCCGTCATTTGTTTCCTTGTGCGTTCACACTTCACCTCTCATTCTCGTTCTAATATCGATTAAAATGCCCCTGCTTCTTGACTAACATTTGCGTATAAACCAGCGGACCCTAGTTCCAGTCGCGCGTAATGTCGAACGACCCGTCTGAAAAAAAATTGGTTCGACACGAGGACTTCCCAAGAGGTCACCCATCTAAGTACTACTCTCGCCGAAGCACACTGAACTGCGGAGTTCTGATGGGATCCGGTGCATTACTGCTGGAATGATTGCACCTGTTTAATTTCCCGCTGCAAATACATACACTCCTTCTCTTTTCGTCCCCCTCTCGTCATTTGTTTCCTTGTGCGTGCGCACAGCAGCTCCCGTTCTCGTTCTAATATCAAGTAAAATGCTACAGCGCCGTGACTCACATTTGCGAATGAACCTGAGGACCATAATTCAAGTCGCACGTAAAGTCAAAAGAATCATCTGCAAAAAAATGGGTGCAACACGAGGACTTCCTAAGAAAATGGGTGAAATATAAGGACTTCGCAGGAGGTCACCCATCCTAGTGCTACTCTCGCCCAAGCACCCTTAACTTGCGGAGTTCTGATAGAATCCGTTGCATTGGTGCTGGTATGATTGCTCATGTTTCATTCTGCGCTGCAAATACATAAACTTTTTCTCCCTCCATCCCCCCTCCCGTCATTTGTTTCCTTGTGCGTGCACTCTGCATCTCTCCTTCTCGTTCTAATATCGATTAAAATGCCCCTGCTTCTTGACTCACATTTGCGTATAAACCAGTGGACCCTAGTTCCAGTCGCGCGTAACGTCGAACGACCCGTCTAAAAAAAAAAATTAGTGCGACGCGAGGACTTCCCAGGAGGTCACCCATCCGAGTACTACTCTCGCCCAAGCGCACTTAACTACGGAGTTCTGATGGGATCCGGTGCATTAGTGCTGGTTTGATCACACCCGTTTAAGTTCGCGCTGCAAATACATAAACTACTTCTCCGTTCTTCCCCCTCCCGTCATTTGTTTCCTTGTGCGTGCGCACTGTGCCTCTCGTTCTCGTTCAAATATCAATAAAATTCCACATCGCCGTGACTCACATTTGCGAATAAATCTGCGGACCATAATTAAAGTCGCGCGTAACGTCGAACGGCACATCTGAAAAAAAGAAAATGGGTGCAACACGAGAACTTCCCAGGAGGTAACCCATCATTGTACTATTTTCGTCAAAGCACACTTAACTGCGGAGTTCTGATGGGATCCGGTGCATTTGTGCTGGTGTGAGCGCACCTATTTAATTTCGGGTTGAAAATACATACACTCCTTCTTCCCTCCCCCCCTCCCATCATTTGTTTCGTTGTGCGTTCACACTGCACCTCTCCTTCTCGTTCTAATATCGATTAAAATGCCCCTAATTCTTGACTCACATTTGCGTATAAACCAGCTGACCATAGTTCCAGTCGCGTGTAACGTCGAACGACCCATCTAAAAAAAAATTGTTGCGATACGAGGACTTCCCAAGAGGTCACCCATCCGAGTACTATTCTCTCCCAAGCACACTAAACTACAGAGTTCTGATGGGATCCAGTGCATTAGTGCTGGTATGATGCCACTTGTTTAATTTTGCGCTTCAAATGCCTACACTCCTTTTCTTTTCTTCCTCATCCCGTCATTTGTTTCCTTGTGCGTGCGCACTGCACCTCCTGTACTCGTTCTAATATCAAGTAAAATGCCACGGCGCCGTGACTCACATTTGCGAAGAAACCTACAGACCATAAATCAAGTCGCGCATAACGTCGAAAGAATCATCTGCAAAAAGACGGGTGCAACACGAGGACCTCCCAAGAAAATGGGTGAAATATAAGGACTTCGCAGGAGGTCAACCATCCGAATACTTTTTTCGCCCAAGCACCCTTAACTGCGGAGTTCTGATAGAATCCGTTGCATTAGTGCTGGTATGATCCCTCATATTTCATTCTGCAATGCAAATACATACACTCTTTCTCCTTTTATCACCCCTCCCGTCATTTGTTTCCTTGTGCGTGCACTCTGCATCTCTCTTTCTCGTTCTAATATCAAGTAATATACCCCGGCACCGTGACTCACCTTTGCAAATGAACCAGCGATTTATAATTCCATTCGCGCGTAACGTCGAACATCCCATCCGAAAAAAAAATAGGTGGAACACGAGAGCTTCCCAGGTGGTGACCCATCCGAGTAGTACTCTCGCCCAAACACACTTAACTGCGGCGTTCTGATGGGATCCGGAGCTTTAGTGCTGGTATGATCGCACCTGTTTGATTTCGTGCTGCAAATACATACACTCTTTCTCATTTCTTCCCCCTCCCGTCATTTGTTTCCTTGTGCGTTCACACTTCACCTCTCATTCTCGTTCTAATATCGATTAAAATGCCCCTGCTTCTTGACTCACATTTGCGTATAAACCAGCGGACCCTAGTTCCAGACGCGCGTAACGTCGAACGACCCGTTTGAAAAAAAATTAGTGCGACACGAGGACTTCCTAGGAGGTCACCCATCTGAGTACTAATCTCGCCCAAGCACACTTCACTGCGGAGTTCTGATGGGATCCGGTGCATTAGTGCTGGTATGATCGCACCTGTTTAATTTTGCGCTACAAATACATAAACTCATTCCCCTTTCTTCCCCCTCCCGTCATTTGTATCCTTGTGCGTGCGCACTGCACCTCCCGTTCTCCTTCTAATATCAAGTAAAATACTACAGCGCCGTGACTCCCATCATTTGTTTCGTTGTGCGTTCACACTGCACCTCTCCTTCTCATTCTAATATCGATTAAAATACCCCTGATTCTTGACTCACATTTGCGTATAAACCAGCGGACAATAGTTCCAGTCGCGCATAACGTCGAACGACCCGTCTGAAAAAAAATTAGTGCAACACAAGGACTTCCCAGGAGGTCACCCATCCGAGTACTACTCTCGCCCAAGCACACTTAACTACAGAGTTCTGATGGGATGCAGTGCATTAGTGCTGGTATGATCGCACCCATTTAATTTTGCTCTGCAAATACATAAACTCCTTCTCCTCTCTTCCCTTTCCCGTCATTTGTTTCCTTGTGCGTGCATACTGCACCTCCCGTGCTCGTTCTAATATCAAGTAAAATACTACGGTGCCGTGACTCACATTTGCGAATAGACCTGAGGACCATAATTCAAGTCGCGCGTAACGTCGAAATAATCATCTGCAAAAAAATGGGTGTAACACGAGGACTTCACAAGAAAATGGGTGAAATATAAGGACTTCGCCGGAGGTAACCCATGCTAGTACTACTCTCGCCCAAGCACCCTTACCTGCGGAGTTCTGATAGAATCCGTTGCATTAGTGCTGGTATGATCGCACCTGTTTCATTCTGCACTGCAAATACATACACTCTTTCTCCTCCCATCCCCCTCCCGTCATTTGTTTCCTTGTGCGTGCACTCTGCATCTCTCTTTCTCATTCTAATATCAAGTAATATGCCCCGGCACTGTGACTCACATTTGCAAATAAACCAGTGGTTTATAATTTCATTCGCGTGTAACGTCGAACAACCCATCCGAATACTAATCTCGCCCAAGCACACTTCACTGCGGAGTTCTGATGGGATCCGGTGCATTAGTGCTGGTATGATTGCACCTGTTTAATTTTGCGCTACAAAGACATAAACTCATTCCCCTTTCTTCCCCCTCCCGTCATTTGTTTCCTTGTGCGTGTGCACTGCACCTCCCGTTCTCATTCTAATATCAAGTAAAATGCTACAGCGCCGTGACTCACATTTGCGAATAAACCTGAGGACCATAATTCAAGTCGCGCGTAACGTCGAAAGAATCATCTGCAAAAAAATGGGTGCAACACGAGGACTTCACAAGAAAATGGGTGAAATATAAGGACTTCGCAGGAGGTAACCCATGCTAGTACTACTTTCGCCCAAGCACCCTTACCTACGGAGTTCTGATATAATCTGATGCATTAGTGCTGGTATGACCGCACCTGTTTAATTTCATGCTGAAAATACATACACTCCTTCTTCCCTTCCCCCCTCCCATCATTTGTTTCCTTGTGCGTTCACACTGCACCTCTCCTTCTCGTTCTAATATCGATTAAAATGCCCCTGATTCTTGACTCACATTTGCGTATAAACCAGCTGAACATAGTTCCAGTCGCGTGTAACGTCGAACGTCCCATCTAAAAAAAAATTGTTGCGATACGAGGACTTCCCAAGAGGTCACCCATCCGAGTACTATTCTTTCCCAAGCACACTAAACTGCAGAGTTCTGATGGGATCCAGTGCATTTGTGCTGGTATGATGCCACTTGTTTAATTTTGCGCTTCAAATGCCTACACTCCTTTTCTTTTCTTCCTCATCCCGTCATTTATTTCCTTGTGCGTGCGCACTGCACCTCCCGTACTCGTTCTAATATCAAGTAAAATGCCACGGCGCCGTGACTCACATTTGGGAATAAACCTGCGGACCATAAATCAAGTCGCGCATAACGTCGAAAGAATCATCTGAAAAAGACGGGTGCAACACGTGGACCTCCCAAGAAAATGGGTGAAATATAAGGACTTCGCAGGAGGTCACCCATCCGAGTACTTTTTTCGCCCAAGCACCCTTAACTGCGGAGTTCTGATAGAATCTGTTGCATTAGTCATTCTACACTGTAAATACATACACTCTTTCTCCTTCTATCCCCCCTCCCGTCATTTGTTTCCTTGTGCGTGCACTCTGCATCTCTCTTTCTCGTTCTAATATCAAGTAATATACCCCGGCACCGTGACTCACCTTTGCAAATGAACAAGCGGTTTATAATTCCATTCGCGCTTAATGTCGAACAACCCATCTGAAAAAAAAATAGGTGCAACACGAGGGCTTCCCAGGTGGTGACCCTTCCGAGTAGTACTCTCGCCCAAACACACTTAACTGCGGCGTTCTGATGGGATCCGGAGCTTTAGTGCTGGTATGATCGCACCTGTTTAATTTCGTGCCACAAATACAAACACTCCTTCTCATTTCTTCCCCCTCCCGTCATTTGTTTCCTTGTGCGTTCACACTTTACCTCTCATTCTCGTTCTAATATCGATTAAAATGCCCCTGCTTCTTGACTCACATTTGCGTATAAACCAGCGGACCCTAGTTCCAGACGCGCGTAACGTCGAACGACCCGTTTAAAAAAAAATTAGTGCGACACGAGGACTTCCTAAGAGGTCACACATCCGAGTACTAATCTCGCCCAAACACACTTCACTGCGGAGTTCTGATGGGATCCGGTGCATTAGTGCTGGTATGATCGCACCTGTTTAATTTTGCGCTACAAATACATAAACGCATTCCCCTTTCTTCCCCCTCCCGTCATTTGTATCCTTGTGCGTGCGCACTGCACCTCCCGTTCTCCTTCTAATATCAAGTAAAATACTACAGCGCCGTGACTCCCATCATTTGTTTCGTTGTGCGTTCACACTGCACCTCTCCTTCTCATTCTAATATCGATTAAAATACCCCTGATTCTTGACTCACATTTGCATATAAACCAGCGGACAATAGTTCCAGTCGCGCGCAATGTCGAACGACCCGTCTGAAAAAAAATTAGTGCAACACAAGGACTTCCCAGGAGGTCACCCATCCGAGTA
Organism: Carica papaya; assembly: GCF_054855325.1. NCBI lineage: Eukaryota > Viridiplantae > Streptophyta > Magnoliopsida > Brassicales > Caricaceae > Carica > Carica papaya. Next base: position 30,852,867 of record NC_142313.1, read on the forward strand.
CTACTCTCGCCCAAGCACACTTAACTGCAGAGTTCTGATGGGATGCAGTGCATTAGTGCTGGTATGATCGCACCCATTTAATTTTGCTCTGCAAATACATAAACTCCTTCTCCTCTCTTCCTTTTCCCGTCATTTGTTTCCTTGTGCGTGCGTACTGTACCTCCCGTGCTCGTTCTAATATCAAGTAAAATACTACGGTGCCGTGACTCACATTTGCGAATAGACCTGAGGACCATAATTCAAGTCGCGCGTAACGTCGAAAGAATCATCTGCAAAAAAATGGGTGCAACATAAGGACTTCACAAGAAAATGGGTGAAAATAAGGACTTCGCAGGAGGTAACCCATGCTAGTACTACTCTCGCCCAAGCACCCTTACCTACGGAGTTCTGATAGAATCCGTTGCATTAGTGCTGGTATGATCGCACCTGTTTCATTCTGCACTGCAAATACATACACTCTTTCTCCTCCCATCCCCCCTCCCGTCATTTGTTTCCTTGTGCGTGCACTCTGCATCTCTCTTTCTCGTTCTAATATCAAGTAATATGCCCCGGCACCGTGACTCACCTTTGCAAATGAACCAGTGGTTTATAATTCCATTCGCGTGTAACGTCGAACAACCCATCCGAATACTAATCTCGCCCAAGCACACTTCACTGCGGAGTTCTGATGGGATCCGGTGCATTAGTGCTGGTATGATCGCACCTGTTTAATTTTGCGCTGCAAATACATAAACTCATTCCCCTTTCTTCCCCCTCCCGTCATTTGTTTCCTTGTGCGTGCGCACTGCATCTCCCGTTCTCATTCTAATATCAAGTAAAATGCTACAACCCATCCTAGTGCTACTCTCGCCCAAACATCCTTAACTTGCGGAGTTCTAAAAGAATCCGTTGCATTGGTGCTGGTATGATTGCTCATGTTTCATTCTGCGCTTCAAATACATACATTTTTTCTCCCTCCACCCCCCCTCCCGTCATTTGTTTCCTTGTGCGTGCACTCCGCATCTCTCCTTCTCGTTCTAATATCGATTAAAATGCCCATGCTTCTTGACTCACATTTGCGTATAAACCAGTGGACCCTAGTTCCAGTCGCGTGTAACGTCGAACGACCCGTCTGAAAAAAAAATTAGTGCGACACGAGGACTTCCTAGGAGGTCTCCAATCCGAGTACTACTCTCGCCCAAGCACACTTAACTGCGGAGTTCTGATGGGATCCGGTGCATTAGTGCTGGTATGATCGCACCTGTTTAATTTCGCGCTGCAAATACATAAACTCCTTATCCTTTCTTCCCCTTCCCGTCATTTGTTTCCTTGTGCGTGCGCACTGCACCTCTCGTTCTCGTTCAAATATCACGTAAAATGCCACGGCGCCATGACTCACATTTGCAAATGACGGGAGGGGGAAGAAAGGAGAAGGAGTTTATGTATTTGCAGCGCGGAATTAAACGAGTGGCATCATACCAGCACAGATGCACTGGATCCCATCAGAACTCTGCAGTTAAGTGTGCTTGGGCGAGAGTAGTACTCGGATGGGTGACCTCTTGGGAAATCCTCGTATCGCAAAAAATTTTTTTTCAGATGGGTCGTTCGACATTACGCGCGACTGGAACTATGGTCCGCTGATTTATACGCAAATGTGAGTCAAGAATCAGGGGCATTTTAATCGATATTAGAACGAGAAGGAGAGGTGCAGTGTGAACGCATAAGGAAACAAATGATGGGAGGGGCGGAGGGAAGAAGGAGTGTATGTATTTTCAGCACGAAATTAAACAGGTGCGGTCACACCAGCACAAATGCACCGGATCCCATCAGAACTCCGCATTTAAGTGTGCTTTGGCGAAAGTAGTACAATGATGGGTTACCTCGTAGGAAGTTCTCGTGTTGCACCCATTTTCTTTTTTTCAGATGTGCCGTTCGAAGTTACGCGCGACTTTAATTATGGTCCGCAGATTTATTCGCAAATGTGAGTCACGGCCCCGTGGCATTTTACTTGATATTGGAACGAGAACGAGAGGTGCAGTGCGCACGCACAAGGAAACAAATGATGGGAGGGGAAGAAAGGGGAATGAGTTTATGTATTTGCAGCGCAAAATTAAACAGTTGCGATCATACCAGCACTAATGCACCTGATCCCATCAGAACTCCGCAGTTGAGTGTGCTTGGGCGAGATTAGTACTCGGATGGGTGACCTCTTGTGAAGTCCTCGTGTCGAACTAATTTTTTTTTCAGACGGGTCGTTCGACGTTACGCGCGTCTGGAACTAGGGTCCGCTGGTTTATACGTAAATGTGAGTCATGAAGCAGGGGCATTTTAATCGATATTAGAACGAGAATAAGAGGTGAAGTGTGAACGCACAAGGAAATAAATGACGGGAGGGGGAAGAAAGGAGAAGGAGTGTATGTATTTGCAGCGCGAAATTAAACAGGTGCGATCATACCAGCACTAAAGCTCCGGATCCCATCAGAACTATGCAGTTAAGTGTGCTTGGGCGAGAGTAGTACTCAGATGGGTGACCACCTGGGAAGCCCTCGTGTTGCAACTATTTTTTTTCGGATGGGTTGTTCGACGTTACGCGCGAATGGAATTATAAACCGCTGGTTCATTTGCAAAGGTGAGTCACGGTGCCGGGGCATATTACTTGATATTAGAACAAGAAAGAGAGATACAGAGTGCACGCACAAGGAAACAAATGACGGGAGGGGGGATGGAAGGAGAAAGAGTGTATGTATTTGCAGTGCAGAATTAAACATGAGGGATCATACCAGCACTAATACAACGGATTCTATCAGAACTCCGCAGTTAAGGGTGCTTGGGAGAGAAAAGTACTCGGATGGGTGACCTCCTGCGAAGTCCTTCTATTTCACCCATTTTCTTGGAAGGTCCTCGTGTTGCACCCATCTTTTTGCAGATGATTCTTTCGACGTTACACGCGACTTGATTTATGGTCCGCAGATTTATTCGCAAATGTGAGTCACGGCGCCGTGACATTTTACTTGATATTAGAATGAGTACGGAAGGTGCAGTGCGCATGCACAAGGAAACAAATGACGGGATGAGGAAGAAAAGAGAATGAGTGTATATATTTGAAGCGCAAAATTAAACAAGTGGCATCATACCAGCACTATTGCACTGGATCCCATCAGAACTCTGCAGTTAAGTGTCCTTGGGCGAGAATAGTACTCGGATGGGTGACCTCTTGGGAAGTCCTCGTATTGCAACAATTTTTTTTCAGATGGGTCGTTCGACGTTACGCGCGACTAGAACTATGGTCCGCTGGTTTATACGCAAATGTGAGTCAAGAATCATGGGCATTTTAATCGATATTAGAACGAGAAGGAGAGGTGCAGTGTGAACGCACAAGGAAACAAATGATGGGAGGGGGGAGGGAAGAAGGAGTGTATGTATTTTCATCACAAAATTAAACAGGTGCGGTCACACCAGCACAAATGCACCGGATCCCATCAGAACTCCGTAGTTAAGTGTGCTTTGGCGAAAGTAGTACAATGATGGGTTACCTCCTGGGAAGTTCTCGTGTCGCACCCATTTTCTTTTCTTCAGATGTGCCGTTCGACGTTACGCGCGACTTTAATTATGGTCCGCAGATTTATTCGCAAATGTGAGTCACGGCGTCGTGGCATTTTACTTGATATTTGAACAAGAACGAGAGGTGCAGTGCGCACGCACAAGAAAAAAAACACGGGAGGGGGAAGAAAGGAGAAGGAGTTTATGTATTTGCAGCGCGAAATGAAACAGGTGCGATCATACTAGCACTAATGCAACGGATTCTATCAGAACTCCGTAGGTAAGGGTGCTTGGGCGAGAGTAGTACTAGCATGGGTTTCCTCCTGGGAAGTCCTTATATTTCATCCATTTTCTTGTGAAGTCCTCGTGTTGCACCCATTTTTTTGCAGATGATTCTTTCGACGTTACGCGCGACTTGAATTATGGTCCTCAGGTTTATTCGCAAATGTGAGTCACGGCACCGTAGCATTTTACTTGATATTAGAACGAGCACGGGAGGTGCAGTGCGCACTCTCAAGGAAACAAATGACGGGAGGGGGAAGAAAGGAGAAGGAGTGTATGTATTTGCAGCGCGAAATGAACTAGGTGCGATCATACCAGCACTAATGCAACGGATTCTATCAGAACTCCGTAGGTAAGGGTGCTTGGGCGAGAGTAGCACTAGCATGGGTTACCTCCTGCGAAGTCCTTATATTTCACCCATTTTCTTGTGAAGTCCTCGTGTTGCACCCATTTTTTTGTAGATGATTCTTTCGACGTTACGCGCGACTTGAATTATGGTTCTCAGGTTTATTCGCAAATGTGAGTCACGGCGCTGTAGCATTTTACTTGATATTAGAACGAGAACGGGAGGTGCAGCGCGAATGCACAAGGAAACAAATGACGGGAGGGGGAAGAAACGAGAAGGAGTGTATGTATTTGCAGTGCGAAACTAAACAGGTGCGATCATACCAGCACTAATGCCCCGGATCCCATCAGAACTCCGCAGTTAAGTGTGCTTGGGCGAGATTAGTACTCGGATGGTTGACCTCCTGGGAAGTCCTCATGTCACAACAAATTTTTTTTCAGACTGGTCGTTCGACGTTACGCGCGTCTGGAACTAGGGTCCGCTGGTTTATACGCAAATGTGAGTCAAGAAGCAAGGGCATTTTAATCGATATTAGAATGAGAATGAGAGGTGAAGTGTGAACGCACAAGGAAACAAATGACGGGAGGGGGAAGAAAGGAGGAGTGTATGTATTTGCAGCGCGAAATTAAAAAGGTACGACCATAGCAGCACTAAAGCCCCGGATCCCATCAGAACTCCGCAGTTAAGTGTGCTTGGGCGAGAGTAGTACTTGGATGGGTGACCACCTGGGAAGCCCTCGTCTTGGACCTATTTTTTTTTGGATGGGTTGTTCGACGTTACGCGCGAATGGAATTATAAACCGCTGGTTCATTTGCAAAGGTGAGTCACGGTGCCGAAGCATATTACTTGATATTAGAACGAGAAAGAGAGATGCAGAGTGCACGCACAAGGAAACAAATGACGGGAGGGTGGATGGGAGGAGAAAGAGTGTATGTATTTGCAGTGCAGAATGAAACATGAGGGATCATACCAGCACTAATGCAACGGATTCTATCAGAACTCCGCAGTTAAGGGTGCTTGGGCGAGAAAAGTACTCGGATGGGTGACCTCCTGCGAAGTCCTTATATTTCACCCATTTTCTTGGGAGGTCCTCGTGTTGCACCTATCTTTTTGCAGATGATTCTTTCGACGTTACGCGCGACTTGATTTATGGTCCGCAGGTTTATTCGCAAATGTGAGTCACGGTGCCGTGATATTTTACTTGATATTAGAACGAGTACGGGAGGTGCAGTGCGCACGCACAAGGAAACAAATGACGGGAGGAGGAAGAAAAGAGAAGGAGTGTATGTATTTGAAACGCAAAATTAAACAAGTGGCATCATACCAGCACTAATGCACTGGATCCCATCAGAACTCTGCAGTTAAGCGTGCTTGGGCGAGAGTAGTACTCGGATGGATGACCTCTTGGGAAGTCCTCGTATCGCAATAATTTTTTTTAGATGGGTCGTTCGACGTTATGCGCGACTGGAACTATGGTCCGCTGGTTTATACGCAAATGTGAGTCAAGAATCAGGGGCATTTTAATCGATATTAGAACGAGAATGAGAGGTGCAGTGTGAACGCATAAGGAAACAAATGATGGGAGGGGGGGAGGGAAGAAGGAGTGTATGTATTTTCAGCACGAAATTAAACAGGTGCGGTCACACCAGCACAAATGCACCCGATCCCATCAGAACTCTGCAGTTAAGTGTGCTTTGGCGAAAGTAGTACAATGATGGGTTACCTCCTGGGAAGTTCTCGTGTTTCACCCATTTTCTTTTTTTCTGATGTGCCGTTCGACGTTACGCGCGACTTTAATTATGGTCCGCAGATTTATTCGCAAATGTGAGTCACAGGCCCGTGGCATTTTACATGATATTTGAACAACAACGAGAGGTGCAGTGCGCACGCACAAGGAAATAAATGACGGGAGGGGGAAGAAAGGAGAAAGAGTTTATGTATTTGCAGCGCGTAATTAAACAGGTGCGATCATACCAGCACTAATGCACCGGATCCCTTCAGAACTCCGCAGTTAAGTGTGTTTGGGCTTGAGTAGTTCTCGGATGGGTGACCTCCTGGGAAGTCCTCGTGCCGCAATTTTTTTTTTTCAGACGGGTCGTTCGACGTTACGTGCGACTAGAACTAGGGTCCACTTGTTTATACGCAAATGTGAGTCAAGAAGCAGGAGCATTTTAATCGATATTAGAACGAGAATGAGAGATGCAGAGTGCACGCACAAGAAAACAAATGACGGGAGGGGAGATGGAGGGAGAAAAAGTGTATGAATTTGCAGCGCAGAATGAAACATGAGCAATCATACCAGCACGAATGTAACGGATTCTATCAGAAATCCGCAAGTTAAGGGTGCTTGGGCGAGAGTAGCACTAGGATGGGTGACCTCCTGCGAAGTCCTTATATTTCACCCATTTTCTTAGGAAGTTCTCGTGTTGCACCCATTTTTTTTGCAGATGATTCTTTCGACGATACGCACGACTTGAATTATGATCCTTCAAGTTTATTCGCAAATGTGAGTCACGGCACCGTAGCATTTTACTTGATATTAGAACGATCACGGGAGGTGCAGTGCGCACGCACAAGGAAACAAATGACGGGAGGGGGAAGAAAGGAGAATGAGTTTATGTACTTGCAGCGCGGAATTAAACTGGTGTGATCATACCAGCACTAATGCACCGGATCCCATCAGAACTCCGCAGTTAAGTGTGTTTGGGTGAGAGTAGTACTCGGATGGGTGACCTCTTAGGAAGTCCTCGTGTCGCACCAATTTTTTTTCAAACGGGTCGTTCGATGTTACGCGCGACTGGAACTAGGGTCTGTTGGTTTATACGCAAATGTGAGTCAAGAAGCTGGGGCATTTTAATTGATATTAGAACGAGAAGGAGAGGTGCAGTGTGAACGCACAAGGAAACAATTGATGGGAGGGGGAGGGAAGGAGAAAAAGTGTATGTATTTGCAGCGCAGAATGAAACAGGTGCGATCATACCAGCACTAATGCAACGGATTCTATCAGAACTCCGTAGGTAAGGGTGCTTGGGCGAGAGTAGTAATAGCATGGATTACCTCCTGTGAAGTCCTTATATTTCACCCATTTTCTTGTGAAGTCCTCGTGTTGCACCCATTTTTTTGCAGATGATTCATTCGACGTTATGCGCGACTTGAATTATGGTCCTCAGGTTTATTCGCAAATGTGAGTTACGGTGCTGTAGCATTTTACTTGATATTAGAACGAGAACGCGAGGTGCAGCGCGCAAGCACAAGGAAACAAATGACGGGAGGTGGAAGAAAAGAGAAGGAATGTATATATTTGCAGCGCGAAACTAAACAGGTGCGATCATACCAGCACTAAAGCCCTAGATCCCATCAGAACTCCGCAGTTAAGTGTGCTTGGGCGAGATTAGTACTCGGATGGTTGACCTCCTGGGAAGTCCTCATGTCACAACAAATTTTTTTTAGACTGGTCGTTCGACGTTACGCGCGTCTGGAACTAGGGTCCGCTGGTTTATACGCAAATGTGAGTCAAGAAGTAGGGGCATTTTAATCGATATTAGAACGAGAATGAGAGGTGAAGTGTGAACGCATAAGGAAACAAATGACGGGAGGGGGAAGAAAGGAGGAGTGTATGTATTTGCAGCGCGAAATTAAAGAGGTGCGATCATAGCAGCACTAAAGCCCCGGATCCCATCAGAACTTCGCAGTTAAGTGTGCTTGGCGAGAGTAGTACTCGGATGGGTGACAACCTGGGAAGCCCTCGTGTTGCACCTATTTTTTTTTGGATGGGTTGTTCGACATTACGCGCGAATGGAATTATAAACCGCTGGTTCATTTGCAAAGGTGAGTCATGAAGCCGGAGCATATTACTTGATATTAGAACGAGAAAGAGAGATGCAGAGTGCACGCACAAGGAAACAAATGACGGGAGGGGGGATGGGAGGAGAAAGAGCGTATGTATTTACAGTGCAGAATGAAAAACGAGGGATCATACCAGCACTAATGCAACGGATTCTATTAGAACTCCACAGTTAAGGGTGCTTGGATGAGAAAAGTACTCAGATGGGTGACATCCTGCGAAGTCCTTATATTTCACCCATTTTCTTGGGAGGTCCTCGTGTTGCACCCATCTTTTTGCAGATGATTCTTTCGACGTTACGCGCGACTTGATTTATGGTCCGCAGGTTTATTCGCAAATGTGAGTCACGGCGGCGTGGCATTTTACTTGATATTAGAACGAGTATGGGAGGTGCAGTGCGCACGCACAAGGAAACAAATGATGGGAGGAGGAAGAAAAGAGAAGGAGTGTATGTATTTGAAGCACAAAATTAAACAAGTGGCATCATACCAGCACTAATGCACTGGATCCCATCAGAACTCTGCAGTTAAGCGTGCTTGGGCGAGAGTAGTACTCGGATGGATGACCTCTTTGGAAGTCCTCGTATCGCAACAATTTTTTTTTCAGATGGGTTGTTCGACGTTACGCGCGACTGGAACTATGGTCCGCTGGTTTATACGCAAATGTGAGTCAAGAATCAGGGGCATTTTAATCGATATTAGAATGAGAATGAGAGGTGCAGTGTGAACGCACAAGGAAACAAATGACGGGAGGGGGAAGAAAGGAGGAGTGTGTGTATTTGCAGCGCGAAATTAAAGAGGTGCGATCATAGCAGCACTAAAGCCCCGGATCCCATCAGAACTCTGCAGTTAAGTGTGCTTGGGCGAGAGTAGTACTCAGATGGGTGACCACCTGGGAAGCCCTCGTGTTGCACCTATTTTTTTCGGATGGGTTGTTCGACGTTACGCGCGAATGGAATTATAAACCGCTGGTTCATTTGCAAAGGTGAGTCACGGTGCCGGGGCATATTACTTAATATTAGAACGAGAAAGAGAGATGCAGAGTGCACGCACAAGAAAACAAATGACGGGAGGGGGAAGAAAGGAGAAGGAGTTTATGTATTTGCAGCGCAAAATTAAACAGGTGCGATCATACCAGCACTAATGCACCGGATCCCATCAGAACTCCGTAGTTATGTGTGCTTGGGCGAGAGTAGTACTCGGATGGGTGATCTCCTGGGAAGTCCTCGTGTCGCATTAATTTTTTTTTCAGACGGGTCGTTCGACGTTACGCGCGACTAGAACTAGGGTCCACTGGTTTATACGCAAATGTGAGTCAAGAAGCAAGGGCATTTTAATCGATATTAGAACGAGAAGGAGAGATACAGTGTGAACGCACAAGGAAACAATTGATGGGAGGGGGAGGGAAGGGGAAGGAGTGTATGTATTTTCAGCACGAAATGAAATAGGTGCGATCATACCAGCACTAATGCAACGGATTCTATCAGAACTCCGTAGGTAAGGGTGCTTGGGCGAGAGTAGTATTAGCATGGGTTACCTCCTGCGAAGTCCTTATATTTCACCCATTTTCTTGTGAAGTCCTTGTGTTGCACCCATTTTTTTGCAGATGATTCTTTCGATGTTACGCGCGACTTGAATTATGGTCCTCAGGTTTATTCGCAAATGTGAGTCACGGCGCTGTAGCATTTTACTTGATATTAGAACGAGAACGGGAGATGCAGTGCGCACGCACAAGGAAACAAATGACGGGAGGGGGGATGGAGGGAGAAAAAGTGTATGTATTTGCAGCGCAGAATGAAACAGGAGCAATCATACCAGCACCAATGCAACGGATTCTATCAGAACTCCGCAAGTTAAGGGTGCTTGGGCGAGAGTAGCAGTAGGATGGGTGACTTCCTGCGAAGTCCTTATATTTCACCCATTTTCTTAGGAAGTCCTCGTGTTGTACCAATTTTTTTACAGATGATTCTTTCGACGACGCGCGACTTGAATTATGGTCCACAGGTTTATTCGCAAATGTGAGTCACGGCGCCGTAGCATTTTACTTGACATTAGAACGAGCACGGGAGGTGCAGTGCGCACGCACAAGGAAACAAATGACGGGAGGGGGAAGAAAGGAGAAGGAGTTTATGTATTTGCAGCGCAAAATTAAACGGGTGGGATCATACCAGCACTAATGCACCTGATCCAATCAGAACTCCGCAGTTAAGTGAGCTTGGGCGAGAGTAGTACTCGGATGAGTGACCTCCTGGGCAGTCCTCGTGTCGCACCAATTTTTTTTCAAATGGGTTGTTCGACGTTACGCGCGACTGGAACTAGGGTCCGCTGGTTTATACGCAAATGTGTGTCAAGAATCAGGGGCATTTTAATCGATATTAGAACGAGAAGGAGAGGTGCAGTGTGAACACACAAAGAAATAAATGATGGGAGGGGGGGAGGGAAGAAGGAGTGTATATATTTTCAGCACGAAATTAAACAAGTGCGGTCACACCAGCACAAAAGCACCGGATCCCATCAGAACTCCGCAGTTAAGTGTGCTTTGGCGAAAGTAGTACAATGATGGGTTACCTCCTGGGAAGTTCTCGTGTTGCACCCATTTTTTTTTCAGATGTGCAGTTCGACGTTACGCGCGACTTGAATTATGGTCCTCCGGTTTATTCGCAAATGTGAGTCACGGCGCCGTGGCATTTCACTTAATATTGGAACGAGAAAGGGAGGTGCAGTGCGCACGCACAAGGAAACAAATGACGGGCGGGGGAAGAAAGGGGAATGAGTTTATGTATTTGCAGCGCGAAATTAAACAGTTGCGATCATACCAGCACCAATGCACCGGATCCCATTAGAACTGCGCAGTGAAGTTTGCTTGGGCAAGACTAGTGCTCGGATGGGTGACCTCCTGGGAAGTCCTCGTGTCGCACCAATTTTTTTTCAGACGGGTCGTTCGACGTTACGCGCGTCTGGAACTAGGGTCCGCTGGTTTATACGCAAATGTGAGTCAAGAAGCAGCGGCATTTTAATCGATATTAGAACGAGAATGAGAGGTGAACTGTGAACGCACAAGGAAACAAATGATGGGAGGGGGGAGGGAAGAAGGAGTGTATGTATTTTCAGCACGAAATTAAACAGGTGCGGTCACACCAGCACAAATGCACCGGATCCCATCAGAACTCCGTAGTTAAGTGTGCTTTGGCGAAAGTAGTACAATGATGGGTTACCTCCTGGGATGTTCTCGTGTTGCACCCATTTTCTTTTTTTCAGATGTGTCGTTCGACGTTACGTGCGACTTTAATTATGGTCCGCAGATTTATTCGCAAATGTGAGTCACGGCGCCGTGGCATTTTAATCGATATTAGAACGAGAATGAGAGATGCAGAGTGCACGCACAAGGAAACAAATGACAGGAGGGGGGATGGAGGGAGAAAAAGTGTATGTATTTGCAGCGCAGAATGAAACATGAGCAATCATACCAGCACCAATGCAACGGATTCTATCAGAACTCCGCAGTTAAGGGTGCTTGGGCGAGAAAAGTACTCGGATGGGTGACCTCCTGCGAAGTCCTTATATTTCACCCATTTTCTTGTGAAGTTCTCGTGTTGCACCCATTTTTTTGCAGATGATTCTTTCGACGTTACGCGCGACTTGAATTATGGTCCTCAGGTTTATTCGCAAATGTGAGTCACGGCGCTGTAGCATTTTACTTGATATTAGAAAGAGAACGGGAGGTGCAGTGCGCACGCACAAGGAAACAAATGACGGGAGGGGGAAGAAAGGGGAATGAGTTTATGTAATTGTAGCGCAAAATTAAACGGGTGCGATCATACCAGCACAATTGCACCGGATCCCATCAGAACTCCGCAGTTAAGTGTCCTTGGGCGCGAGTAGTACTCGGATGGGTGACCTCCTGGGAAGACCTCGTGTCGCACCAATTTTTTTTCAGACGGGTCGTTCAACGTTACGCGCGACTGGAACTAGGGTCCGCTGCTTTATACGCAAATGTGAGTCAAGAAGCAGGGGCATTTTTAATCGATATTAGAACGAGAAGGAGAGATGCAGTGTGAACGCACAAGGAAACAATTGATGGGAGGGGGAGGGAAGGAGAAAAAGTGTTTGTATTTGCAGCGCAGAATGAAACAGGTGCGATCATACCAGCACTAATGCAACGGATTCTATCAGAACTCCGTAGGTAAGGGTGCTTGGGCGAGAGTAGTACTAGCATGGGTTACCTCCTGCGAAGTCCTTATATTTTACCCATTTTCTTGTGAAGTCCTCGTGTTGCACCCATTTTTTTACAGATGATTCTTTCAACGTTACGCGCGACTTGTATTATGGTCCTCAGGTTTGTTCGCAAATGTGAGTCACGGTGCTGTAGCATTTCACTTGATATTAGAACGAGAACGGGAGGTGCAGTGCGCACGCACAAGGAAACAAATGACGGGAGGGGGAAGAAAGGGGAATGAGTTTATGTATTTGCAGCGCAAAATTAAACAGTTGCGATCATACCAGCGCTAATGCACCTGATCCCATCAGAACTCCGCAGTTAAGTGTGCTTGGGCGAGATTAGTACTCGGATGGGTGACCTCCTGTGAAGTCCTCGTGTCGCACTTATTTTTTTTTTTCAGACGGGTCGTTCGACGTTACGCGCGTCTGGAACTAGGGTCCGCTGGTTTATACCCAAATGTGAGTCATGAAGCAGGGGCATTTTAATCGATATTAGAACGAGAATGAGAGGTGAAGTGTGAACGCACAAGGAAACAAATGACGAGAGGGGGAAGAAAGGAGAAGGAGTGTATGTATTTGCAGCGCGAAATTAAACAGGTGCGATCATACCAGCACTAAAGCTCCGGATCCCATCAGAACTCCGCAGTTAAGTGTGCTTGGGCGAGGGTAGTACTCGGATGGGTGACCTCTTGGGAAGTCCTCGTGTTGCAACTATTTTTTTTCGGATGGGTTGTTCGACGTTACGCGCGAATGGAATTATAAACCGCTGATTCATTTGCAAAGGTGAGTCACAGTGCCGGGGCATATTACTTGATATTAGAACAAGAAAGAGAGATACATAGTGCACACACAAGGAAACAAATGATGGGAGGGGGGATGGAAGGAGAAAGAGTGTATGTATTTGCAGTGCAGAATGAAACATGAGGGATGATACCAGCACTAATGCAAAGGATTCTATCATAACTCGGCAGTGAAGGGTGCTTGGGAGAGAAAAGTACTCGGATGGGTGACCTCCTGCGAAGTCCTTATATTTCACCCATTTTCTTGGAAGGTCCTCGTGTTGCACCCATCTTCTTGCAGATGATTCTTTCGACCTTACGCGCGACTTGATTTATGGTCCGCAGATTTATTCGCAAATGTGAGTCACGGCGCTGTGGCATTTTACTTGATATTAGAATGAGTACGGGAGGTGCAGTGCGCACGCACAAGGAAACAAATGATGGGATGAGGAAGAAAAGAGAATGAGTGTATATATTTGATGCGCAAAATTAAACAAGTGGCATCATACCAGCACTAATGCACCGGATCCCATCAGAACTCCACAGTTAAGCATGCTCGGGCGAGAGTAGTACTCGGATGGGTGACCTCCTGGGAAGTCCTAGTGTCGCACTAATTTTTTTTTTCAGACGGGTCGTTCGACGTTACGCGTGACTGGAACTAGGGTCCACTAGTTTATACGCAAATGTGAGTCAAGAAGCAGGGGCATTTTAATCGATATTAGAACGAGAATGAGAGATGCAGAGTGCACGCACAAGGAAACAAATGACAGGAGGGGGGATGGAGGGAGAAAAAGTGTATGTATTTGCAGCGCAGAATGAAACATGAGCAATCATACCAGCACCAATGCAACGGATTCTATCAGAACTCCGCAAGTTAAGGGTGCTTGGGCGAGAGTAGAACTAGGATGGGTGACCTCCTGCGAAGTCCTTATATTTCACCCATTTTCTTAGGAAGTCCTCGTGTTGCACCCATTTTTTTGCAGATGATTCTTTTGACGTTACGCGCGACTTGAATTATGGTCCTCAGGTTTATTCGCAAATGAGAGTCACGACACTGTAACATTTTACTTGATATTAGAACGAGAACGGGAGCTGTAGTGCGCACACACAAGGAAACAAATGACGAGAGGGGGACGAAAGGGGAATGAGTTTATGTATTTGCAGCGGAAAATTAAACAGGTGAAATCATTCCAGCAGTAATGCACCGGATCCCATCAGAACTCCGCAGTTAATTGTGCTTGGGCGAGAGTAGTGCTCGGATGGGTGACCTCTTGGGAAGTCCTCGTGTCGCACCAATTTTTTTTCAGACGGGTCGTTCGACGTTACGCGCGACTGGAACTAGGGTCCGCTAGTTTATACGCAAATGTGAGTCAAGAAGCAGGGGCATTTTAATCGATATTAGAACGACAATGAGAGGTGAAGTGTGAACGCACAAGGAAACAAATGACCGGAGGGGGAAGAAAGGAGAAGGAGTGTATGTATTTGCAGCGCGAAATTAAACAGGTGCAATCATACCAGCACTAAAGCCCCGGATCCCATCAGAACTCCGCACTTAAGTGTGCTTGGGCGAGAGTAGTACTCGGATGGGTGACCACTTGGGAAGACCTCGTGTTGCACCTATTTTTTTCGGATGGGTTGTTCGACGTTACGTGCGAATGGAATTATAAACTGCTAGTTCATTTGCAAAGGTGATTCACGGTGCCGGGGCATTTTAATCGATATTAGAACGAGAATGAGAGATGCAGAGTGCACGCACAAGGAAACAAATGACAGGAGGGGGGATGGAGGGAGAAAAAGTGTATGTATTTGCAGCGCAGAATGAAACATGAGCAATCATACCAGCACCAATGCAACGGATTCTATCAGAACTCCGCAGTTAAGGGTGCTTGGGCGAGAAAAGTACTCGGATGGGTGACCTCCTGCGAAGTCCTTATATTTCACCCATTTTCTTGTGAAGTCCTCGTGTTGCACCCATTTTTTTGCAGATGATTCTTTCGACGTTACGCGCGACTTGAATTATGGTCCTCAGGTTTATTCGCAAATGTGAGTCACGGCGCTGTAGCATTTTACTTGATATTAGAACGAGAACGGGAGGTGCAGTGCGCACGCACAAGGAAACAAATGACGGGAGGGGGAAGAAAGGGGAATGAGTTTATGTAATTGTAGCGCAAAATTAAACGGGTGCGATCATACCAGCACAATTGCACCAGATCCCATCAGAACTCCGCAGTTAAGTGTGTTTGGGCGAGATTAGTACTCGGATGGGTGACCTCCTGGGAAGTCCTCGTGTCGCACCAATTTTTTTTCAGACTGGTCGTTCGACGTTACGAGCATTTGGAACTAGGGTCCGCTGGTTTATACGCAAATGTGAGTAATAAGCAGGGGCATTTTAATCGATATTAGAACGAGAATGAGAGGTGAAGTGTTAACGCACAAGGAAACAAATGACGGGAGGGGGAAGAAAGGAGGAGTGTATGTATTTGCAGCGCGAAATTAAACAGGTGCGATCATACCAGCACTAAAGCCCCAGATCCCATTAGAACTCTGCAGTTAAGTGTGCTTGGGCGAGAGTGGTACTCGGATGGGTGACCACTTGGGAAGACCTCGTGTTGTACCTATTTTTTTTCGGATGGGTTGTTCGACGTTACGCGCGAATGGAATTATAAACCGCTGGTTCATTTGCAAAGGTGAGTCACGGTGTCGGGGCATATTACTTGATATTAGAACGAGAAAGAGAGATGCAGAGTGCACGCACAAGGAAACAAATGACGAAAAGGGGGATGGGAGGAGAAAGAGTGTATGTATTTGCAGTGCAGAATGAAACATGAGGGACCATACCAGCACTAATGCAACAGATTCTATCAGAACTCCGCAGTTACGGGTGCTTGGGCGAGAAAAGTACTCGGATGGGTGACCTCATGCCAAGTCTTTATATTTCACCCATTTTCTTGGTAGGTCCTCGTGTTGCACCCATCTTTTTGCAGATGATTCTTTCGACGTTACGCGCGACTTGATTTATGGTCCGCAGGTTTATTCGCAAATGTGAGTCACGGCGCCGTGGCATTTTACTTGATATTAGAACGAGTACGGGAGGTGCAGTGCGCACGCACAAGGAAACAAATGACGGGAGGGAGAAGAAAGGAGAAGGAGTTTATGTATTTGCAGCGCGGAATTAAACGGGTGCGATCATACCAGCACTAATGCACTGGATCCCATCAGAACTCTGCAGTTAAGTGTGCTTGGGCGAGTGTAGTACTCGGATGGGTGACCTCTTAGGAAGTCCTCGTATCGCAACAATTTTTTTTCAGATGGGTCGTTCGACGTTACGCACGACTGGAACTATAGTCCGCTGGTTTATACGCAAATGTGAGTCAAGAATCAGGGGCATTTTAATCGATATTAGAACGAGAAGGAGAGGTGCAGTGTGAACGCACAAGGAAACAAATGAAGGGAGGGGGGGAGGGAAGAAGGAGTGTATGTATTTTCAGCACGAAATTAAACATGTGTGGTCACACCAGCACAAATGCACCAGATCCCATCAAAACTCCGCAGTTATGTGTGCTTTGGCGAAAGTAGTACAATGATGGGTTACCTCCTGGGAAGATCTCGTGTTGCACCCATTTTCTTTTTTTCAGATGTGCCGTTCGACGGTACGCGCGACTTTAATTATGGTCTGCAGATTTATTCGCAAATGTGAGTTACGGCGCCGTGGCATTTTACATGATATTTGAACGACAACGAGAGGTGCAGTGCGCACGCACAAGGAAACAAATGACGGGAGGGGGAAGAAAGGAGAAGGAGTTTATGTATTTGCAGCGCGGAATTAAACGGGTGCGATCATACCAGCACTAATGCACCGGATCCCATCAGAACTCCGTAGTTAAGTGTGCTTGGGCGAGAGTAGTACTCGGATGGTGACCTCCTCGGAAGTCCTCATGTCGCACTAATTTTTTTTTTCAGACGGGTCGTTCGACATTACGCGCGACTGGAATTAGGGTCCACTGGTTTATACACAAATGTGAGTCAAGAATCAGGGGCATTTTAATCGATATTAGAACGAGAAGGAGAGGTGCAGTGTGAACGCACAAGGAAACAAATGATGGGATGGGGGAGGGAAGAAGTAGTGTATGTATTTTCAGCACGAAATTAAACAGGTGCGGTCACACTAGCACAAATGCACCGGATCCCATCAGAACTTCGCTGTTAAGTGTGCTTTGGCGTAAGTAGTACAATGATGGGTTACCTCCTGGGAAGTTCTCGTGTTGCACCCATTTTTTTTTTTTCAGATGTTCCGTTCGACATTACGCGCGACTTTAATTATGGTCCGCAGATTTATTCGCAAATGTGAGTCACGGCGCCGTGACATTTTACTTGATATTTGAACGAGAACGAGAGGTACAGTGCGCACGCACAAGGAAACAAATGACGGGAGGGGGAAGAAAGGAGAAGGAGTTTATCTATTTGCAGCGCAAAATTAAACAGGTGCGATCATACCAGCACTAATGCACCAGATCCCATCAGAACTACGCAGTTAAGTCTGCTTGGGCGAGAGTAGTACTCGGATGGGTGACCTCTTGGGAAGTCCTCGTGTCGAACCAATTTTTTTTCAGACAGGTCGTTCGACGTTACGCACGACTGGAACTAGGGTCCGCTGGTTTATACGCAAATGTGAGTCAAGAAGCAGGGGTATTTTAATCGATATTAGAACGAGAAGGAGAGGTGCAGTGTGAACACACAAGGAAACAATTGATGAGAGGGGGAGGGAAGGAAAAAAAATGTATGTATTTGAAGTGCAGAATGAAACAGGTGCGATGATACCAGCACTAATGCAACAGATTCTATCAGAACTCCGTAGGTAAGGGTGCTTGGGCGAGAGTAGTAATAGCATGGGTTACCTCCTGCGAAGTCCTTATATTTCACCTATTTTCTTGTGAAGTCCTCGTGTTGCACCCCTTTTTTTGTAGATGATTCTTTCGACGTTACGCGCGACTTGAATTATGGTCCTCAGGTTTATTCGCAAATGTGAGTCACGGCGCTGTTGCATTTTACTTGATATAAGAACGAGAACGTGAGGTGCAGCGGGCACGCACAAGGAAACAAATGACGGGAGGGGGAAGAAAAGAGAAGGAGTGTATGTATTTGTAGCGCGAAACTAAACAGGTGCGATCATACCAACACTAAAGCCCCGGATCCCATCAGAACTCCGCAGTCAAGTGTGATTGGGCGAGATTAGTACTCGGATGGTTGACCTCCTGGGAAGTCCTCGTGTCGCACAAATTTTTTTTCAGACTGGTCGTTCGACGTTAAGCGCGTCTAGAACTAGGGTCCGCCGGTTTATAGGCAAATGTGAGTCAAGAAGCATGGGCATTTTAATCGATATTAGAACGAGAATGAGAGGTGAAGTGTGAACGCACAAGGAAATAAATGACGGGATGGGAAAGAAAGGAGGAGTGTATGTATTTGCAGCGCAAAATTGAAGAGGCGCGATCATAGCAGCACTAAAGCCCCGAATCCCATCAGAACTCCGCAGTTAAGTGTGCTTGGGCGAGAGTAGTACTCGGATGGGTGACCACCTGGGAAGCCCTCGTGTTGTACCTATTTTTTTTGGATGGGTTGTTTGACATTACGCGCGAATGGAATTATAAACCACTGATTCATTTGCAAAGGTGAGTCACGGTGCCGGAGCATATTACTTGATATTAGAACGAGAAAGAGAGATGTAGAGTGCACGCACAAGGAAACAAATGACGGGAGGGTGGATGGGAGGAGAAAGAGTGTATGTATTTGCAGTGCAGAATGAAACATGAGGGATCATACCAGCACTAATGCAACGGATTCTATCAGAACTCCGCAGTTAAGGGTGCTTGGGCGAGAAAAGTACTCGGATGGGTGACCTCCTGCGAAGTCTTTTTATTTCACCCATTTTCTTGGGAGGTCCTCGTGTTGCACCCATCTTTTTGCAGATGATTCTTTTGACGTTACGCGGGACTTGATTTATGGTCCGCAGGTTTATTCGCAAATGTGAGTCACGGCGCCGTGGCATTTTACTTGATATTAGAACGAGTACGGGAGGTGCAGTGCGCACGCACAAGGAAACAAATGACGAGAGGAGGAAGAAAAGAGAAGGAGTGTATGTATTTGAAGCGCAAAATTAAACAAGTGGCATCATACCAGCACTAATGCACTGGATCCCATCAGAACTCTGCAGTTAAGCGTGCTTGGGCGAGAGTAGTACTTGGATGGATGACCTCTTGGGAAGTCCTCGTATCGCAACAATTTTTTTTCAGATTGGTCGTTCGACGTTACGCGCGACTGGAACTATGGTCCGTTGGTTTATACGCAAATGTGAGTCAAGAATCAGGGGCATTTTAATCGATATTAGAACGAGAATGAGAGGTGCAGTGTGAACGCACAAGGAAACAAATGATGGGGGGGGGGGGGGAAGAAGGAGTGTATGTATTTTTAGCACGAAATTAAATAGGTGCAGTCACACCAGCACAAATGCACCGGATTTCATCAGAACTCCGCAGTTAAGTGTGCTTTGGCGAAAGTAGTAAATTGATGGGTTACCTCCTGGGAAGTTCTCGTGTTGCACCCATTTTCTTTTTTTCAGATGTGCCATTCGACGTTACGCGCGACTTTAATTATGGTCCGCAGATTTATTCGCAAATGTGAGTTACGGCGCCGTGGCATTTTACATGATATTTGAACGACAACGAGAGGTGCAGTGCGCACGCACAATGAAACAAATGACGGGAGGGGGAAGAAACGAGAAGGACTTTATGTATTTGCAGCGCAAAATTAAATATTTGCGATCATACTTGCTAGTATGCATCGAATCCCATCAGAACTCCGCAGTTAAGTGTACTTGGGCGAGAGTAGTACTCGGATGGGTGACCTCCTGGGAAGTCCTCATGCCGCAGTAATTTTTTTTTCAGACGGGTCGTTCGACGTTACGCGCGACTAGAACTAGGGTCCACTGGTTTATACGTAAATGTGAGTCAAGAAGCAGGAGCATTTTAATCGATATTAGAACGAGAAGGAGAGATGCAGAGTGCACGCACAAGGAAACAAATGACGGGAGGGGGGATGGAGGGAGAAAAAGTGTAGGTATTTGCAGCGCAGAATGAAACATGAGCAATCATACCAGCACGAATGCAACGGATT
The DNA here is from genome assembly GCF_054855325.1 of Carica papaya. NCBI lineage: Eukaryota > Viridiplantae > Streptophyta > Magnoliopsida > Brassicales > Caricaceae > Carica > Carica papaya. Next base: position 30,873,021 of record NC_142313.1, read on the forward strand.
CTATCAGAAATCCGCAAGTTAAGGGTGCTTGGGCGGGAGTAGCACTAGGATGGGTGACCTCCTGCGAAGTCCTTATATTTCACCCATTTTCTTAGGAAGTCCTCGTATTGCACCCATTTTTTTGCAGATGATTCTTTCGACGATACGCACGACTTGAATTATGGTCCTCAGGTTTATTCGCAAATGTGAGTCACGGCACCGTAGCATTTTACTTGATATTAGAACGAGCACGGGAGGTGCAGTGCGCACGCACAAGGAAACAAATGACGGGAGGGGGAAGAAAGGAGAAGGAGTTTATGTATTTGCAGCGCGAAATTAAACGGGTGCGATCATACCAGCACTAATGCACCAGATCCCATTAGAACTCCGCAGTTAAGTGTGCTTGGGCGAGAGTAGTACTCGGATGGTGACCTCCTCGGAAGTCCTCGTGTTGCACCAATTTTTTTCAGACGGGTCGTTCGACGTTACACGCGACTGGAACTAGGGTCCACTGGTTTATACGCAAATGTGAGTCAAGAAGCAGGGGCATTTTAATCGATATTAGAACGAGAAGGAGATTTGCAGTGTGAACGCACAAGGAAACAATTGATGGGAAGGGGAGGGAAGGAGAAAAAGTGTTTGTATTTGCAGCGCAGAATGAAACAGGTGCGATCATACCAGCACTAATGCAACGGATTCTATCAGAACTCCGTAGGTAAGGGTGCTTGGGCGAGAGTAGTACTAGCATGGGTTACCTCCTGCGAAGTCCTTATATTTCACCCATTTTCTTGTGAAGTCCTCATGTTGCACCCATTTTTTTGCAGATGATTCTTTCAACGTTACGCGTGACTTGAATTATGGTCCTCAGGTTTATTCGCAAATGTGATTCATGGTGCTGTAGCATTTTACATTATATTAGAACGAGAACGGGAGGTGCAGTGCGCACGCACAAGGAGACAAATGACGGGAGGGGGAAGAAAGGGGAATGAGTTTATGTATTTGCAGCGCGAAATTAAACAGTTGCGATCATACCAGCACTAATGCACCGGATCCCATCAGAACTCCGCAGTGAAGTGTGCTTGGGCGAGATTAGTACTCGGATGGGTGACCTCCTGGGAGGTCCTCGTGTCGCACCAATTTTTTTTCAGACGGGTCGTTCGACGTTACGCGCGACTGGAACTAGGGTCTGCTGGTTTATATGCAAATGTGAGTCAAGAAGCAGGGGCATTTTAATCGATATTAGAACGAGAAGGAGAGGTGCAGTGTGAACGCACAAGGAAACAATTGATGGGAGGGGGAGGGAAGGAGAAAAAGTGTTTGTATTTGCAGCGCAGAATGAAACAGGTGCGATCATACCAGTACTAATGCAACAGATTCTATCATAACTCCGCAGGTAAGGATGCTTGGGCGAGAGTAGTACTAGCATGGGTTACCTCCTGCGAAGTCCTTATATTTCACCAATTTTCTTGTGAAGTCCTCGTGTTGCACCCATTTTTTTGCAGATGATTCTTTCGACATTACGCGCGACTTGAATTATGGTCCTCAGGTTTATTCGCAAATGTGAGTCACGGCGCTGTAGCATTTTATTTGATATTAGAACGAGAACGGGAGGTGCAGCGCGCACGCACAAGGAAACAAATGACGGGAGGGGAAAGAAAAGAGAAGGAGTGTATGTATTTGCAGCGCGAAACTAAACAGGTGCGATCATACCAGCACTAAAGCCCCGGATCCTATCAGAACTCCGCAGTTAAGTGTGCTTGGGCGAGATTAGTACTCGCATGGTTGACCTCCTGGGAAGTCCTCGTGTCGCACCAATTTTTTTTCAGACTGGTCGTTCGACGTTACGCGCGTCTGGAACTAGGGTCTTCTGGTTTATATGCAAATGTGAGTCAAGAAGCAGGGGCATTTTAATCGATATTAGAACGAGAATGAGAGGTGAAGTGTTAATGCACAAGGAAACAAATGACGGGAGGGGGAAGAAATGAGGAGTGTATGTATTTGCAGCGCGAAATTAAACAGGTGCGATCATACCAGCACTAAAGCCCCATATCCCATTAGAACTCCGCAGTTAAGTGTGCTTGGACGAGAGTGGTACTCGGATGGGTGACCACTTGGGAAGACCTCGTGTTGTACCTATTTTTTTTCGGATGGGTTGTTCGACGTTACGCGCGAATGGAATTATAAACCGCTGGTTCATTTGCAAAGGTGAGTCACGGTGCCGGGGCATATTACTTGCTATTAGAAGGAGAAAGAGAGATGCAGAGTGCACGCACAAGGAAACAAATGACGGGAGGGGGGTTGGAAGGAGAAATAGTGTATGTATTTGCAGTGCAGAATGAAACATGAGGGATCATACCAGCACTAATGCAACGGATTCTATCAGAACTCCGCAGTTAAGGGTGCTTGGGCGAGAAAAGTACTCGGATGGGTGACCTCCTGCGAAGTCCTTATATTTCAACCATTTTCTTGGGAGGTCCTCGTGTTGCACCCATCTTTTTGCAGATGATTCTTTCTATGTTACGCGCGATTTGATTTATGGTCCGCAGGTTTATTCGCAAATGTGAGTCACGGCGCCATGGCATTTCACTTGATATTAGAACGAGTACGGGAGGTGCAGTGCATACGCACAAGGAAACAAATGACGGGAGGAGGAAGAAAAGAGAGGGAGTGTATGTATTTGAAGCGCAAAATTAAACAACTGGCATCATACCAGCACTAATGCACTGGATACCATCAGAACTCTGCAGTTAACCGTGCTTGGGCAAGAGTAGTACTCGGATAGGTGACCTCTTGGGAAGTCCTCGTATCGCAACAATTTTTTTTCAGATGGGTCGTTCAACGTTACGCGCGACTGGAACTATGGTCCGCTGGTTTATACGCAAATGTGAGTCAAGAATCAGGAGCATTTTAATCGATATTAAAACGAGAATGAGAGATGCAGTGTGAACGCACAAGGAAACAAATGATGGGAGGGGGGGAGGGAAGAAGGAGTGTATGTATTTTCAGCACGAAATTAAACAGGTGCGGTCACACCAGCACAAATGCACCGGATCCCATCAGAACTCCGCAATTAAGTGTGCTTTGGCGAAAGTAGTACAATGATGGGTTACCTCCTGGGATGTTCTCATGTTGCACCCATTTTCTTTTTTTCATATGTGCCGTTCGACGTTACGCGCGATTTTAATTATGGTCCGCAGATTTATTCGCAAATGTGAGTCACGGCGCCGTGGCATTTTTCTTGATATTTGAACGAGAACGAGAGGTGCAGTGCGCACGCACAAGGAAACAAATGACGGGAGGGGGAAGAAAGGAGAAAGAGTTTTTCTATTTGCAGCGCGAAATTAAACAGGTGCGATCATACCAGCACTAATGCACCGGATCCCATCAGAACTCCGTAGTTAAGTGTGCTTGGGCGAGAGTAGTACTCGGATGGGAGGCCTCCTGGGAAGTCCTCGTGTTGCACTAATTTTTTTTTCAGACGGGTCGTTCGACGTTACGCGCGACTGGAACTAGGGTCCACTGGTTTATACGCAAATGTGAGTCAAGAAGTAGGGGCATTTTAATCGATATTAGAACGAGAAGGAGAGATGCAGAGTGCACGCACAAGGAAACAAATGACGGGAGGAGGGATGGAGGGAGAAAAAGTGTATGTATTTGCAGCGCAGAATGAAACATGAGCAATCATACCAGCACCAATGCAACGGATTCTATCAGAACTCTGCAAGTTAAGGGTGCTTGGGCGAGAGTAGCACTAGGATGCGAAGTCCTTATATTTTACCCATTTTCTCAGGAAGTCCTCGTGTTGCACCCATTTTTTTGCAGATGATTCTTTCGACTATACGTGCGACTTGAATTATAGTCCTCAGGTTTATTCGCAAATGTGAGTCACGGCACCGTAGCATTTTACTTGATATTAGAACGAGCACGGGAGGTGCAGTGCACACGCACAAGGAAAAAAATGATGGGAGGGGGAAGAAACGAGATAGAGTTTATGTATTTGCAGCGCAAAATTAAACGGGTGTGATCATACCAGTATTAATGCACCGGATCCCATCAGAACTCCGCAGTTAAGTGTGCTTGGGCGAGAGTAGTACTCGGATGGGTGACCTCTTGGGAAGTCCTCGTGTCGCACCAATTTTTTTTCAGACGGGTCGTTCGACGTTACGCGCGATTGGAACTAGGGTCCGCTGGTTTATACGCAAATGTGAGTCAAGAAGCAGGGGTATTTTAATCGATATTAGAACGAGAAGGAGAGGTGCAGTGTGAACGCACAAGGAAACAATTGATGGGAGGGGGAGGGAAGGAGAAAAAGTGTTTGTATTTGCAGCGCAGAATGAAACAGGTGCGATCATACCAGTACTAATGCAACAGATTCTATCATAACTCCGCAGGTAAGGATGCTTGGGCGAGAGTAGTACTAGCATGGGTTACCTCCTGCGAAGTCCTTATATTTCACCAATTTTCTTGTGAAGTCCTCATGTTGCACCCATTTTTTTGCAGATGATTCTTTCGACGTTACGCGCGACTTGAATTATGGTCCTCAGGTTTATTCGCAAATGTGAGTCACGGCGCTGTAGCATTTTACTTGATATTAGAACGAGAACGGGAGGTGCAGCGCGCACGCACAAGGAAACAAATGACGGGAGGGGAAAGAAAAGAGAAGGAGTGTATGTATTTGCAGCGCGAAACTAAATAGGTGCGATCATACCAGCACTAAAGCCCCGGATCCCATCAGAACTCCGCAGTTAAGTGTGCTTGGACGAGAGTAGTACTCGGATGGGTGACCTCCTGGGAAGTCCTCGTGCCGCAGTAATTTTTTTTTCAGACTGGTCGGTCGACGTTACGTGCGACTAGAACTAGGGTCCACTGGTTTATACGCAAATGTGAGTCAAGAAGCAGGGGCATTTTAATCGATATTAGAACGAGAAGGAGAGGTGAAGTGTGAACGCACAAGGAAAGAAATGACGGGAGGGGGAAGAAAGGAGGAGTGTATCTAATTAAAGAGGTGCGATCATACCAGCACTAAAGCCCCGGATCCCATCAGAACTCCGTAGTTAAGTGTGCTTGGGCGAGAGTAGTACTCGGATGGGTGACCACCTGGGAAGCCATCGTGTTGCACCTATGTTTTTTCGGATGGGTTGTTTGACGTTACGCGCGAATGGAATTATAAACCGCTGGCTCATTTGCAAAGGTGAGTCACGGTGCCGGGGCATATTACTTGATATTAGAACGAGAAAGAGAGATGCAGAGTGCACGCACAAGGAAACAAATGACGGAAGAGGGGATGGAAGGAGAAAGAGTGTATGTATTTGCAGTGCAGAATGAAACATGAGGGATCATACCAGCACTAATGCAACAGATTCTATCAGAACTCCGCAGTTAAGGGTGCTTGGGCGAGAATAGTACTCGGATGGGTGACCACTTCGGAAGTCCTCGTGTTGCACCCATTTTCTTGGGAGGTCCTCGTGTTGCACCCATCTTTTTGCAGATGATTCTTTCGACGTTACGCGCGACATGATTTTTGGTCCGCAGGTTTATTCGCAAATGTGAGTCACGGAGCCGTGGCATTTTACCTGATATTAGAACGAGTACGGGAGGTGCAGTGCGCACGCACAAGGAAACAAATGACGGGAGGAAGAATAAAAGAGAATGAGTGTATGTATTTGAAGCGCAAAATTAAACAAGTGGCATCATACCAGCACTAATGCACTGGATCCCATCAGAACTCTGCAGTTAAGTGCGCTTGGGCGAGTGTAGTACTTGGATGGGTGACCTCTTTGGAAGTCCTCGTATCGCAACAATTTTTTTTCAGATGGGTCGTTCGACGTTACGCGCAACTGGAACTATGGTCCGCTGGTTTATACGCAAATGTGAGTCAAGAATCAGGGGTATTTTAATCGATATTAGAACGAGAAGGAGATGTGCAATGTGAACGCACAAGGAAACAAATAATGGGAGGGGGGGAGGGAAGAAGGAGTGTATGTATTTTCAGCACGAAATTAAACAGGTGCGGTCACACCAGCATAAATGCACAGGATCCCATCAGAACTCCGCAGTTAAGTGTGCTTTGGCGAAAGTAGTACAATGATGGGTTACCTCCTGGGAAGTTCTCGTGTTGCACCCATTTTATTTTTTTCAGATGTGCCGTTCGACGTTACGCGCGACTTTAATTATGGTCCGCAGATTTATTCGTAAATATGAGTCACTGCGCCGTGGCATTTTACTTGATAGTTCAACGAGAACGGGAGGTGCAGTGCGCACGCACAAGGAAACAAATGACGGGAGGGGGAAGAAAGGAGAAGGAGTTTATGTATTTGCAGCGCGAAATTAAACAGGTGCGATCATACCAGCACTAATGCACCGGATCCCATCAGAACTCCGCATTTAAGTGTGCTTGGGCGAGAGTAGTACTCGGATGGGTGACCTCCTGTGAAGTCCTTATATTTCACCCATTTTCTTAGGAAGTCATAGTGTTGCACCCATTTTTTTGCAGATGATTCTTTCGACGATACGCGCAACTTAAATTATGGTTCTCAGGTTTATTCGCAAATGTGAGTCACGGCACCGTAGCAGTTTACTTGATATTAGAACGAGCACGGTTGGTGCAGTGCGCACGTACAAGGAAATAAATGACGGGAGGGGAAAGAAAGGAGAAGGAGTTTATGTATTTGCAGCGCGAAATTAAATAGGTGCGATCATACCAGCACTAATTCACCGGATCCCATCAAAACTCCGCAGTTAAGTGTGCTTGGGCGAGAGTAGTACTCGGATGGGTGACCTCCTGGGAAGTCCTCGTGTCGCACTAATTTTTTTTTCAGACGGGTCGTTCGACGTTACGCGCGACTGGAACTATGGTCCACTGATTTATATGCAAATGTGAGTCAAGAAGCAGGGGCATTTTAATCGATATTAGAACGAGATTGAGAGATGCAGTGTGCACGCACAAGGAAACAAATGACGGGAAGGGGGATGGAGGGAGAAAAAGTGTATGTATTTGCAACGCAGAATGAAACATGAGCAATCATACCAGCACCAATGCAACGGATTCTATCAGAACTCCGCAAGTTAAGTGTGCTTGGGCGAGAGTAGTACTCGGATGAGTGACCTCCTGCGAAGTCCTTATATTTCACCCATTTTCTTAGGAAGTCCTCGTGTTGCACCCATTTTTTTGCAGATGATTCTTTCGACGATATGCGCGACTTGAATTATGGTCCTCAGGTTTATTCGCAAATGTGAGTCACGGCACCGTAGCATTTTACTTGATATTAGAACGAGCACGGGAGGTGCAGTGCGCACGCACAAGGAAACAAATGACGGGAGGGGGAAGAAAGGAGAAGGAGTTTATGTATTTGCAGTGTGAAATTAAACGGGTGCGATCATACAAGCGCTAATGCACTGGATCCCATCAGAACCCTGCAGGTAAGTGTGCTTTGGCGAGAGTAGTACTCGGATGGGTGACCTCCTGGGAAGTCCTCGTGTCGCAACAATTTTTTTTCAGACGGGTCATTCGACGTTATGCGCGATTGGAACTCGTGTCCGCTGGTTTATACGCAAATGTGAGTCTAGAAGCAGGGGCATTTTAATCGATATTAGAACGAGAAGGAGAGGTGTAGTGTGAACGCACAAGGCAACAATTGATGGGAGGGGGAGGGAAGGAGAAGGAGTGTATGTATTTTTAGCACGAAATGAAACAGGTGCGATCAAACCAGCACAAATACAACGGATTCTATCAGAACTCCGTAGGTCAGGGTGCTTGGGCGAGAGTAGTACTAGCATGAGTTACCTCCTGCGAAGTCCTTATATTTCACCCATTTTCTTGTGAAGTCCTCGTGTTGCACCCATTTTTTTGCAGATGATTCTTTCGACGTTACGCACGACTTGAATTATGGTCCTCAGGTTTATTCGCAAATGTGAGTCACGGCGCTCTAGCATTTTACTTGATATTAGAACGAGAACGGGAGGTGCAGTGCGCACGCACAAGGAAACAAATGACGGGAGGGGGAAGAAAGGGGAATGAGTTTATGTATTTCCAGCGCAAAACTAAACAGGTGCGATCAAACCAGCACTAAAGCCCTGGATCCCATCCGAACTCCGACGTTAAGTGTGCTTGGGCGAGATTAGTACTCAGATGGTTGATCTCCTTGGAAGTCCTCGTGTCGCACCAATTTTTTTTCAGACGGGTCGTTCGACGTTACGCGCGTCTGGAACTAGGGTCCGCTGGTTTATACGCAAATGTGAGTCAAGAAGCAGGGGCATTTTAATCGATATTAGAACGAGAATGAGAGGTGAAGTGTGAACGCACAAGGAAACAAATGATGGGAAGGGGGAGGGAAGGAGAAGAAGTGTTTGTATTTTCAACACAAAATTAAACAGGTGCTATCACACCAGCACAAATACACCGGATCCCATCAGAACTCCGCAGTTATGTGTGCTTGGGCGAGAGTAGTACTCGGATGGGTGACCACTTCGGAAGTACTCGTGTTGCACCCATTTTTTTGCAGATGATTCTTTAGACGTTATGCGCGACTTGAATTTTGGTCCTCAGGTTTATTCGCAAATGTGAGTCACGGCGTCGTAGCATTTTACTTGATATTAAAACGAGCACGGGAGGTGCAGTGTGCATGCACAAGGAAACAAATGACGGGAGGGGTAAGAAAGGAAGAGGAGTTTATGTATTTGCAACGCGAAATTAAACGGATGCTATCATACCAGCACCAATGCAACGGATCCCATCATAACTCTGCAGTTAAGTGTGCTTGGGCAAGAGTAGTACTCGGATGGGTGACCTCCTGGGAAGTTCTCGTGTCGCACAAATTTTTTTTCAGACGGGTCGTTCGACGTTACGCACAACTGGAACTATGGTCCACTTGTTTATACGCAAATGTGAGTCAAGAAGCAGGGGCATATTAATCGATATTAGAACGAGAAAAAGAGGTGCAGTGTGAACGCACAAGGAAACAAATGATGGGAAGGGGGAGGGAAGGAGAAGAAGTGTTTGTATTTTCAACACAAAATTAAACAGGTGCTATCACACCAGCACAAATACACCGGATCCCATCAGAACTCCGCAGTTAAGTGTGCTTTGGCGAAAGTAGTACAAGGATGGGTTACCTTCTGGGAAGTTCTCGTGTTGCACCAATTTTTTTTTTCAGATGTGCCATTCGACATTACGCGCGACTTTAATTATAGTCCGCAGATTTATTCGAAAATATGAGTCACTGCGCTGTGGCATTTTACTTGATATTTATACGAGAACGAGAGGTGCAGTGCACACGCACAAGAAAACAAATGACGGGAAGGGGAAGAAAGGAGAAGGAGCGTACGTATTTGCAGCGCGAAATTAAATAGGTGTCATCATACCAGCACTAATGCACCGTATCCCATCAGAACTCAGCAGTTAAGTGTGCTTGGGTGGGAGTAGTACTCGGATTGGTGACCTCCTGGGAAGTCCTCGTGTTGCACCCATTTTTTTTCGGATGGGTCGTTCGACGTTACGCGCGAATGCAATTATAAACCGCTGGTTCATTCGCAAAGGTGAGTCACGATGCTAGGGCATTTTACTTGATATTAGAACGAGAAGGAGAGATGCAGAGTGCACGCACAAGGAAACAAATAACGGGAGAGGGGATGGAGGGAGAAAGAGTGTATGTATTTGCAGCGCAGAATGAAACATGAGCGATCATACCAGCACCAATGCAACGGATTCTATCAGAACTCCGCAAGTTAAGGGTGCTTGGGCGAGAGTAGCACTAGGATGGGTGACCTCATGCGAAGTCCTTATATTTCACCTATTTTCTTAAGAAGTACTCGTGTTGCACCCATTTTTTTGCAGATGATTCTTTTGACGTTACGCGCAACTTGAATTATGGTCCTCAGGTTTATTCGCAAATGTGAGTCACGGCACCGTAGCATTTTACTTGATATTAGAACGAGCACGGGAGATGCAATGCGCACGCACAAGGAAACAAATGACGGGAGGGGGAAGAAAGGAGAAGGAGTTTATGTATTTGCAGCGCAAAATTAAACGAGTGTGATCATACCAGCACTAATGCACCGGATCCCATCAGAACTCCGCAGTTAAGTGTGCTTGGGCGAGAGTAGTACTCGGATGGATGACCTCCTGGGAAGTCCTCGTGTCGCACCAATTTTTTTTCAGACGGGTCGTTCGAAGTTACGCGCGACTGGAACTAGGGTCCGCTGGTTTATACACAAATGTGAGTCAAGAAGCAGGGGCATTTTAATCGATATTAGAACGAGAATGAGAGGTGAAGTGTGAACGCACAAGGAAACAAATGACGGGAGGGGGAAGAAAGGAGAAGTAGTGTATGTATTTGCTGCGCGAAATTAAACAGGTGCGGTCATACCAGCATTAAAGCTCCGGATCCCATCAGAACTCCACAGTTAAGTGTGCTTGGGCGATGGTAGTACTCGGATGGGTGACCTCTTGGGAAGTCCTCGTATCGCAACAATTTTTTTTCAGATGGGTCGTTCGACGTTACGCGCGACTGGAACTATGGTTCGCTTGTTTATACGCAAATGTGAGTCAAGAATCTGGGGCATTTTAATCGATATTAGAACGAGAAGGAGAGGTGCAGTGTGAACGCACAAGGAAACAAATGATGGGAGGGGGGGAGGGAAGAAGGAGTGTATGTATTTTCAGCACGAAATTAAACAGGTGTGGTCATACCAGCACAAATGCACCGGATCCCATCAGAACTCCGCAGTTAAGTGTGCTTTGGTGAAAGTAGTACAATGATGGGTTACCTCAAGGGAAGTTCTCGTGTTGCACCCATTTTCTTTTTTTTAGATGTGTCGTTCGACGTTACGCGCGACTTTAATTATGGTCCGCAGATTTATTCGCAAATGTAAGTCACGGCGCCGTGGCATTTTACTTGATATTTGAACGAGAACGAGAGGTGCAGTGCGCACGCACAAGGAAACAAATAACGGGAGGGGGAAGAAAGGAGAATTAGTTTATGTATTTACAGTGCGAAATTAAACAGGTGCGATCATACCAGCACTAATGCACCGGATCCCATCAGAACTCTGCAGTTAAGTGTGCTTGGGCGAGAGTAGTACTCGGATTGGAGACCTCTTGGGTAGTCCTCGTGTCGCACTAATTTTTTTTTCAGACGGGTCGTTCGACTTTACGCGCGACTGGAACTAGGGTCCACTGGTTTATACGCAAATGTGAGTCAAGAAGCAGGGGCATTTTAATCGATATTAGAATGAGAAGGAGAGATGCAGAGTGCACGCACAAGGAAACAAATGATGGGAGGGGGGATGGAGGGAGAAAAAGTGTATGTATTTGCAGCGCAGAATGAAACATGAGCAACCATACCAGCACCAATGCAACGGATTCTATAAGAACTCTGCAAATTAAGGGTGCTTGGGCGAGAGTAGCACTAGGATGGGTGACCTCCTGCGAAGTCCTTATATTTCACCCATTTTCTTAGGAAGTCCTCGTGTTGCACTCATTTTTTTGCAGATGATTCTTTCGACGATACGCGCGACTTGAATTATGGTCCTTAGTTTTATTCGCAAATGTGAGTCACGGCACCGTAGCATTTTACTTGATATTAGAACGAGCACGGGAGGTGCAGTGCGCACGCACAATTAAACAAATGACGGGAGGGGGAAGAAAGGAGAAGGAGTTTATGTATTTGCAGCCCAAAATTAAACGGGTGCGATCATACTAGCACTAATGCACCGGATCCCATCAGAACTCCGCAGTTAAGTGTGCTTGGGTGAGAGTAGTACTCAGATAGGTGACCTCCTGGGAAGTCCTCGTGTCGCACCAAATTTTTTTCAGACGGGTCGTTCGACGTTATGCGCGACTGGAACTATGGTCCGCTTGTTTATACGCAAATGTGAGTCAAGAAGCAGGGGCATTTTAATCGATATTAGAACGAGAAGGAGAGGTGCAGTGTGAATGCACAAAGAAACAATTGATGGGAGGGGGAGGGAAGGAGAAGGAGTGTATATATTTTCAGCACGAAATGAAACAAGTGCGATCATACCAGCACTAGTTCAACGGATTTTATCAGAACTCCGTAAGTAAGGGTGCTTGGGTGAGAGCAGTACTAGCATGGGTTACCTCCTGCGAAGTCCTTATATTTCACCCATTTTCTTGTGAAGTCCTCGTGTTGCACCCATTTTTTTGCAGATGATTCTTTCAACGTTACGCGCGACTTCAATTATGGTCCTCAGGTCTATTCGCAAATGTGAGTCACGGCATCGTAGTATTTTACTTGATATTAGAACGAGCACGGGAGGTGCAGTGCGCACGCACAAGGAAACAAATAACGGGAGGGGGAAGGAAGGAGAAGAAGTTTATGTATTTGCAGCGCGGAATTAAACGGGTGCGATCATACCAGCACTAATGCACTGGATCCCATCAGAACTCTGCAGTTAAGTGTGCTTGGGCGAGAGTAGTACTCGGATTGGTGACCTCCTGGGAAGTCCTTGTGTTGCACTAATTTTTTTTTAGACGGGTCGTTCGACGTTACGCGCAACTTGAACTATGGTCCGCTGGTTTATACGCAAATGTGAGTCAAGAATCAGGGGTATTTTAATCGATATTAGAACGAGAAAGAGAGGTGCAGTGTGAACGCACAAGGAAACAAATGATGCGAGGGGGGGAGGGAAGAAGGAGTGTATGTACTTTCAGCACGAAATTAAACAGGTACGGTCACACCAGCACAAATGCACCGGATCCCATCAGAACTCCGCAGTTAAGTGTGCTTTGGCGAAAGTAGTACAATGATGGGTTACCTCCTGGGAAGTTCTCGTGTTGCACCCATTTTCTTTTTTTCAGATGTGTCGTTCGACGTTACGTGCGACTTTAATTATGGTCCGCAGATTTATTCGCAAATGTGAGTCACGGCATCGTGGCATTTTACTAGATATTTGAACAAGAACGAGAGGTGCAGTGCGCACGCACAAGGAAATAAATGACGGGAGGGGGAAGAAAGGAGAAGGAGTGTATGTATTTGCAGCGTGAAATGAAACAGGTGCGATCATACCAGCACTAATGCAACAGATTCTATCAGAACTCCGTAGGTAAGGGTGCTTGGGCGAGAGTAGTACTAGCATGGGTTACCTCCTGCGAAGTCCTTTTATTTCACCCATTTTCTTGTGAAGTCCTCGTGTTGCACCCATTTTTTTGCAGATGATTCTTTCGACGTTACGCGCGACTTGAATTATGGTCCTCAGGTTTATTCGCAAATGTGAATCACGGCACCATAGCATTTTACTTGATATTAGAACGAGCACGGGAGGTGCAGTGCGCACGCACAAGGAAACAAATGACGGGAGGGGGAATAAAGGAGAAGGAGTTTATGTATTTGCAGCACGGAATTAAAAGGGTGCGATCATACCAGCACTAATGCACCGGATCCCATCAGAACTCCGCAGTGAAGTGTGCTTGGGCGAGATTAGTACTCGGATGTGTGAACTCCTGGGAAGTCCTCGTGTCGCACCAATTTTTTTTCAAACGGGTCGTTCGAGGTTACGCGCGTCTGGAACTAGGGTCCACTGGTTTATACGCAAATGTGAGTCAAGAAGCAGGGGCATTTTAATCGATATTAGAACGAGAACGAGAGGTGCAGTGTGAACGCACAAGGAAACAAAAGACGGGAGGGGGGATGGAGGGAGAAAAAGTGTATGTATTTGCAGCGCAGAATGAAACATGAGCAATCATACCAGCACCAATGCAACAGGTTCTATCAGAACTCCGCAAGTTAAGGGTGCTTGGGCGAGAGTAGTACTAGCATGGGTTACCTCCTGCGAAGTCCTTATATTTCACCCATTTTCTTAGGAAGTCCTCGTGTTGTACCCATTTTTTTGGAGATGATTCTTTCGACGTTACGCGCGACTTGAATTATGGTCCTCAGGTTTATTCGCAAATGTGAGTCACGGCGCTGTAGCATTTTACTTGATATTAGAACGAGAACAGGAGCTACAGTGCGCACGCACAAGGAAACAAATGACGGGAGGGGGACGAAAGGGGAATAAGTTTATGTATTTGCAGCGCGAAATTAAACAGGTGCAATCATACCAGCACTAATGCACCGGATCCCATCAGAACTCCGCAGTTAAGTGTGCTTGGGCGAGAGTAGTACTCGGATAGGTGACCTCTTTGGAAGTCCTCGTGTCGCACCAATTTTTTTTCAGACGGGTCGTTCGACGTTACGCGCGACTGGAATTAGGGTCCGCTGGTTTATACGCAAATGTGAGTCAAGAAGCAGGGGCATTTTACTCGATATTAGAACGAGAATGAGAGGTGAAGTGTGAACGCACAAGGAAACAAATGACCGGAGGGGGAAGAAATGAGAGGAGTGTATGTATTTGCAGCGCGAAATTAAACAGGTGCGATCATACCATCACTAAAGCCCCGGATCCCATCAGAACTCCGCAGTTAAGTGTGCTTGGGCGAGAGTAGTACTCGGATGGGTGACCACTTGGGAAGCCCTCGCAGGAGGTCACCCATCCGAGTACTTTTTTCGCCCAAGCACCCTTAACTGCGGAGTTCTGATAGAATCCGTTGCATTAGTGCTGGTATGATCCCTCATGTTTCATTCTGCACTGCAAATACATACACTCTTTCTCCTTCCATCCCCCCTCCCGTCATTTGTTTCCTTGTGCGTGCACTCTGCATCTCTCTTTCTCGTTCTAATATCAAGTAATATGCCCCGGCACCGTGACTCACCTTTGCAAATGAACCAACGGTTTATAATTCCATTCGCGCGTAATGTCGAAAAACCCATCCGAAAAAAAATAGGTGCAACACGAGGGCCTCCCAGGTGGTGACCCATCCGAGCACTACTCTCGCCCAAGCACACTTAACTGCGGAGTTTTGATGGGATCCGGAGCTTTAGTGCTGGTATGATCGCACCTGTTTAATTTCGTGCTGCAAATACATACACTCCTCTCATTTCTTCCCCCTCCCGTCATTTGTTTCCTTGTGCGTTCACACTGCACCTCTCATTCTCGTTCTAATATCGATTAAAATGCCCCTGCTTCTTGACTCACATTTGCGTATAAACCAGCGGACCCTAGTTCCAGTCGCGCGTAATGTCGAAATACCCGTTTGAAAAAAAATTGGTGCGACACGAGGACTTCCCAAGAGGTCACCCATCCGACTACTAATCTCGCCCAAGCACACTTCACTGCGGAGTTCTGATGGGATCCGGTGCATTAGTGCTGGTATGATCGCACCCGTTTAATTTTGCGCTGCAAATACATAAACTCATTCCCCTTTCTTCCCCCTCCCGTCATTTGTTTCCTTGTGCGTGCGCACTGCACCTCCCATTCTCGTTCTAGTATCAAGTAAAATGCTACAGCGCCGTGACTCACATTTGCGAATAAACATGAGGACCATAATTCAAGTCGCGCGTAACGTCGAAAGAATCATCTGCAAAAACATGGGTGCAACACGAGGACTTTCTAAGAAAATAGGTGAAATATAAGGACTTCGCATGAGGTCACCCATCCTAGTGCTACTCTCGCCCAAGCACCCTTAACTTGCAGAGTTCTGATAGAATCCGTTGCATTGGTGCTGGTTTGATCGCTCATGTTTCATTCTGCGCTGCAAATACATACACTATTTCTCCCTCCATCCCCTCTCCCGTCATTTGTTTCCTTGTGCGTGCACTCTGCATCTCTCATTCTCGTTCTAATATCAAGTAAAATGCCCTAGTATCGTGACTCACCTTTGCAAATGAACCAGCGGTTTATAATTGCATTCGCGCGTAACGTCGAGCGACCCATCCGAAAAGAAAATGGGTGCAACATGAGGACTTCCCAGGAGGTCGCCATAAATCAAGTCGCGCGTAACGTCGAAAGAATCATCTGCAAAAAGATGGGTGCAACACGAGGACCTCCCAAGAAAATGGGTGAACTATAAGGACTTCGCAGGAGGTCACCCATCCGAGTACTTTTCTCGCCCAAGCACCCTTAACTGCGGAGTTCTGATAGAATCCGTCGCATTAGTGCTGGTATGATCCCTCATGTTTCATTCTGCACTGCAAATACATACACTCTTTCTCCTCCCATCCCCCCTCCCATCATTTGTTTCCTTGTGCGTGCACTCTGCATCTCTCTTTCTCGTTCTAATATCAAGTAAAATGACCCAGCACCGTGACTCACCTTTGCAAATGAACCAGTGGTTTATAATTCCATTCACGCGTAACGTCGAACAACCCATCCGAAAAAAAATAGGTGCAACACGAGGGCTTCCCAAGTGGTCACCCATCCGAGTACTACCCTCGCCCAAGCACACTTAACTGTGGAGTTCTAATGGGATCCGGAGTTTTGGTGCTGGTATGATCGCACCTGTTTAATTTCGCGCTGCAAATACATACACTCCTTCTCCTTTCTTCCCCCTGCGGTCATTTATTTCCTTGTGCGTTCACACTTTACCTCTCATTCTCGTTCTAATATCGATCAAAATGCCCCTGATTCTTGACTCACATTTGTGTATAAACCAGTGGACCCTAGTTCCAGACGCGCGTAACGTCGAACGACCCGTCTGGAAAAAAATTGGTGCGACACGAGGACTTCCCACGAGGTCATCCATCTGAGTACTAATCTCACCCAAGCACACTTAACTGCAGAGTTCTGATGGGATTCGGGGCTTTAGTGCTGGTATGATCGCACCTGTTTAGTTTCGCGCTACAAATACATACACTTCTTCTCTTTTCTTCCCCCTCCCGTCATTTGTTTCCTTGTGCGTTCACACTTCACCTCTCATTCTCGTTCTAATGTCGATTAAAATGCCCCTGCTTCTTGACTCACATTTGCGTATAAACCAGCGGACCCTAGTTCTAGTCGCGCGTAACTTCGAACGACCCGTCTGAAAAAAAATTGGTGCGACACGAGGACTTCCCAGGAGGTCACCCATCCGAGTACTACTCTCGCTCAAGCACACTTAACTGCGGAGTTTTGATGGGATCCGATGCATTAGTGCTGGTATGATCGAACCCGTTTAATTTTGCGCTGCAAATACATAAATTCCTTCTCCTTTCTTCCCCCTCCCGTCATTTGTTTCCTTGTGCGTGCGCATTGCACCTCCCGTGCTCGTTCTAATATCAAGTAAAATGCTACGGTGCCGTGACTAACATTTGCGAATAAACATGAGGACCATAATTCAAGTCGTGCGTAACGTCGAAAGAATCATCTGCAAAAAAATGGGTGCAACACGAGGACTTTCTAAGAAAATAGGTGAAATATAAGGACTTCGCACGAGGTCACCCATCCTAGTGCTACACTCGCCCAAGCACCCTTAACTTGCAGAGTTTTGATAGAATCCGTTGCATTGGTGCTCGTTTTATCGCTCATGTTTCATTCTGTGCTGCAAATACATTCACTATTTCTCCCTCCATCCCTTCTCCCGTCATTTGTTTCCTTGTGTGTGCACTCTGCTTCTCTCCTTCTCGTTCTAATATCAAGTAAAATGCTCTAGCATCGTGATTCACCTTTGCGAATGAACCAACGGTTTATAATTGCATTCGCGCGTAACGTCGAGTGACCCATCCGAAAAAAAATGGATGCAACATGAGGACTTCCCAGGAGGTCACCATAAATCAAGTCGCGCGTAACGTCGAAAGAATCATCTGCAAAAAGATGGGTGCAACACGAGGACCTCCCAAGAGAATGGGTGAAATATAAGGACTTCGCAGGAGGTCACCCATCCGAGTACTTTTCTCGCCCAAACACCCTTAACTGCGGAGTTCTGATAGAATCCGTCGCATTAGTGCTGGTATGATCCCTCATGTTTCATTCTGCACTGCAAATACATACACTCTTTCTCCTCCCATCCCCCCTCCCTTCATTTGTTTCCCTGTGCGTGCACTCTGCATCTCTCTTTCTCATTCTAATATCAAGTAAAATGAACCGGCACCGTGACTCACCTTTGCAAATGAACCAGCGGTTTATAATTCCATTCGCGCGTAACGTCGAACAACCCATCCGAAAAAAAATAGGTGCAACACGAGGGCTTCCCAAGTGGTCACCCATCCGAGTACTAAGCTCGCCCAAGCACACTTAACTGCGGAGTTCTGATGGGATCCGGAGCTTTAGTGCTGGTAAGATCGCACCTGTTTAATTTCGCGGTGCAAATACATACACTCCTTCTCATTTCTTCCCCCTCCCGTCATTTGTTCCCTTGTGCGTGCGCACTGCACCTCTCGTTCTCGTTCAAATATCAAGTAAAATGCCACAGCGCCGTGACTCACATTTGCGAATAAATCTGCGGACCATAATTAAAGTCACGCGTAACGTCGCACGGCACATCTGAAAAAAAGAAAATGGGTGCAACATGAGAACTTCCCATGAGGTAACCCATCATTGTACTACTTTCGTCAAAGCACACTTAACTGCGGAGTTCTGATGGGATCCGGTGCATTTGTGCTGGTGTGACCGCACCTGCTTAATTTCGTGCTGAAAATACATACACTCCTTCTTCCCTCCCCCCTCCCATCATTTGTTTCCTTGTGCGTTCACACTGCACCTCTCCTTCTCGTTCTAATATCGATTAAAATGCCCCTGATTCTTGACTCACATTTGCGTATAAACAAGCGGACCATAGTTCCAGTCGCGCGTAACGTCGAACGACCCATCTAAAAAAAAATTGTTACGATACGAGGACTTCCCAAGAGGTCACCCATCCGAGTACTATTCTCTCCCAAGCACACTTACCTGTTGAGTTCTGATGGGATCCAATGCATTAGTGCTGGTATGATGCCACTTGTTTAATTTTGCGCTTCAACTACATACACTCATTCTCTTTTCTTCCTCATCCCGTTATCTGTTTCCTTGTGCGTGCGCACTGCACCTCCCGTACTCGTTCTAATATCAAGTAAAATGCCACGGCGCCGTGACTCACATTTGCGAATAAACCTGCTAACGATAAATCAAGTCGCGCGTAACGTCGAAAGAATCATCTGCAAAAAGACGGGTGCAACACGAGGACCTCCCAAGAAAATGGGTGAAATATAAGGACTTCGCAGGACGTCACCCATCCGAGTACTTTTCTCGCCCAATCACCCTTAACTGCGGAGTTCTGATAGAACTCGTTGCATTAGTGCTGGTATGATCCCTCATGTTTTATTCTGCACTGCAAATACATACACTCTTTCTCCTTCTATCCCCCCTCCCGTCATTTGTTTCCTTGTGCGTGCACTCTGCATCTCTCTTTCTCGTTCTAATATCAAGTAATATGCCCCGGCACCGTGACTCACCTTTGCAAATGAACCAGCGGTTTATAATTCCATTCGCGCGTAACGTCGAGCAACCCATCCGAAAAAAAAATAGGTGCAACACGAGGGCTTCCCAAGTGGTCACCCATCCGAGTACTACAGTCGCCCAAGCACACTTAACTGCGGAGTTCTAATGGGATCCGGAGCTTTAGTGCTGGTATGATCGCACCTGTTTAATTTCGCGCTGCGAATACATACACCCCTTCTCCTTTCTTCCCCCTCCCATCATTTGTTTCCTTGTGCGTTAACACTTCACCTCTCATTCTCGTTATAATATCGATTAAAATGCCCCTGCTTCTTGACTCACATTTGCGTATAAACCAGCGGACCCTAGTTCCAGACGCGCGTAACGTCGAAAGACCCGTCTGAAAAAAAATTGGTGCGACACGAGGACTTCCCAGGAGGTCACCCATCCGAGTACTAATCTCGCCCAAGCACACTTCACTGCGGAGTTCTGATGGGATCCGGTGCATTAGTGCTGGTATGATCTCACCTGTTTAATTTCACGCTGCAAATACATAAACTCATTCCCCTTTCATCCCCCTCCCGTCATTTGTTTCCTTGTGCATGTGCACTACACCTCCCGTTCTCGTTCTAATATCAAGTAAAATGCTACAGCGCCGTGAATCACAATTACGAATAAACCTAAGGACCATAATTCAAGTCGCGCGTAACGTCGAAAGAATCATCTGCAAAAAAATGGGTGCAACACAAGGACTTCACAAGAAAATTGGTGAAATATAAGGACTTCGCAGGAGGTAACCCATGCTAGTACTACTCTCGCCCAAACACCCTTTCCTACGGAGTTCTGATAGAATCCGTTGCATTAATGCTGGTATGATCGCACCTGTTTAATTCCGCGCTGCAAATACATACACTCCTTCTCCTTTCTTCCCCCTCCCGTCATTTGTTTCCTTCTGCGTGCGCACTGCACCTCTTGTTCTCGTTCAAATATCAAGTAAAATGCCACGTTGAACGTCGAACGTCGAACGGTGCCGTGGCATTTTACTTGATATTTGAACGAGAACGAGAGGTGCAGTGCGCACGCACAAGGAAACAAATGACGAGAGGGGGAAGAAAGGAGAAGGAGTTTATGTATTTACAGCGTAAAATTAAATAGGTGCGACCATACCAGCACGAATGCACCGGATCCCATTAAAAACTTCGCAGTTAAGTGTGCTTGGGCGAGAGTAGTACTCAGATGGGTGACCTCCTGGGAAGTCCTCCTGACGCACTATTTTTTTTTTCAGACGGGTCGTTCGACGTTACACGCGACTGGAACTAGGGTCCACTGGTTTATACATAAATGTGAGTCAAGAAGTAGGGGCATTTTAATCGATATTAGAATGAGAAGGAGAGATACAGAGTGCACGCACAAGGAAACAAATGACGGGAGGGGGGATGGAGGGAGAAAAAGTGTATGTATTTGCAGCGCCGAATGAAACATGAGCAATCATACCAGCACAAATGCAATGGATTCTATCAAAACTCCGCAAGTTAAGGGTGCTTGGGCGAGAGTAGCACTAGGATGGGTGACCTCCTGCGAAGTTCTTATATTTCACCCATTTTCTTTGGAAGTCCTCGTGTTGCACACATTTTTTTCAGATGATTCTTTTGACGATAGGCGCGACTTGAATTATGGTCCTCAGGTTTATTCGCAAATGTGAGTCACGGCACCGTAGCATTTTACTTGATATTAGAACGAGCACGGGAGGTGCAGTGCGCACGCACAAGAAAACAAATGACGGGATGGGGAAGAAAGGAGAAGGAGTTTATGTATTTGCAGCGCGGAATTAAACGGTTGCGATCATACCAGCACTAATGCACCGGATCCAATCAGAACTCCGCAGTTAAGTGTGCTTGGGCGAGAGTAGTACGCGAATGGGTGACCTCATGCGAAGTCCTCGTGTCGCACCAATTTTTTTTCAGACGGGTCGTTCGACGTTACGCGCGACTGGAACTGGGGTCCGCTTGTTTATACGCAAATGTGAGTCAAGAAGTAGGGGCATTTTAATCGATATTAGAACGATAAAGAGAGGTGCAGTGTGAACGCACAAAGAAACAATTGATGGGAGCGGGAGGGAAGGAGAAGGAGTGTATGTATTTTCAGCACGAAATGAAACAGGTGCGATCATACCAGCACTAATGCAACGGATTCTATCAGAACTCCGTAGGTAAGGGTGCTTGGGCGAGAGAAGTACTAGCATGGGTTACCTCCTGCGAAGTTCTTATATTTCACCCATTTTCTTGTGAAGTCCTCGTGTTGCACCGATTTTTTTGCAGATGATTCTTTCGACGTTACGCGCGACTTGAATTATGGTCCTCAGGTTTATTCGCAAATGTGAGTGACGGCGCTGTAGCATTTTACTTGATATTAGAACGAGAACGGGAGGTGCAGTGCGCACACACAAGGAAACAAAGGATGGGAGGGGGAAGAAAGGCGAATGAGTTTATGTATTTGCAGCGCGAAATTAAACAGGCGCGATCATACCAGCACTAATGCACCGGATCCCATCAGAACTCCGCAGTGAAGTGTGCTTGGGCGAGATTAGTACTCGGATGGGTGACCTCCTGGGAAGTCCTCGTGTCGCACCAATTTTTTTCAGACGGGTCGTTCAACGTTACGCGCGTCTGGAACTAGGGTCCACTGGTTTATACGCAAATGTGAGTCAAGAAGCAGGGGCATTTTAATCGATATTAGAACAAGAATGAGAGGTGAAGTGTGAACGCACAAGGAAACAAATGACGGGAGGGGAAAGAAAGGAGAAGGAGTGTATGTATTTGCAGCGCGAATTTAAACAGGTGCGATCATACTTGCACTAAAGACCCGGATCCCATCAGAACTCCGCAGTTAAGTGTGCTAGGGCGAGAGTAGTACTCGGATGGGTGACCACTTGGGAAGCCCTTGTGTTGCACCTATTTTTTTTCGGATGGGTTGTTCGACGTTGCGCGCAAATGGAATTATAAACCGCTGGTTCATTTGCAAAGGCGAGTCACGGCACCGTGGCATTTTACTTGATATTTGAACGAGAACGAGAGGTGCAGTGCGCACGTATAAGGAAACAAATGACGGGAGGGGGGATGGAAGGAGAAAGAGTGTATGTATTTGCAGTGCAGAATGAAACATGAGGGATCATACCAGTACTAATGCAACGGATTCTATCAGAACTCCGCAGTTAAAGGTGCTTGGGCGAGAAAAGTATTCGGATGGGTGACCTCCTGCGAAGTCCTTATATTTCACCCATTTGCTTGGGAGGTCCTCATGTTTCACCCATCTTTTTGCAAATGATTCTTTCGACTTTACGCGTGACTTGATTTATGGTCCGCAGGTTTATTCGCAAATGTGAGTCACGACGCCGTGGCATTTTACTTGATATTAGAACGAGTACGGGAGGTGCAGTGCGCACGCACAAGGAAACAAATGACGGGAGGAGGAAGAAAAGAAAAGGAGTGTATGTATTTGAAGCGCAAAATTAATCAAGTGGCATCATACCAGCACTAATGCACTGGATCCCATCAGAACTCTGCAGTTAAGTGTACTTGGGCGAGAGTAGTACTCGGATGGGTGACCTCTTGGGAAGTCCTCATATCGCAATAATTTTTTTTCCGTTGGGTCGTTCGACGTTACGCGCGACTGGAACTATGGTCCGCTGGTTTATACGCAAATGTGAGTCAAGAATCAGGGGCATTTTAATCGATATTAGAACGAGAAGGAGAGGTGCAGTGTGAAGGCACAAGGAAACAAATGATGGGAGGGGGGAGGGAAGGAGTGTATGTATTTTCAGCACGAAATTAAACATGTGCGGTCACACCAGCACAAATGCACCGGATCCCATCAGAACTCTGCAGTTAAGTGTGCTTTGGCGAAAGTAGTACAATGATGGGTTACCCCCTAGGAAGTTCTCGTGTTGCACCCATTTTCTTTTTTTTAGATGTGCTGTTCGACGTTACGCGCGACTTTAATTATGGTCCGCAGTTTTTTTCGTAATGTGAGTCACGGCGTCGTGGCGTTTTACTTGATATTTGAACGAGAACGAGAGGTGCAGTGCGCACGCACAAGAAAACAAATGATGGGAGGGGGAAGAAAGGGGAATGAGTTTATGTATTTGCAGCACAAAATTAAATAGGTGCGATCATACCAGCACTAATGCACCGGATCCCATCAGAACTCTGCAGTTAAGTGTGCTTGGGCGAGATTAGTACTCAGATGGGTGACCTCTTGGGAAGTCCTAGTGTCGCACCAATTTTTTTTCAGACGGGTCGTTCGACGTTACGCGCGTCTGGAACTAGGGTCCGCTGGTTTATACGCAAATGTGAGTCAAGAAGCAGGGGCATTTTAATCGATATTAGAACGAGAATAAGAGGTGAAGTGTGAACGCACAAGGAAACAAATGACGGGAGGGGGAAGAAAGGGGAAGGAGTGTATGTATTTGCAGCGCGAAATTAAATAGGTGCGATCATACCAGAACTAAAGCTCCGGATCCCATCAGAACTCCGCAGTTAAGTGTGCTTAGGCGAGGGTAGTACTCGGATGGGTGACCACTTGGGAAGCCCTCGTGTTGCACCTATTTTTTTTTGGATGGGTTGTTCGACGTTACGCGCGAATGGAATTATAAACCGCTGGTTCATTTGCAAAGGTGAGTCACAGTGCCGGGGCATATTACTTGATATTAGAACGAGAAAAAGAGATGCAGAGTGCACGCACAAGGAAACAAATGACAAGAGGGGGGATGGAAGGAGAAAGAGTGTATGTATTTGCAGTGCAGAATGAAACATAAGGGATCATACCAGCACTAATGCAACGGATTCTATCAGAACTCCGCAGTTAAGGGTGCTTGGGCGAGAAAAGTACTCGGATGGGTGACTTCCTGCGAAATCCTTATATTAAACCCATTTTCTTGGGAGGTCCTCGTGTTGCACCCACCTTTTTGCAGATGATTCTTTCGACGTTACGCGCGACTTGATTTATGGTCCGCAGGTTTATTCGTAAATGTGAGTCACGGCGCCGTGACATTTTACTTGATATTAGAACAAGTACGAGAGGTGCAGTGCGCACGCACAAGGAAACAAATGACGGGAGGAGGAAGAAAAGAGAAGGAGTGTATGTATTCGAAGCGCAAAATTAAACAAGTGCCATCATACCAGCACTAATGCACTTGATCCCATCAGAACTCTGCAGTTAAGTGTGCTTGGGCGAGAGTAGTACTCGAATGGGTGACCTCTTGGAAAGTCCTCGTATCGCAACAATTTTTTTTCAGATGGGTCGTTCGACGTTGCGCGCGACTGGAACTATGGTCCGCTGGTTTATACACAAATGTGAGTCAAGAATCAGGGGCATTTTAATCGATATTAAAACGAGAAGGAGAGGTGCAGTGTGAACGCACAAGGAAACAAATGATGGGAGGGGGGAGGGAAGAAGGAGTGTATGTATTTTCAGCACGAAATTAAACAGGTGCGGTCACACCAGCACAAATGCACAGGATCCCATCAGAACTCCGCAGTTAAGTGTGTTCTGGCGAAAGTAGTACAATGATGGGTTACCTCCTGGGAAGTTCTCGTGTTGCACCCATTTTCTTTTTTTCAGATGTGCCGTTCGACGTTACGCGCGACTTTAATTATGGTATGCAGATTTATTTGCAAATGTGAGTCACGGCACCGTGGCATTTTACTTGATATTTGAACGAGAACGAGAGGTGCAGTGCGCACGCACAAGGAAACAAATGACGGGAGGGGGAAGAAAGGAGAAGGAGTTTATGTAATTGCAGCGCGAAATTAAACAGGTGCGATCATACCAGCACTAATGCACCGGATCCCATCAGTACTCAGCAGTCAAGTGTGCTTGGGGGAGAGTAGTACTTGGATGGGTGACCTCCTGGGAAATTCTCGTGTCGCACTAATTTTTTTTTTTAGACGGGTCGTTCAACGTTACGCGCGACTGGGACTAGGGTCCACTGGTTTATACGCAAATGTGAGTCAAGAAGTAGGGGCATTTTAATCGATATTAGAATGAGAAGGAGAGATGCAGAGTGCACGCACAAGGAAACAAATGACGGGAGGGGGGATGGAGGGAGAAAAAGTGTATGTATTTGCAGCGCAGAATGAAACATGAGCAATCATACCAGCACAAATGCAAAGGATTCTATCAGAACTCCGCAAGTTAAGGGTGCTTGGGCGAGAGTAGCACTAGGATGGGTGACCTCCTGCGAAGTCCTTATATTTCACCCATTTTCTTTGGAAGTCCTCGTGTTGCACACATTTTTTTGCAGATAATTCTTTCGACGATACGCGCGACTTGAATTATGGTCCTCAGGTTTATTCGCAAAGGTGAGTCACGGCACCGTAGATTTTTACTTGATATTAGAACGAGCACGGGAGGTGCAGTGCGCACGCACAAGGAAACAAATGACGGGATGGGAAAGAAAGGAGAAGGAGTTTATGTATTTGCAGTGCGGAATTAAACGGTTGCGATCATACCAGCACTAATGCATCGGATCCAATCAGAACTCCGCAATTAAGTGTGCTTGGGCGAGAGTAGTACGCGAATGGGTGACCTCATGGGAAGTCCTCGTGTCGCACCAATTTTTTTTCAGACGGGTCGTTCGAAGTTACGCGCGACTGGAACTGGAGTCCGCTTGTTTATATGCAAATGTGAGTCAAGAAGCAGGGGCATTTTAATCGATATTAGAACGAGAAGGAGAGGTGCAGTGTGAACGCACAAGGAAACAATTGATGGGAGGGGGAGGGAAGGAGAAGGAGTGTATGTATTTTCAGCACGAAATGAAACAGGTGCTATCATACCAGCACTAATGCAACGGATTCTATCAGAACTCCGTAGGTAAGGGTGCTTTGGCGAGAGTAGTACTAGCATGGGTTACCTTTTGCGAAGTCCTTATATTTCACCCATTTTCTTGTGAAGTCCTCGTGTTGCACCCATTTTTTTGCAAATGATTCTTTCGACGTTACGCGCGACTTGAATTATGGTCCTCAGGTTTATTCGCAAATGTGAGTCACGGTGCCGTGACATTTTACTTGATATTAGAACGAGAACGGGAGGTGCAGTGCGCACGCACAAGGAAACAAATGACGGGAGGGGGAAGAAAGGGGAATGAGTATATGTATTTGCAGCACGAAATTAAACAGGCGCGATCATACCAGCACAAATGCACCGGATCCCATCAGAACTCCGCAGTGAAGTGTGTTTGGGCGAGATTAGTACTCGGATGGGTGACCTCCTGGGAAGTCCTCGTGTCGCACTAATTTTTTTTCAGACGGGTCGTTCGACGTTACGCGCGACTGGAACAATAATCCGCTGGTTTATACGCAAATGTGAGTCAAGAATCTGGGGCATTTTAATCGATATAAGAACGAGAATGAGAGGTGCAGTGTGAACGCACAAGGAAACAATTGATGGGAGGGGGAGGGAAGGAGAAGGAGTGTATGTATTTTCAGCACGAAATGAAACAGGTGCTATCATACCAGCACTAATGCAACGGATTCTATCAGAACTCCGTAGGTAAGGGTGCTTTG
Organism: Carica papaya; assembly: GCF_054855325.1. NCBI lineage: Eukaryota > Viridiplantae > Streptophyta > Magnoliopsida > Brassicales > Caricaceae > Carica > Carica papaya. The sequence goes on from NC_142313.1 coordinate 30,899,786, forward strand.
GCGAGAGTAGTACTAGCATGGGTTACCACTTGGGAAGTTCTCGTGTTGCACCCATTTTTTTGTAGATGATTCTTTCGACGTTACGCGCGACTTGAATTTTGGTTCTCAGGTTTATTCGCAAATGTGAGTCACGACGTCGTAACATTTTACTTGATATTAAAATGAGCACGGGAGGTACAGTGCGCACGCACAAGGAAACAAATGACGGGAGGGGGAAGAAAGGAGAAGGAGTTTATGTATTTGCAGCGCGAAATTAAACGGGTGCGATCATACCAGCACTAATGCAACGGATCCCATCATAACTCTGCAGTTAAGTGTGCTTGGGCGAGAGTAGTACTCGGATGGGTGACCTCCTGGGAAGTTCTCATGTCGCACAAATTTTTTTTCAGACGGGTCGTTCGAAGTTACACGCAACTGGAACTATGGTCCACTTGTTTATACGCAAATGTGAGTCAAGAAGTAGGGGCTTATTAATCGATATTAGAACGAGAAAAAGAGGTGCAGTGTGAACGCACAAGGAAATAAATGATGGGAGGGGGGAGGGAAGGAGAAAGAGTGTATGTATTTTCAGCACGAAATTAAACAGGTGCTATAACACCAGCACAAATATGCCGGATCCCATCAGAACTCCGCAGTTAAGTGTGCTTTGGCGAAAGTAGTAGAAGGATGGGTTACCTCCTAGGAAGTTCTCGTGTTGCACCCATTTTTTTTTTCAGATATGTCATTCGACGTTACGCGCGACTTTAATTATAGTCCGCAGATTTATTCAAAAATGTGAGTCACTGCGCCGTGGCATTTTACTTGATATTTATACGAGAATGAGAGGTGCAGTGCACACGCACAAGGAAACAAATGACGGGAAGGGGAAGAAAGGAGAAGGAGTGTACGTATTTGCAGTGCGAAATTAAATAGGTTCCATCATACCAGCACTAATGCACCGTATCCCATCAGAACTTAGCAGTTAAGTGTGCTTGGGCGGGAGTAGTACTCGGATTGGTGACCTCCTGGGAAGTCCTCGTGTTGCATCCATTTTTTCTCGGATGGATCGTTCGACGTTACGCGCGAATGCAATTATAAACCGCTGGTTCATTCGCAAAGGTGAGTCACAATGCCAGGGCATTTTACTTGATATTAGAACAAGAAGGAGAGATGCAGAGTGCACGCACAAGGAAACAAATGACGGGAGAGGGGATGGAGGGAGAAAGAGTGTATGTATTTGCAGCGTAGAATGAAACATGAGCGATCATACCAGCACCAATGCAACGGATTCTATCAGAACTCCGCAAGTTAAGGGTGCTTGGGCGAGAGTAGCACTAGGATGGGTTACCTCATGCGAAGTCCTTATATTTCACCTATTATCTTAGGAAGTCCTCGTGTTGCACCCATTTTTTTGCAGATGATTCTTTCGACGTTACGCGCGACTTGAATTATGGTCCTAAGGTTTATTCGCTAATGTGAGTCACGGCACTGTAGCATTTTACTTGATATTAGAACGAGCACGGGAGGTGCAGTGCGCACGCACAAGAAAACAAATGACGGGAGAGGGAAGAAAGGAGAAGGAATTTATGTATTTGCAGCGCGAAATTAAACGGGTGCGATCATACCAGCACTAATGCACCGGATCCCATCAGAACTCCACAGATAAGTGTGCTTGGGCGAGAGTAGTACTCGGATGGGTGACCTCCTGGGAAGTCCTGGTGCGACTGTCGCACCAATTTTTTTTCAGACGGGTCGTTCGACGTTACGCGCGACTGGAACTAGGGTTCGCTGGTTGATAGACAAATGTGAGTCAAGAAGCAGGGGCATTTTAATCGATATTAGAACAAGAAGAAGAGGTGCAGTGTGAACGCACAAGGAAACAATTGATGGGAGGGGGAGGGAAGGCGAAGGAGTGTATGTATTTTCAGCACGAAATGAAACAGGTGCTATCATACCAGCACTAATGCAACGGATTCTATCAGAACTCCGTAGGTAAGGGTGCTTTGGCGAGAGTAGTACTAGCATGGGTTACCTCTTGCGAAGTCCTTATATTTCACCCATTTTCTTGTGAAGTCCTCGTGTTGCACCCATTTTTTTGCAAATGATTCTTTCGACGTTACGCGCGACTTGAATTATGGTCCTCAGGTTTATTCGCAAATGTGAGTCACGGTGCCGTGACATTTTACTTGATATTAGAACGAGAACGGGAGGTGCAGTGCGCACGCACAAGGAAACAAATGACGGGAGGGGGAAGAAAGGGGAATGAGTATATGTATTTGCAGCACGAAATTAAACAGGTGCGATCATACCAGCACTAATGCACCGGATCCCATCAGAACTCCGCAGTTATGTGTGCTTGGGCGAGATTAGTACTCGGATGGGTGACCTCCTGGGAAGTACTCGTGTCGCACCAATTTTTTTTCAGACGGGTCGTTCGACGTTACGCGCGACTGGAACAATAATCCGCTGGTTTATACGCAAATGTGAGTCAAGAATCTGGGGCATTTTAATCGATATTAGAACGAGAAGGATAGGTGCAGTGTGAATGCACAAGGAAACAAATGATAGGAGGGGGGGAGGGAAGAAGGAGTGTATGTATTTTCAGCACAAAATTAAACAGGTGCGGTCACACCAGCACAAATGCAACCGATCCCATCATAACTCCGCAGTTAACTGTGCTTTTGCGAAAGTATTACAAAGATGGGTTACCTCCTGGGAAGTTCTCGTGTTGCACCCATTTTTTTTTTTAGATGTGCCGTTCGACGTTATGCGCGACTTTAATTATGGTCCGCAGATTTATTCGCAAATGTGAGTCACGGCACCGTGGCATTTTACTTGATATTTGAACGAGAACGAGAGGTGCAGTGCGCACGCACAAGGAAACAAATGACGGGAGGGGGAAGAAAGGAGAAGGAGTTTATGTATTCGCAGCACGAAATTAAACAGGTGCGATCATACCAGCACTAATGCACCGGATCCCATCAGAACTCCGTAGATAAGTGTGCTTTGACGAGAGTAGTACTCGTATGGGTGGCCTCTTGGGAAGTCCTCGTGTCGCACTAATTTTTTTTTTCAGACGGGTCGTTCGACATTACGTGCGACTGGAACTAGGGTCCACTGGTTTATTCGCAAATGTGAGTCAAGAAGCAGGGGAATTTTAATCGATATTAAAACGAGAAGGAGAGATGCAGAGTGCACGCACAAGGAAACAAATGACGGGAGGGGGGGATGGAGGGATAAAAAGTCTATGTATTTGCAGCGCAGAATGAAACATGAGCAATCATACCAGCACCAATGCAACGTATTCTATCAAAACTCCGCAAGTTAAGGGTGCTTGGGCGAGAGTAGCACTAGGATGGGTGACCTCCTGCGAAGTTCTTATATTTCACCCATTTTCTTAGGAAGTCCTCGTGTTCCACCCATTTTTTTGCAGATGATTCTTTCGACGACACGCGCGACTTGAATTATGGTCCTCAGGTTTATTCGCAAATGTGAGTCACGGCACCGTAGTATTTTAATTGATATTAGAACAAGCACGGGAGGTACAGTGCGCACGCACAAGGAAACAAATGACGGGAGGGGGAAGAAAGGAGAAGGAGTTTATGTATTTGCAGCGCTGAATTAAACGGGTGCGATCATACCAACACTAATGCACTGGATCCCATTAGAACTCTGCAGTTAAGTGTGCTTGGGCGAGAGTAGTACTCGGATTGGTGACCACTTGGGAAGTCCTCGTGTCGCACCAATTTTTTTCAGACGGGTCGTTCGACGTTACGCGCGACTGGAACTATGGTCCACTGGTTTATACGCAAATGTGAGTCAAGAATCAGGAGCATTTTAATCGATATTAGAACGAGAAGGAGAGGTGCAGTGTGAACGCACAAGGAAACAAATGATGGGAGGGGGGGAGGGAAGAAGGAGTGTATGTATTTTCAGCACGAAATTAAACAGGTGCGGTCACACCAGCACAAATGCACCGGATCCTATGAGAACTCCGCAGTTAAGTTTGCTTTGGCGAAAGTAGTACAATGATGGGTTACCTCCTGGGAAGTTCTCGTGTTGCACCCATTTTCTTTTTTTCAGAAGTGCCGTTCGACATTACGCGCGACTTGAATTAAGGTCCGCAGATTTATTCGCAAATGTGAGTCACGGCGCCGTGGCATTTTACTTGATATTTGAACGAGAACAAGAGGTGCAGTGCGCACGCACAAGGAAACAAATGACGGGAGGGGGAAGAATAGAGAAGGAGTGTATGTATTTGCAGCGCGAAATGAAACAGGTGCGATCATACCAGCACTAATGCAACGGATTCTATCAGAACTCCGTAGGTAAGGGTGCTTGGGCGAGAGTAGTACTAGCATGGGTTACCTCCTGCGAAGTCCTTATATTTCACCCATTTTCTTGTGAAGTCCTCGTGTTGTACCCATTTTTTTGCAAATGATTCTTTCGACGTTATGCGCGACTTGAATTATGGTCCTATGGTTTATTCGCAGATGTGAGTCACGGCGCTGTAGTATTTTACTTGATATTAGAACGAGAACGGGAGGTGCAGTGCGCACGCACAAGGATACAAATGACGAGAGGGGGAAGAAAGGGGAATGAGTTTATGTATTTGTAGCGCAAAATTACACAGGTGCGATCATACCAGCACTAATGCACCGGATCCCATCAGAACTCCGCAGTGAAGTGTGCTTGGGCGAGATTAGTACTCGGATGGTTGACCTCCTGGGAAGTCCTCGTGTCGCACTAATTTTTTTTTTTCAGACGGGTCGTTTGACGTTACGTTCGATTGGAACTAGGGTCCACTGGTTTATACGCAAATGTGAGTCAAGAAGTAGGGGCATTTTAATCGATATTAGAACGAGAAGGAGAGATGTAGAGTGCACGCACAAGGAAACAAATGACGGGAGGGGGGATGGAGGGAGAAAAAGTGTATGTATTTGCAGTGCAGAATGAAGCATGAGCAATCATACTAGTACCAATGCAACGGATTCTATCAGAACTCCGCAGTTAAGGGTGCTTGGGCGAGAAAAGTACTCGGATGGTTGACCTCCTGCGAAGTCCGTATATTTCACCCATTTTCTTAGGAAGTCCTCGTGTTGCACCCATTTTTTTGCAGATGATTCTTTCGACGATACGCGTGACTCGAATTATGGTCCTCAGGTTTATTCGCAAATGTGAGTCATGGCACCGTAGTATTTTACTTTATATTAGAACGAGCACGGGAGGTGCAATGCGCACGCACAAGGAAACAAATGACGGGAGGGGGAAGAAAGGAGAAGGAGTTTATGTATTTGCAGCGCGGAATTAAACGGGTGAGGTCACACCAGCACAAATGCACCGGATCCCATCAGAACTCCGCAGTTAAGTGTGCTTTGGCGAAAGTAGTACAATGATGGGTTACCTCCTGGGAAGTTCTCGTGTTCTACCATTTTTCTTTTTTTCAGATGTGCCGCTCGACGTTACGTGCGACTTTAATTATGGTCCGCAGATTTATTCGCAAATGTGAGCCACGGCGCCGTGGCATTTTACTTGATATTTGAACGAGAACGAGAGGTGCAGTGCGCACGCACAAGGAAACAAATGACGGGAGGGGGAAGAAAGGAGAAAGAGTGTATGTATTTGCAGCGCGAAATGAAACAGGTGCGATCATACCAGCACTAATGCAACGGATTCGATCAGAACTCCGTAGGTAAGGGTGCTTGGGCGAGAGTAGTACTAGCATGGGTTACGTCCTGTGAAGTCCTTATATTTCACCCATTTTCTTGTGAAGTTCTCGTGTTGCACATATTTTTTTGCAGATGATTCTTTCGACGTTACGCGCGACTTGAATTATGGTCCTTAGGTTTATTCGCAAATGTGAGTCACGGCGCTGTAGCATTTTACTTGATATTAGAACGAGAACGGGAGGTGCAGTGCGCACGCACAAGGAAACAAATGACGGGAGGGGGAAGAAAGGGGAATGAGTTTATGTATTTGCAGCGGAAAATTTAAGAGGTGCGATCATACCAGCACTAATGCACCGGATCCCATCAGAACTCCACAGTGAAGTGTGCTTGGGCGAGATTAGTACTCGGATGGGTGACCTCCTGGGAAGTCCTCGTGTCGCACCAATTTTTTTTCAGACGGGTCGTTCGACGTTACGCGCGTCTGGAACTAGGGTTTGCTGGTTTATACGCAAATGTGAGTCAAGAAGCAGAGGCATTTTAATCGATATTAGAACGAGAATGAGACGTGAAGTGTGAACGCACAAGGAAACAAATGATGGGAGGGGGAAGAAAGGAGAAGGAGTGTATGTATTTGCAGCGCGAAATTAAACAGGTGCGATCATACCAGCACTAAAGCTCCGGATCCCATCAGAACTCCACAGTTAAGTGTGCTTGGGCAAGGGTAGTACTCGGATGGGTGACCACTTGGGAAGCCCTCGTGTTGCACCTATTTTTTTCGGATGGGTTGTTCGACGTTACGCGCGAATGGAATTATAAACCGCTGGTTCATTTGCAAAGGTGAGTCACGGTGCCGGGGCATATTACTTGATATTAGAACGAGAAAGAGAGATGCAGAGTGCACGCACAAGGAAACAAATGACGGGAGGGGGGATGGGAGGAGAAAGAGTGTATGTATTTGCAGTGCAGAATGAAACATGAGGGATCATACCAGCACTAATGCAACGGATTTTATCAGAACTCCGCAGTTAAGGGTGCTTGGGCGAGAAAAGTACTCGGATGGGTGACCTCCTGCGAAGTCCATATATTTCACCCATTTTCTTAGGAGGTCCTCGTGTTGCACCCATCTTTTTGCAGATGATTCTTACGACGTTACGCGCGACATGATTTATGGTCCGCAGGTTTATTCGCAAATGTGAGTCACGGCGCTGTGGTATTTTACTTGATATTTTTAGAACGAGTACGGGAGGTGCAGTGCGTACGCACAAGGAAACAAATGATGGGAGGAGGAAGAAAAGAGAATGAGTGTATGTATTTGAAGCGCAAAATTAATCAAGTGCGATCATACCAGCACTAATGCACTGGATCCCATCAGAACTCTGCAGTTAAGTGTGCTTGGGCGAGAGTAGTACTCAGATGGGTGTCCTCTTGGGAAGTCCTCGTATCGAAACAATTTTTTTTCAGATGAGTCGTTCGACGTTACGCGCGACTTGAACTATGGTCCGCTGGTTTATACGCAAATGTGAGTCAAGAATCAGGGGCATTTTAATCGATATTAGAACGAGAAGGAGAGGTGCAGTGTGAACGCACAAGGAAACAAATGATGGGAGGGGGGAGGGAAGAAGAAGTGTATGTATTTTCAGCACGAAATTAAACAGGTGCGGTCACACCAGCACAAATGCACCAGATCCCATCAGAACTCCACAGTTAAGTGTGCTTTGGCGAAAGTAGTACAATGATGGGTTACCTCCTGGGAAGTTCTCGTGTTGCACTCATTTTCTTTTTTTCAGATGTGCCGTTCGACCTTACGCGCGACTTTACTTATGGTCCGCAGATTTATTCGCAAATGTAAGTCACGGCGCCGTGGCATTTTACTTGATATTTGAGCGATAACGAGAGGTGCAGTGCGCACGCACAAGGAAACAAATGACGGGAGGGGGAAGAAAGGAGAAGGAGTTTATGTATTTGCAGCGCGAAATTAAACAGGTGCGATCATACCAGCACTAATGCACCGGATCCCATCAGAACTCCGCAGTTAAGTGTGCTTGGGCGAGAGTAGTACTCGAATGGGTTACCTCTTGGGAAGTCCTCGTGTCGCACTAATTTTTTTTTTCAGACGGGTCGTTCGACGTTACGCGCGACTGGAACAAGGGTCCACTGGTTTATACGCAAATGTGAGTCAAGAAGCAGGGGCATTTTAATCGATATTAGAACGAGAAAGAGAGATGCAGAATGCACGCACAAGGAAACAAATGACGGGAGGGGGGATGGAGGGAGAAAAAGTATATGTATTTGCAGCGCAGAATGAAACATGAGCAATCATACCAGCACCAATGCAACGGATTCTATCAGAACTCAACAAGTTAATGGTGCTTGGGCGAGAGTAGCACTAGGATGGGTGACTTCCTGCGAAGTCCTTATATTTCACCCATTTTCTTTGGAAGTCCTCGTGTTGCACCCATTTTTTTGCAGATGATTCTTTCGACGATACGCGCGACTTGAATTATGGTCCTCAGGTTTATTCGCAAATGTGAGTCAGGGCACCGTAGCATTTTACTTGATATTAGAACGAGCACGGGAGGTGCAGTGCGCACGCAAAAGAAAACAAATGACGGGAGGGGGAAGAAAGTAGAAGGAGTTTATGTATTTGCAACGTGGAATTAGATGGGTGCGATCATACCAGCATTAATGCACCGGATCCCATCAGAACTCCGCAGTTAAGTGTGCTTGGGTTAGAGTAGTACTCGGATGGGTGACGAAGTCCTCGTGTCGCACTAATTTTTTTTCAGACGGGTCGTTCGACGTTACGCGCGACTGGAACTATGGTCCGCTGGTTTATACACAAATGTGAGTCAAGAAACAGGGACATATTAATCGATATTAGAACGAGAAGGAGAGGTGCAGAGTGAACGCATAAGGAAACAATTTATGGGAGGGGGAGGGAAGGAGAACGAGTGTATGTATTTTCAGCACAAAATGAAACAGGTGCTATCATACCAGCACTAATGCACCGGATCCCATCAGAATTCTGCAGTTAATTGTGCTTGGGCGAGAGTAGTACTCGGATGGGTGACCTCCTGGGAAGTACTCATGTCGCACCAATTTTTTTTCAGACGGGTCGTTCGACGTTACGCAGGACTCTAACTAGGGTCCGCTGGTTTATACGCAAATGTGAGTCAAGAAGCAGGGGCATTTTAATCGATATTAGAACGAGAAATAGAGGTGAAGTGTGAACGCACAAGGAAACAAATGACGGAAGGGGGAAGAAAGGAGAAGGAGTGTATGTATTTGCAGCGCGAAATTAAACAGGTGCGATCATACCAGCACTAAAGCTCTGGATCCCAGCAGAACTCCGCAGTTAAGTGTGCTTGGGCGAAGGAATTACTCGGATGGGTGACCACCTAGGAAGTCCTTATATTTCACCCATTTTCTTGTGAAGTCCTCGTGTTGCACCCATTTTAATCGATATTAGAACGAGAAAGAGAGGTGCAGTGTGAACGCACAAGGAAACAATTGATTGGAGGGGGAGGGAAGGAGAAGGAGTGTATGTATTTTTAGTACAAAATGAAACAGGTGCGATCATACCAGCACTAATGCAACGGATTCTATCAGAACTTCGTAGGTAAGGGTGCTTGGGCGAGAGTAGTACTAGCATGGGTTACCTCCTGCGAAGTCCTTATATTTCACCCATTTTCTTGTGAAGTCCTCGTGTTGCACCCATTTTTTTGCAGATGATTCTTTCGACGTTACGCGCGACTTGAATTATGGTCCTCAGGTTTATTCGCAAATGTGAGTCACGGCGCCGTGGCATTTTACTTGATATTAGAACGAGAACGGGAGGTGCAGTGCGCACGCACAAGGAAACAAATGACGGGAGGGGGAAGAAAGGGGAATGAGTGTATGTATTTGCAGCGCGAAATTAAACAGGTGCGATCAAACCAGTACAAATGCACCGGATCCCATCAGAACTCCGCAGTTAAGTGTGCTTTAGCAAAAGTAGTACAATGATGGGTTACCTCGTGGGAAGTACTCGTGTTGCACCCATTTTTTTTTTTTAGATGTGCCGTTCGAAGTTACGCGCGTCTTTAATTATGGTCCGCAGATTTATTCGCAAATATGAGTCACGGCGCCGTGGCATTTTACCTGATATTTGAACGAGAACGAGAGGTGCAGTGCGCACGCATAAGGAAACAAATGACGGGAGGGGAAGAAAGGAGAAGGAGTGTATGTATTTGCAGCGCGAAATGAAACAGGTGCGATCATACCAGCACTAATGCAACAGATTCTATCAGAACTCCGTAGGTAAGGGTGCTTGGGTGAGAGTAGTACTAGCATGGGTTACCTCCTGCGAAGTCCTTATATTTCACCCATTTTCTTGTGAAGTCCTCGTGTTGCACCCATATTTTTGCAGATGATTCTTTCGACATTACGCGCGACTTGAATTATGGTCCTCAGGTTTATTCGCAAATATGAGTCACGGCGCTGTAGCATTTTACTTGATATTAGAACGAGAACGGGAGGTGCAGCGCGCACGCACAAGGAAACAAATGACGGGAGGGGAAAGAAAAGAGAAGGAGTGTATGTATTTGCAGCGCGAAACTAAACAAGTGCGATCATACCAGCACTAAAGCCCCGGATCCCATCAGAACTCCGTAGTTAAGTGTGCTTGGGTGAGATTAGTACTCGGATGGTTGACCTCCTAGTAAGTCCTCGTGTCGCACAAATTTTTTTTCAGACTGATCGTTCAACATTACGTGCGTCTGGAACTAGGGTCCGCTGGTTTATACGCGAATGTGAGTCGAGAAGCAGGGGCATTTTAATCGATATTAGAACGAGAATGAGAGGTGAAGTGTGAACGCACAAGGAAACAAATGACGGGAGGTGGAAGAAAGGAGGAGTGTATGTATTTGCAGCGCGAAATTAAAGAGGTGCGATCATAGTAGCACTAAAGCCCCGGATCCCATCAGAACTCCGCAGTTAATTGTGCTTGGGCGAGAGTAGTACTCGGATGGGTGACCACCTGGGAAGCCCTCGTGTTGCACCTATTTTTTTTTGGATGGGTTGTTCGACGTTACGCGCGAATGGAATTATAAACCGCTGGTTCATTTGCAAAGGTGAGTCACGGTGCCGGAGCATATTACTTGATATTAGAACGAGAAAGAGAGATGCAGAGTGCACGCAAAAGGAAACAAATGACGGGAGGGTGGATGGGAGGAGAAAGACTGTATGTATTTGCAGTGCAGAATGAAACATGAGGGATCATACAAGCACTAATGCAACGGATTCTATCAGAACTCCGCAGTTAAGGGTGCTTGGGCGAGAAAAGTACTCGGATGGGTGACCACCTGCGAAGTCCTTATATTTCACCCATTTTCTTGGGAGGTCCTCGTGTTGCACCAATCTTTTTGCAGATGATTCTTTCGACGTTACGCGCGACTTGATTTATGGTCCGCAGGTTTATTCGCAAATGTGAGTCACGGCGCCGTGGCATTTTACTTGATATTAGAACGAGTACGGGAGGTGCAGTACGCACGCACAAGGAAACAAATGACGGGAGTAGGAAGAAAAGTAAAGGAGTGTATGTATTTGAAGCACAAAATTAAACAAGTGGCATCATACCAGCACTAATGCACTGGATTCCATCAGAACTCTGCAGTTAAGCGTGTTTGGGCGAGAGTAGTACTCTGATGGATGACCTCTTGGGAAGTCCTCATATCGCATCAATTTTTTTTCAGATGGGTCGTTCGACGTTACGCGCGACTGGAACTATGGTCCGCTGGTTTATACGCAAATGTGAGTCAAGAATCAGGGGCATTTTAATCGATATTAGAACGAGAATGAGAGGTGCAGTGTGAACGCACAAGGAAACAAATGATGGGAGGGGGGAGGAAAGGAGTGTATGTATTTTCAGCACGAAATTAAATAGGTGCGGTCACACCAGCACAAATACACCCGATCCCACCAGAACTCCGCAGTTAAGTGTGCTTTGGCGAAAGTAGTACAATGATGGGTTACCTCCTCGGAAGTTCTCGTGTTGCACCCATTTTTTTTTTTCAGATGTGCCGTTCGACGTTACGCGCGACTTTAATTATGGTCCGCAGATTTATTCGCAAATGTGAGTCACGGGCCCGTGGCATTTTACATGATATTTGAACAACAACGAGAGGTGCAGTGCGCACGCACAAAGAAACAAATGACGGGAGGGGGAAGAAAGGAGAAGGAGTTTATGTATTTGCAGCGCGAAATTAAACAGGTGCGATCATACCAGCACTAATGTACCGGATCCCATCAGAACTCTGCAGTTAAGTGTGCTTGGGCGAGAGTAGTACTCGGATGGGTGACCTCATCGGAAGTCCTCGTGTCGCAATTTTTTTTTCAGACGGGTCGTTCGACGTTACGTGCGACTAGAACTAGGGTCCACTTGTTTATACGCAAATGTGAGTCAAGAAGCAGGAGCATTTTAATCGATATTAGAACGAGAAGGAGAGATGCAGAGTGCACGCACAAGGAAACAAATGACGGGAGGGGGGATGGAGGGAGAAAAAGTGTATGTATTTGCAGCGCAGAATGAAACATGAGCAATCATACCAGCACGAATGCAATGGATTCTATCAGAAATCCGCAAGTTAAGGGTGCTTGGGCGAGAGTAGCACTAGGATGGGTGACCTCCTGCGAAGTCTGTATATTTCACCCATTTTCTTAGGAAGTCCTCGTGTTGCACCCATTTTTTTTGCAAATGATTCTTTCGACGATACGCACGACTTGAATTATGGTCCTCAGGTTTATTCGCAAATGTGAGTCACGGCACCGTAGCATTTTACTTGATATTAGAACGATCACGGGAGGTGCAGTGCGCACGCACAAGGAAACAAATGACGGGAGGGGAAAGAAAGGAGAAGGAGTTTATGTATTTGCAGCGCAGAATTAAAGGGGTGCGATCATACCAGCACTAATGCGCCGGATCCCATCAGAACTCCGCAGTTAAGTGTGCTTGGGCGAGAGTAGTACTCGGATTGGTGACCTCCTTGGAAGTCCTCGTGTCGCACCAATTTTTTTTCAGACGGGTCGTTCGATGTTACGCGCGGCTGGAACAAGGGTCCGCTGGTTTATACGCAAATGTGAGTCAAGAAGCAGGGGCATTTTAATCGATATTAGAACAGGAAGGAGAGGTGCAGTGTGAACGCACAAGGAAACAATTGATGGGAGGGGGAAGAAAGGAGAAGGAGTGTATGTATTTACAGCGCGAAATGAAACATGGTGCGATCATACCAGCACTAATGCAACGGATTCTATCAGAACTCCGTAGGTAAGGGTGCTTGGACGAGAGTAGTACTAGCATGGGTTACCTCCTGCGAAGTCCTTATATTTCACCCATTTTCTTAGGAAGTCCTCGTGTTGCACACATTTTTTTTCAGATGATTCTTTCGACGATACGCGCGACTTGAATTATGGTCCTCAGGTTTATTCGCAAATGTGAGTCACGGCACCGTAACATTTTACTTGATATTAGAACGAGCATGGGAGGTGCAGTGCGCACGCACAAGGAAACAAATGATGGGAGGGGGAAGAAAGGAGAAGGAGTTTATGTATTTGCAGCGCGGAATTAAACGGGTGCGATCACACCAGCACAAATGCACCGGATCCCATCAGAACTCCGCAGTTAAGTGTGCTTTGGCGAAAGTAGTACAATGATGGGTTACCTCCTGGGAAGTTCTCGTGTTGCACCCATTTTCTTTTTTTCAGATGTGCCGTTCGACCTTACGCGCGACTTTAATTATGGTCCGCAAATTTATTCGCAAATGTGAGTCACGACGCCGTGGTATTTTAGTTGATATTTGAACGAGAACGAGAGGTGCAGTGTGCACGCACTTGGAAACAAATGACGGGAGGAAGAAGAAAGGAGAAGGAATTTATGTATTTGCAGCGCGAAATTAAAGAGGTGCGATCATACCAGCACTAATGCACCGGATCCCATCAGAACTCCGCAGTTAATTGTGCTTGTGCGAGAGTAGTACTCGGATGGGTGACCTCCTGGGAAGTCCTCGTGTCGCACTAATTTTTTTTTTTCAGACGGGTCGTTCGATGTTATGCGTGACTGGAACTAGGGTCCACTGGTTTATACGCAAATGTGAGTCAAGAAGCATGGGCATTTTAATCGATATTAGAACGAGAATGAGAGATGCAGAGTGCACGCACAAGGAAACAAATGACGGGAGGGGGGATGGAGGGAGAAAAAGTGTATGTATTTGCAGCGCAGAATGAAAAAAGGTGCGATCATGCCAGCACTAAAGCCTCGGATCCCATCAGAACTCCGCAGTTAGGTGTGCTTGGGCGAGAGTAGTACTCGGATGGGTGACCACTTGGGAAGCCCTCGTGTTGCACCTATTTTTTTTCGGATGGGTTGTTCGACGTTACGCGCGAATGGAACTATAAACCGCTGGTTCATTTGCAAAGGTGAGTCACGGTGCCGGGGCATATTACTTGATATTAGAACGAGAAAGAGAGATGTAGAGTTCACCCACAAGGAAACAAATGATGGGAGAGGGGATGGGAGGAGAAAGAGTGTATGTATTTGCAGTGCAGAATGAAACATGAGGGATCATACCAGCACTAATGCAACGGATTCTATCAGAACTCCGCAGTTAAGGGTGCTTGGGCGAGAAAAGTACTCGGATGGGTGACCTCCTGTGAAGTCCTTATATTTCACCCATTTTCTTGGGAGGTCCTCGTGTTGCACCCATCTTTTTGTAGATGATTCTTTCGACGTTACGCGCGACTTGATTTATGGTCCGCAGGTTTATTCGCAAATGTGAGTCACGGCGCCGTGGCATTTTACTTGATATTAGAACGAGTACGGGAGGTGCAGTGCGCACGCACAAGGAAATAAATGACGGGAGGAGGAAGAAAAGAGAAGGAGTGTATGTATTTGAAGCACAAAATTAAACAAGTGGCATCATTCCAGCAGTAATGCACCGGATCCCATCAGAACTACGTAGTTAAGTGTGCTTGGGCGAGAGTAGTACTCGGATGGGTGACCTCTTGGGAAGTCCTCGTGTCGCACCAATTTCTTTTCAGACGGGTCGTTCGACGTTACGCGACACTGGAACTAGGGTCCGCTGGTTTATACGTAAATGTGAGTCAAGAAGCAGGGTCATTTTAATCGATATTAGAACGAGAATGAGAGGTGAAGTGTGAACGCACAAGGAAACAAATGACCGGAGGGGCAAGAAAGGAGAAGGAGTGTATGTATTTGCAGCGCGAAATTAAACAGGTGTGATCATACCAGCACTAAAGCCCCGGATCCCATCAGAATTCCGCACTTAAGTGTGCTTGGGCGAGAGTATTACTCGGATGGGTGACAACTTGGGAATCCCTCGTGTTGCACCTATTTTTTTCGGATGGGTTGTTCAACGTTACGCGCGAATGGAATTATAAACTGCTGGTTCATTTGCAAAGGTAAGTCACGGTGCTGGGGCATATTACTTGATATTAGAACGAGAAAGAGAGATGCAGAGTGCACGCACAAGGAAACAAATGACGGGAGGGGGGATGGGAGGAGAAAGAGTGTATGTATTTGTAGTGCAGAATGAAACAAGTGCGATCATACCAGCACTAATGCAACGGATTCTATCAGAACTCCGTAGGTAAGGGTGCTTGGGCGAGAGTAGTACTAACATGGGTTACCTCCTGCGAAGTCCTTATATTTCACCCATTTTCTTGTGAAGTCCTCATGTTGCATCCATTTTTTTGCAGATGATTCTTTCGACATTACGCGTGACTTGAATTATGGTCCTCAGGTTTATTCGCAAATGCGAGTCACGACGCCATGGCACTTTACTTGATATTAGAACGAGAACGGGAGGTGCAGTGCGCACGCATAAGGAAACAAATGACGGGAGGGGGAAGAAAGGGGAATGAGTGTATGTATTTGCAGCGCGAAATTAAACAGGTGCTATTATACCAGCACAAATGCACCGGATGCCATCAGAACTCCGCAGTTAAGTGTGCTTTGACGAAAGTAGTACAATGATGGGTTACCTCGTGGGAAGTTCTTGTGTTGTACCCATTTTCTTTTTTTCAGATGTGCCGTTCGACGTTACGCTCGACTTTAATTATTGTCTGCAGATTTATTCGCAAATGTGAGTCACGGTGTCGTGGCATTTTACTTGATATTTGAACGAGAACGAGAGGTGCAGTGTGCACGCACAATGAAACAAATGACGGGAGGGGGAAGAAAGGAGAAGGAGTTTATGTATTTGCTGCGCAAAATTAAATAGGTGCGATCATACCAGCACTAATGCACCGGATCCCATCAGAACTCCGCAGTTAAGTGTGCTTGGGCGAGAGTAGTACTCGGATGGGTGACCTCTTGGGAAGTCCTCGTGTCGCACTAATTTTTTTTTCAGACGGGTCGTTGGACGTTACGCGCGACTGGAACTAGGGTCCACTGGTTTATACGCAAATGTGAGTCAATAAGCAGGGGCATTTTAATCGATATTAGAACGAGAATGGGAGGTGAAATGTTAACGCACAAGGAAACAAATGACGGGAGGGGGAAGAAAGGAGAAGGAGTGTATGTATTTGCAGCGCGAAATTAAACAGGTGCGATCATACCAGCACTAAAGCCCCGGATCCCATTAGAACTCCGCAGTTAAGTGTGCTTGGGCGAGAGTAGTACTCGGATGGGTGACCACTTGGGAAGCCCTCGTGTTGTACCTATTTTTTTTCGGATGGGTTGTTCGATGTTACGCGCGAATGGAATTATAAACTGCTGGTTCATTTGCAAAGGTGAGTCACGGATCCGGGGCATGTTACTTGATATTAGAACGAGAAAGAGAGATGCAGAGTGCACGCACAAGGAAACAAATGACGAAAGGGGGGATGGGAGGAGAAAGTGTGTATGTATTTGCAGTGCAGAATGAAACATGAGGGATCATACCAGCACTAATGCAACGGATTCTATCAGAACTCCGCAGTTAAGGGTGTTTGGGCGAGAAAAGTACTCGGATGGGTGACCTCATGCCAAGTCTTTATATTTCACCCATTTTCTTGGTAGGTCCTCGTGTTGCACCCATCTTTTTGTAGATGATTCTTTCGACGTTACACGCGACTTGATTTATGGTCCGCAGGTTTATTCGCAAATGTGAGTCACGGTGCCGTGGCATTTTACTTGATATTAGAACGAGTACGTGAGGTACAGTGCGCACGCACAAGGAAACAAATGACGGGAGGGGGAAGAAAGGAGAAGGAGTTTATGTATTTGCAGCGCGGAATTAAACGGGTGCGATCATACCAGCGCTAATGCACTGGATCCCATCAGAACTCTGCAGTTAAGTGTGCTTGGGCGAGTGTAGTACTCGCATGGGTGACCTCTTGGGAAGTCCTCGTATCGCAACAATTTTTTTTCAGATGGGTCGTTCGACGTTACGCGCGACTGGAACTATGGTCCGTTGGTTTATACGCAAATGTGAGTCAAGAATCAGGGGCATTTTAATCGATATTAGAACGAGAAGGAGAGGTGCAGTGTGAACGCACAAGGAAACAAATGATGGGAGGTGGGGAGGGAAGAAGGAGTGTATGTATTTTCAGCACGAAATTAAACATGTGCGGTCACACCAGCACAAATGCACCGGATCCCATCAGAACTACGCAGTTATGTGTGCTTTGGCGAAAGTAGTACAATGATGGGTTACCTCCTGGGAAGTTCTCGTGTTGCACCCATTTTTTTTTAGATGTGCCGTTCGACGTTACGCGCGACTTTAATTATGGTCCGCAGATTTATTCGCAAATGTGAGTCACGGTGCTGTGGCATTTTACCTGATATTTGAACGAGAACGAGAGGTGCAGTGCGCACGCACAAGGAAACAAATGACGGGAGGGGGAAGAAATGAGAAGGAGTGTATGTATTTGCAGCGCGAAATGAAACAGGTGCGATCATACCAGCACTAATGCAACGGATTCTATCAGAACTCCGTAGGTAAGGGTGCTTGGGCGAGAGTAGTACTAGCATGGGTTACCTCCTGCGAAGTCCTTATATTTCACCCATTTTCTTGTGAAGTCCTCGTGTTGCACCAATTTTTTTGCAGATGCTTCTTTCGACGTTACGCGCGACTTGTATTATGGTCCTCAGGTTTATTCGCAAATGTGAGTCACGGCGCTGTAGCATTTTACTTGATATTAGAACGAGAATGAGAGGTACAGTGCGCACGCACAAGGAAACAAATGACGGGAGGGGAAAGAAAGGGGAATGAGTTTATGAATTTGTAGCGCCAAATTAAATAGGTGCGATCATACCAGCACTAATGCACCGGATCCCATCAGAACTCCGCACTTAAGTGTGCTTGGGCGAGATTAGTACTCGGATGGGTGACCTCCTGGGAAGTCCTCGTGTCGCACCAAATTTTTTTCAGACGGGTCGTTCGACGCTACGCGCGTCTGGAACTAGGGTTCGCTGGTGTATACCAAAATGTGACTCAAGAAGCAGGAGCATTTTAATCTATATTAGAACGAGAAGGAGAGATAAAGTGTGAACGCACAAGGAAACAAATGACGGAGGGGGAAGAAAGGAGAAGGAGTGTATGTATTTGCAGCGCGAAATTAAACAGGTGCGATCATACCAGCACTAAAGCCCCGGATCCCATCAGAACTCCGCAGTTAGGTGTGCTTGGGCGAGAGTTGTACTCGGATGGGTGACCACTTGGGAATCCCTCGTGTTGCACCTTTTTTTTCTCGGATGGGTTGTTCGACGTTACGCGCGAATGGAATTATAAACCGCTGGTTCATTTACAAAGGTGAGTCACGGATCCGGGGCATATTACTTGATATTAGAACGAGAAAAAGAGATGCAGAGTGCACGCACAAGGAAACAAATGACGGGAGGGGGGATGGGAGGAGAAAGAGTGTATGTATTTGCAGTGCAGAATGAAACATGAGGGATCATATCAGCACTACTGCAACGGATTCTATCAGAACTCCGCAGTTAAGGGTGCTTGGGCGAGAAAAGTACTCGGATGGGTGACCTCCTGCGAAGTCCTTATATTTCACCCATTTTCTTGGGAGGTACTCGTGTTGCACCCATCTTTTTGCAGATGATTCTTTGGACGTTACGCGCGACTTGATTTATGGTCCGCAGGTTTAGTCGCAAATGTGAGTCACGGTGCCGTGGCATTTTACTTGATATTAGAACGAGTACGGGAGGTGCAGTGCGCACGCACAAGGAAACAAATGACGGGAGGATGAAGAAAAGGGAAGGAGTGTATGTATTTAAAGCGCAAAATTAAACAAGTGGCATCATACCAACACTAATGCACTGGATCCCATCAGAACTCTGCAGTAAAGCGTGCTTGGGCGAGAGTAGTACTCGGATGGGTGACCTCATGGAAAGTCCTCGTGTCGCACCAATTTTTTTCAGACGGGTCGTTCGACGTTACGCGCGACTTGAACTATGGTCCGCTAGTTTATACGCAAATGTGAGTCAAGAATCAGGGGCATTTTAATCGATATTAGAACGAGAAGGAGAGGTGCAGTGTGAACGCACAAGGAAACAAATGATGGGAGGCGGCGAGGGAAGAAGGAGTGTATGTATTTTCAGCACGAAATTAAACAGGTGCGGTCACACCAGCACGAATGCACCGGATCCCATCAGAACTCCGCAGTTAAGTGTGCTTTGGCGAAAGTAGTACAATGATGGGTTACCTCTTGGGAAGTTCTCGTGTTGCACCCATTTTCTTTTTTTCAGATGTGCCGTTCGACGTTACGCGCGACTTTAATTATGGTCCGCAGATTTATTCGCAAATGTGAGTGACGGCGTCGTGGCATTTTACTTGATATTTGAACGAAAACGAGAGGTGCAGTGCGCACGCACAAGGAAACAAATGACGGGAGGGGGAAGAAAGGAGAAGGAGCTTATGTATTTGCAGCGCGGAATTGAAGGGTTGCGATCATACAGGCACTAATGC
This sequence comes from Carica papaya, assembly GCF_054855325.1. Classification (NCBI taxonomy): domain Eukaryota; kingdom Viridiplantae; phylum Streptophyta; class Magnoliopsida; order Brassicales; family Caricaceae; genus Carica; species Carica papaya. The sequence continues at coordinate 30,919,389 of NC_142313.1, forward strand.
GCCGGATCCCATCAGAACTCCGCAGTTAAGTGTGCTTGGGCGAGAGTAGTACTCGGATGGGTGACCTCTTGGGAAGTCCACGTGTCGCACCAATTTTTTTTCAGACGGGTTGTTTGACTTTACGCGCGACTGGAACAAGGGTCCGCTGGTTTATACGCAAATGTGAGTCAAGAAGCAGGGGCATTTTAATCGATATTAGAACGAGAAGGAGAGGTGCAGTGTGAACGCACAAGGAAACAATTGATGGGAGGGGGAGGGAAGGAGAAGGAGTGTATGTATTTTCAGCACGAAATGAAACAGGTGCGATAATACCAGCACCAATGCAACGGATTCTATCAGAACTCCGTAGGTAAGGGTGCTTGGGCGAGAGTAGTACTAGCATGGGTTACTTCCTGCGAAGTCCTTATATTTCACCCATTTTCTTATGAAGTCCTCGTGTTGCACCCATTTTTTTGCAGATGATTCTTTCAACGTTACGCGCGACTTGAATTACGGTCCTAAGGTTTATTCGCAAATGTGAGTCACGGCGCTGTAGCATTTTACTTGATATTAGAACGAGAACGGGAGGTGCAGTGCGCATGCACAAGGAAACAAATGACGGGAGGGGGAAGAAAGGGGAATGAGTTTATGTATTTGCAGCGCGAAATTGAACAGGTGCGATTATACCAGCACTAATGCACTGGATTCCATTAGAACTCCGCATTGAAGTGTGCTTGGGCGAGATTAGTACTCGGATGGGTGACCTCCTGGGAAGTCCTCGTGTTGCACCAATTTTTTTTCAGACGGGTCGTTCGAAGTTACGCGCGTCTGGAACTAGGGTCCGCTGGTTTATACGCAAATGTGAGTCAAGAAGTAGGGGCATTTTAATCGATATTAGAACGAGAATGAGAGGTGAAGTGTGAACGCACAAGGAAACAAATGACGGGAGGGGGAAGAAAGGAGAAGGAGTGTATGTATTTGCAGCGCGAAATTAAACAAGTGCGATCATACCAGCACTAATGCATCGGATCCCATCAGAACTCTGCAGTTAAGTGTGCTTGGGTGAGAGTAGTACTCGATGGGTGACCACTTGGGAAGCCCTCGTGTTGCACCCATTTTTTTCGGATTGGTTTTTCGACGTTACGCGCGAATGGAATTATAAACCACTGGTTCATTTGCAAAGGTGAGTCACGGTGCCGAGGCATATTACTTGATATTAGAACGAGAAAGAGAGATGCAGAGTGTACGCACAAGGAAACAAATGATGGGAGGGGGGGAGGGAAGAAGGAGTGTATGTATTTTCAGCACCAAATTAAACAGGTGCGGTCACACCAGCACAAATGCACCGGATCCCATCAGAACTCCGCAGTTAAGTGTGCTTTGGCGAAAGTAGTACAATGATGGGTTACCTCCTGGGAAGTTCTCGTGTTGTACCCATTTTCTTTTTTTCAGATGTGCCGTTCGACGTTACGCGCGACTTTAATTATGGTCCGCAGATTTATTCGCAAATGTGAGTCACGGCGCCGTGGCATTTTACTTGATATTTGAACGAGAAAGAGAGATGCAGAGGCACGCACAAGTAAACAAATGACGGGAGGGGGGATGGAAGGAGAAAGAGTGTATGTATTTGCAGTGCAGAATGAAACATGAGGGATCATACCAACTCTAATGCAACGGATTCTATCAGAACTCCGCAGTTAAGGGTGCTTGGGCGAGAAAAGTACTCGGATGGGTGACCTCCTGCGAAGTCCTTATATTTCACCCATTTTCTTGGGAGGTCCTCGTGTTGCACCCATCTTTTTGCAGATGATTCTTTCGACGTTACGTGCGTCTTGATTTATGGTCCGCAGGTTTATTCACAAATGTGAGTCACTGCGCCGTGGCATTTTACTTGATATTAGAACAAGTACGGGGGGTGCAGTGCGCACGCACAAGGAAATAAATGACGGGAGGAGGAAGAAAAGAGAAGGAGTGTATGTATTTGAAGCACAAAATTAAACAAGTGGCATCATAACAGCATTACTGCACTGGATCCCATCTAAACTCTGCAGTTAAGTGTGCTTGGGCGAGAGTAGTACTCGGATGGGTGACCTCTTGGGAAGTTCTCGTATTGCAACAAGTTTTTTTCAGATGGGTCGTTCGACGTTACGCGCGACTGGAACTATGGTCCGCTGGTTTATAGGCAAATGTGAGTCAAGAATCAGGGCCATTTTAATCGATATTAGAACGAGAATGAGAGGTGCAGTGTGAACGCATAAGGAAACAATTGATGGGAGGGGGAGGGAAGGAGAAGGAATGTATGTATATTCCGCACAAAATGAAACAGGTGCGATCATACCAGCACTAATGTTCCGGATCCCATCAGAACTCCGTAGTTAAGTGTGCTTGGGCGAGAGTAGTACTCGGATGGGTGACCTCCTGGGAAGTTCTCGTGTCGCAACAATTTTTTTTCAGACGGGTCGTTCGACGTTACGCAGGACTGGAACTAGGGTCCGCTGGTTTATACGCAAATGTGAGTCAAGAAGAATGGGCATTTTAACCGATATTAGAACGAAAAAGAGAGGTGCAGTGTGAACGCACAAGGAAACAATTGATGGGAGGGGGAGGGAAGGAGAAAGAGTGTATGTATTTTCAGCACGAAATGAAACAGGTGCGATCATACCAGCACTAATGCAACGGATTCTATCAGAACACCGCAAGTTAAGGGTGCTTGGGCGAGAGTAGCACTAGCATGGGTGACCTCCTACGAAGTCCTTATATTTCACCCATTTTCTTAGGAAGTCCTCGTGTTGCACACATTTTTTTGCAGATGATTCTTTCGACGATACGCGCGACTTGAATTATGGTCCTCAGGTTTATTCACAAATGTGAGTCACGGCACCGTAGCATTTTTCTTTATATTAGAAAGAGCACGTTACGCAGGACTGGAACTAGGGTCCGCTGGTTTATACGCAAATGTGAGTCAAGAAGAATGGGCATTTTAACCGATATTAGAACGAAAAAGAGAGGTGCAGTGTGAACGCACAAGGAAACAATTGATGGGAGGGGGAGGGAAGGAGAAGGAGTGTATGTATTTTCAGCACGAAATGAAACTGGTGCGATCATACCAGCACTAATGCAACGGATTCTATCATAACTCCATAGGTAAGGGTGCTTGGGCGAGAGTAGTACTAGCATGGGTTACCTCCTGCGAAGTCCTTATATTTCACCAATTTTCATGTGAAGTCCTCGTGTTGCACACATTTTTTTGCAGATGATTCTTTCGACGTTACGCGCGACTTGAATTATGGTCCTCAGGTTTATTCACAAATGTGAGTCACGGCGCCGTGGCATTTTACTTGATATTTGAACGAGAACGAGAGGTGCAGTGCGCACGCACAAGGAAACAAATGACGGGAGGGGGAAGAAAGGTGAATGAGTTTATGTATTTGCAGCGCGAAATTAAACAGGTGTGATCATACCAGCACTAATGCACTGGATCCCATCAGAACTCCGCAGTGAAGTGTGCTTGGGCGAGATTAGTACTCGGATGGGTGACCTCCTAGGAAGTCCTCGTGGTGCACCAATTTTTTTTCAGACGGGTCGTTCGACGTTACGCGCGTCTGGAACTAGGGTCCGTTGGTTTATACGCAAATGTGAGTCAAGAAGTAGGGGCATTTTAATCGATATTAGAACAAGAATGAGAGGTGAAGTGTGAACGCACAAGGAAACAAATGACGGGAGGGGGAAGAAAGGAGAAGGAGTGTATGTATTTGCAGCGCGAATTTAAACAGGTGCAATCATACCAGCACTAAAGCCCTGGATCCCATCAGAACTCCGCAGTTAAGTGTGCTTGGGCGAGAGTAGTACTCGAATGGGTGACCACTTGGGAAGCCCTCGTGTTGCACCTATTTTTTTTCAGATGGGTTGTTCGACATTACGCGCGAATGGAATTATAAACTGCTGGTTCATTTGCAAAAGTGAGTCACGGCGCCGTGGCATTTTACTTGATATTTGAACGAGAACGAGAGGTGCAGTGCGCACGCACAAGGAAACAAATGACGGGAAGGGGGATGGAAGGAGAAAGAGTGTATGTATTTGCAGTGCAGAATGAAACATGAGGGATCATACCAGCACTAATGCAACGGATTCTATCAGAACTCCGCAGTTAAGGGTGCTTGGGCGAGAAAAGTGCAGTACTCGGATGGGTGACCTCCTGCGAAGTTGTTATATTTCACCCATTTTCTTGGGAGGTCCACGTGTTGCACCCATCAATTTGCAGATGATTCTTTCGACGTTACGCGCGAATGGAATTATAAACCGCTGGTTCATTTGCAAAGGTGAGTCACGGTGCCGTTGCATTTTACTTGATATTAGAAGGAGTACGGGAGGTGCAGTGCGCACGCACAAGGAAACAAATGACGGGAGGAGGAAGAAAAGAGAAGGAGTGTATATATTTGAAGCGCAAAATTAAACAAGTGGCATCATACCAGCACTAATGCACTGGATCCCATCAGAACTCTACAGTTAAGTGTGCTTGGGCGAGAGTAGTACTCGGATGGGTGACCTCTTGGGAAATTCTCGTATCGCAATAATTTTTTTTCAGATGGGTCGTTCGACGTTACGCGCGAATGGAACTATGGTCTGCTGGTTTATACGCAATTGTGAGTCAAGAATCAGGGGCATTTTCATCGATATTAGAACGAGAAGGAGATGTGCAGTGTGAACGCACAAGGAAACAAATGATGGGAGGGGGGGAGGGAAGAAGGAGTGTATGTATTTTCCGCACGAAATTAAACAGGTGCGATCACACCAGCAAAAATGCACCGGATCCCAACAGAACTCCGCAGTTAAGTGTGCTTTGGCGAAAGTAGTACAATGATGGGTTACCTCTAGGGAAGTTCTCGTGTTCCATCCATTTTCTTTTTTTCAGATGTGTTGTTCGACGTTACGCGCGACTTTAATTATGGTCCGCAGATTTATTCGCAAATGTGAGTCACGGCGCCGTGGCATTTTACTTGACATTTGAACGAGAACGAGAGGTGCAGTGCGCATGCACAAGGAAACAAATGACGGGAGGGGTAAGAAAGGAGAAGAAGTTTATGTATTTGCAGCGCGAAATTAAACAGGTGCGATCATACCAGCACTAATGCACCGGATCCCATCAGAACTCTGCAGTTAAGTGTGCTTGGGCGAGAGTAGTATTCGGATGGTTGACCTCCTGGGAAGTCCTCGTGTCGCGCTAATTTTTTCTTTCAGACGGGTCGTTCGACGTTACGCGCGACTGGAACTATGGTCCACTGGTTTATACGCAAATGTGAGTCAAGAAGCAGGGGCATTTTAATCGAAATTAGAAAGAGAAGGAGAGATGCAGAGTGCACGCACAAGGAATCAAATGACGGGAGGGGGGATGGAGGGAGAAAAAGTGTATGTATTTGCAGCGCAGAATAAATCATGAGCAATCATACCACCAACAATGCAACGGATTCTATCAGAACTCTGCAAGTTAAGGGTGCTTGGGCAAAAGTAGCACTAGGATGGGTGACCTCCTGCGAAGTCCTTTTATTTCACCCATTTTCTTAGGAAGTCCTCGTGTTGCACCCATTTTTTTGCAGATGATTCTTTCGACGATACGCGCGACTTGAATTATGGTCCTCAGGTTTATTTGCAAATGTGAGTCACGGCGCCGTGGCATTTTACTTGATATTAGAACGAGTACGGGAGGTGCAATGCGCACGCACAAGGAAACAAATGACGGATGAGGAAGAAAAGAGAATGAGTGTATGTATTTGAAGCGCAAAAATAAACAAGTGGCATCATACCAGCACTAATGCACTGGATCCTATCAGAACTCTGCAGTTAAGTATGCTTTGGCGAGAGTAGTACTCGGATGGGTGACCTCTTAGGAAGTCCTCGTATCGCAACTATTTTTTTTAGATGGGTCGTTCGACGTTACGCGCGACTGGAACTATGGTCCGCTGGTTTATACGCAAATGTGAGTCAAGAATCAGGGGCATTTTAATCGATATTAGAACGAGAAGGAGAGGTGCAGTGTGAACGCACAAGGAAACAAATGATGGGAGGGGGGGAGGGAAGAAGGAGTGTATGTATTTTCAGGCATAAAATTAAACAGGTGCGGTCACACCAGCACAAATGCACCGGATCCCATCAGAACTCCGCAGTTAATTGTGCTTGGGCGAGCGCAGTACTCGGATGTGTGACGACTTGGGAAGCCCTCGTGTTGCACCTATTTTTTTTCGGATGGGTTGTTCGACGTTACGCGCGAATGGAATTATAAACCGCTGGTTCATTTGCAAAGGTGAGTCACGGCGCCGTGGCATTTTACTTGATATTTGAACGAGAACGAGATGTGCAGTGCGCACGCACAAGGAAACAAATGACGGGAGGGGGAAGAAAGGAGAAGGAGTTTATGTATTTACAGCGCGAAATTATAAAGTTGCGATCATACCAGAACTAATGCACCGGATCCCATCAGAACTCCGCAGTTAAGTGTGTTTTGGCGAGAGTAGTACTCGGATGGGTGACCTCCTGGGAAGTCCTCGTGTCGCACTAATTTTTTTTTCAGACGGGTCGTTCGACGTTATGCGCAACTGGAACTAGGGTCCACTGGTTTATACGCAAATGTGAGTCAAGAAGCAGGGGCATTTTAATCGATATTAGAACGAGAATGAGAGATGCAAAGTGCACGCACAAGGAAACAAATGACGGGAGAGGGGATGGAGGGAGAAAAAGTGTATGTATTTGCATCGCAGAATGAAACATGAGCCATCATACCAGCACCAATGCAACGGATTCTATCAGAACTCCGCAAGTTAAGGGTGCTTGGGCGAGAGTAGCACTAGCATGGGTGACCTCCTACGAAGTCCTTATATTTCACCCATTTTCTTAGGAAGTCCTCGTGTTGCACCCATTTTTTTGCAGATGATTCTTTCGACGATACGCGCGACTTGAATTATGGTCCTCAGGTTTATTCATAAATGTGAGTCACGGCACCGTAGCATTTTACTTGATATTAGAACGAGCACGGGAGGTGCAGTGCGCACGCACAAGGAAACAAATGACGGGAGGGGGAAGAAAGGAGAAGGAGTTTATGTATTTACAGCGCTGAATTATACGGGTGCGATCATACCAGCACTAATGCACCGGATCCCATCAGAACTCCGCAGTTAAGTGTGCTTGGGCGAGAGTAGTACTCGGATGGGTGACCTCTTGGGAAGTCCTCGTGTCTCACAAATTTTTTTTCAGACGGGTCGTTCGACGTTACGCGCGACTGGAGCTAGGGTCCGTTGGTTTATACGCAAATGTGAGTCAAGAAGCAGGGGCATTTTAATCGATATTAGAACGAGAAGGAGAGGTGCAGTGTGAACACACAAGGAAACAATTGATGGGAGGGGGAGGGAAGGAGAAGGAGTGCATGTATTTTCAGCATGAAATGAAACAGGTGCGATCATACCAGCACTAATGCAACGGATTCTATCAGAACTCCGTAGGTAAGGGTGCTTGGGCGAGAGTAGTACTAGCATGGGTTACCTCCTGCTAAGTCATTATTTTTCACCCATTTTCTTGTGAAGTCCTCGTGTCGCACCAATTTTTTTTCAGACGGGTCGTTCGACGTTACGCGCGTCTGGAACTAGGGTCCGCTGGTTTATACGCAAATGTGAGTCAAGAAGCAGGGGCATTTTAATCGATATTAGAACGAGAATGAGAGGTGAAGTGTGAACGCACAAGGAAACAAATGACGGGAGTGGGAAGAAAGGAGAAGGAGTGTATGTATTTGCAGCGCGAAATTAAACAGGTGCGATCATACCAGCACTAAAGCTCCGAATCCCATCAAAACTCTGCAGTTAAGTGTGCTTGGGCGAGGGTAGTACTCGGATGGTTGACCACCTGGGAAGCCCTCGTGTTGCACCCATTTTCTTTTTTACAGATGTGCCGTTCGACGTTACGCGCGACTTTAATTATGGTCCGCAGATTTATTCGCAAATGTGAGTCACGGCACCGTGGTATTTTACTTGATATTTGAACGAGAACGAGAGGTGCAGTGCGACCACACAAGGAAAGAAATGACGGGAGGGGGAAGAAAGGAGAAGGAGTTTATGTATTTGCAGCGCGAAATTAAACAGTTGCGATCATACCAGCACTAATGCACCGGATCCTATCAGAACTCCGCAGTTAAGTGTGTTTTGGCGAGAGTAGTACTCGGATGGGTGACCTCCTGGGAAGTCCTCGTGTCGCACTAATTTTTTTTTCAGACGGGTTGTTCGACGTTACGCGCGACTGGAACTAGGGTCCACTGGTTTATACGCAAATGTGAGTCAAGAAGCATGGGCATTTTAATCGATATTAGAACGAGAAGGAGAGATGCAGAGTGCACGCACAAGGAAACAAATGACGGGAGGGGGGATGGAGGGAGAAAAAGTGTATGTATTTGCAGCGCAGAATGAAACATGAGCCATCATACCAGCACCAATGCAACGGATTCTATCAGAACTCCGCAAGTTAAGGGTGCTTGGGCGAGAGTAGCACTAGCATGGGTGACCTCCTACGAAGTCCTTATATTTAACCCATTTTCTTAGGAAGTCCTCGTGTTGCACCCATTTTTTTGCAGATGATTCTTTCGACGATACGCGCGACTTGAATTATGGTCCTCAGGTTTATTCCTAAATGTGAGTCACGGCACCGTAGCATTTTGCTTGATATTAGAACGAGCACGGGAGGTGCAGTGCGCACGCACAAGGAAACAAATGACGGGAGGGGGAAGAAAGGAGAAGGAGTTTATGTATTTGCAGCGCTGAATTATACGGGTGCGATCATACCAGCACTAATGCACCGGTTCCCATCAGAACTCCGCAGTTAAGTGTGCTTGGGCGAGCACAGTACTCAGATGTGTGACGACTTGGGAAGCCCTCGTGTTGCACCTATTTTTTTTCAGATGGGTTGTTCGACGTTACGCGCGAATGGAATTATAAACCGCTGGTTCATTTGCAAAGGTGAGTCACGGTGCCGGGGCATATTACTTGATATTAGAATGAGAAAAAGAGATGCAGAGTGCACGCACAAGGAAACAAATGACGGGAGGGGGGATGGGAGGAGAAAGAGTGTGTGTATTTGCAGTGCAGAATGAAACATGAGGGATCATACCAGCACTAATGCAACGGATTCTATCAGAACTCCGCAGTTAAGGGTGCTTGGGCGAGAAAAGTACTCGGATGGGTGACCTCCTGCAAAGTCCTTATATTTCACCCATTTTCTTGGGAGGTCCTCGTGTTGCACCCATCTTTTTGCAGATGATTCTTTCGACGTTACGCACGACTTGATTTATGGTCCGCAGGTTTATTCGCAAATGTGAGTCACGGCGTCGTGGCATTTTACTTGATATTAGAACGAGTACGGGAGGTGCAGTGCGCACGCACAAGGAAACAAATGACAGGAGGGGGAAGAAAAGAGAAGGAGTGTATGTATTTGCAGCGCGAAATTAAACAGTTACGATCATAACAGCACTAATGCACCGGATCCCATCAGAACTCCGTAGTTAAGTGTGCTTCGGCGAGAGTAGTACTCGGATGGGTGATCTCCTGGGAAGTCCTCGTGTCGCAACAATTTTTTCTCAGACAGGTCGTTCGACGTTTCGCGCGACTTGAACTAGGGTCCGCTGGTTTATACGCAAATGTGAGTAAAAAAGAAGGGGCATTTTAATCAATATTAGAATGAGAAGGAGAGGCGCAGTGTGAACGCACAAGGAAACAAATTATGGGAGGGGGAGGGAAGGAGAAGGAGTGCATGTATTTTCAGCACGAAATGAAACAGGTGCGATCATGCCAGCACTAATGCAACAGATTCTATCAGAACTCCGTAGGTAAGGGTGCTTGGGCGAGAGTAGTACTAGCATGGGTTAACTCCTGCGAAGTCCTTATATTTCACCCATTTTCTTGTGAAGTCCTCGTGTCGCACTAATTTTTTTTTAGACGGGTCGTTCGATGTTATGCTCGTCTGGAACTAGGGTCCGCTGGTTTATACGCAAATGTGAGTCAAGAAGCAGGGGCATTTTAATCGATATTAGAACGAGAATGAGAGGTGAAGTGTGAACGCACAAGGAAACAAATGACGGGAGGGGGAAGAAAGGAGAAGGAGTGTATGTATTTGCAGTGGGAAATTAAACAGGTGTGATCATACCAGCACTAAAGCTCCGGATCCCATCAGAACTCCACAGTTAAGTGTGCTCGGGCGAGATAGTACTCGGATGGGTGTCCACCTGGGTAGCCCTCGTGTTGCACTTATTTTTTTTCGGATGGGTCGTTCGACGTTACGCGCGAATGGAATTATAAACCGCAGGTTCATTTGCAAAGGTGAGTCACGGTGCCGGGGCATATTACATGATATTTGAACGAGAAAGAGAGATGCAGAGTGCACGCAAAAGGAAACAAATGACGGGAGGGAGGATGGGAGGAGAAAGAGTGTATGTATTTGCAGTGCAGAATGAAACATGAGGGATCATACCAGCACTAATGCAACGGATTCTATCAGAACTCCGCAGTTAAGGGTGCTTGGGCGAGAAAAGTACTCGGATGGGTGACCTCCTGCGAAGTCCTTATATTTCACCCATTTTCTTCGGAGGTCCTCGTGTTGCACCAATCTTTTTGCAGATGATTCTTTCGACGTTACGCGCGACTTGAATTATGGTCCGCAGGTTTATTCGTAAATGTGAGTCACGGCGCCGTGGCATTTTACTTGATATTAGAACGAGTACAGGAGGTGCAGTGCGCACGCACAAGGAAACAAATGACGGGAGGGGGAAGAAAAGAGAAGGAGTTTATGTTTTTACAGCGCTGAATTATACGGGTGCGATTATACCAGCACTAATGCAACGGATCCCATCAGAACTCCGCAGTTAAGTGTGCTTGGGCGAGAGTAGTACTCAGATGGGTGACCTCCTGGGAAGTCCTCGTGTCGCACCAATTTTTTTTTAGACGGGTCGTTCGACGTTACGCGCGACTTGAACTAGGGTCCGCTGGTTTATACGCAAATGTGAGTAAAAAAGAAGGGGCATTTTAATCGATATTAGAACGAGAAGGAGAGGTGCAGTGTGAACGCACAAGCAAACAAATTATGGGAGGGGGAGGGAAGGAGAAGGAGTGTATGTATTTTCAGGACGAAATGAAACAGGTGCGATCATACCAGCACTAATGCAACAGATTCTATCAGAACTCCGTAGGAAAGGGTGCTTGGGCGAGAGTAGTACTAGCATGGGTTACCTCCTGCGAAGTCCTTATATTTCACCCATTTTCTTGTGAAGTCCTCGTGTCGCACCAATTTTTTTTTAGACGGGTCGTTTGACGTTACGCTCGTCTGGAACTAGGGTCCGCTGGTTTATACGCAAATGTGAGTCAAGAAGCAGGGGCATTTTAATCGATATTAGAACGAGAATGAGAGGTGAAGTGTGAACGCACATGGAAACAAATGACGGGAGGGGGAAGAAAGGAGAAGGAGTGTATGTATTTGCAGCGCGAAACTAAACAGGTGCGATCATACCAGCACTAAAGCCCCGGATCCCATCAGAACTCCGCAGTTAAGTGTGTTTGGCGAGATTAGTACTCGGATGGTTGACCTCCTGGGAAGTCCTCGTGTCGCACCAATTTTTTTTCAGACAGGTCGTTCGACGTTACGCACGTCTGGAACTAGGGTCCGCTGGTTTATAGGCAAATGTGAGTCGAGAAGCAGGGGCATTTTAATCGAAATTAGAACGAGAATGAGAGGTAAAGTGTGAACGCACAAGGAAACAAATGACGGGAGGGGGAAGAAAGGAGAAGGAGTGTATGTATTTGCAGCGCGAAATTAAACAGGTGCGATCATACCAGCACTAAAGCTCCGGATCCCATCAGAACTCCGCAGTTAAGTGTGCTTGGGCGAGAGTAGTACTCGGATGGGTGTCCACCTGGGAAGCCCTCATGTTACACCTATTTTTTTTTTTCGGATGGGTTGTTTCGACGTTACGCGCGACTTGATTTATGGTCCGCAGGTTTATTCGCAAATGTGAGTCATGGCGTCGTGGCATTTTACTTGATATTAGAACGAGTACGGGAGGTGCAGTTCGCACGCACAAGGAAACAAATGACGGGAGGAGGAAGAAAAGAGAAGGAGCGTATGTATTTGAAGCGCAAAATTAAACAAGTGGCATCATACCAGCAATAATGCACTGGATCCCGTCAGAACTCTGCAGTTAAGTGTGCTTGGGCGATAGTAGTACTCGGATGGGTGACCTCTTGGGAAGTCCTCATATCGCAACAAGTAAACAGGTGCGATCACACCAGCACTAATGCATCGGATCCCATCAGAACTCTGCAGTGAAGTGTGCTTGGGCGAGATTAGTACTCGGATGGGTGACCTCCTGGGAAGTCCTCGTGTCGTACCAATTTTTTTCAGACGGGTCGCTCGACGTTACGCGCGTCTGGAACTAGGGTCCACTGGTTTATACGCAAATGTGAGTCAATAAGCAGGGGCATTTTAATCGATATTAGAACAAGAATGAGAGGTGAAGTGTGAACGCACAAGGAAACAAATGACGGGAGGGGGAAGAAAGGAGGAGTGTATGTATTTGCAGTGCGAAATTAAATAGGTGCGATCATACCAGCACTAAAGCTCCGGATCCCATCAGAACTCCGCAGTTAAGTGTGCTTGGGCGAGAGTAGTACTCGGATGGGTGACCACTTGGGAAGCCCTCGTGGTGCACTTATTTTTTTTCGGATGGGTTATTCGACGTTACGCGTAAATGGATTTATAAACCACTGGTTCATTTGCAAAGGTGAGTCACGGTGCCGGGGCATATTACTTGATATTAGAACGAGAAAGAAAGATGCAGAGTGCACGCACAAAGAAACAAATGACGGGAGGGGGAAGAAAGGAGAAGGAGTTTATGTATTTGCAGCGCGAAATTAAACAGGTGTGATCGTACCAGCACTAATGCAACCGATCCCATTATAACTCCGCAGTTATGTGTGCTTGGGCGAGAGTAGTACTCGGATGGGTGACCACTTGGGAAGTACTCGTGTTGCACCCATTTTTTTGCAGATGATTCTTTATACGTTACGCGCGACTTGAATTTTGGTCCTCAGGTTTATTCGCAAATGTGAGTCACGGCGTAATAACATTTTACTTGATATTAAAACGAGCACGGGAGGTGCAGTGTGCACGCATAAGGAAACAAATGACGGGAGGGGTAAGAAAGGAGAAGGAGTTTATGTATTTGCAGCGCAAAATTAAACGGATGCGATCATACCAGCACTAATGCAACGGATCCCATCATAACTCTGCAGTTAAGTGTGCTTGGGCGAGATTAGTACTGGGAAGTTCTCATGTTGCACCCATTTTTTTTTCAGATGTGCCATTCGACGTTACGCACGACTTTAATTATAGTCCGCAGATTTATTCGAAAATGTGAGTCACTGCGCCGTGGCATTTTACTTGATATTTAAACGAGAACGAGAGGTGCAGTGCACACGCACAAGGAAACAAATGACGGGAAGGGGAAGAAAGGAGAAGGAGTGTACTATTTGCAGCGCAAAATTAAATAGGTGCCATCATACCAGCACTAATGCACCGTATCCCATCAGAACTCAACAGTTAAGTGTGCTTGGGCGGGAGTAGTACTCGGATTGGTGACCTCCTGGGAAGTCCTCGTGTTGCACCCATTTTTTTTCGGATGGGTCGTTCGACGTTACGCGCGAATGCAATTATAAACCGCTGGTTCATTCGCAAAGGTGAGTCACGATACTAGGGCATTTTACTTGATATTAGAACGAGAAGGAGAGAAGCAGAGTGCACGCACAAGGAAACAAATAACGGGAGAGGGGATGGAGGGAGAAAGAGTGTATGTATTTGCAGCGCAGAATGAAACATGAGCGATCATACCAGCACCAATGCAACGGATTCTATCAGAACTCCGCAAGTAAAGGGTGCTTGGGTGAGAGTAGCACTAGGATGGGTGACCTCATGCGAAGTCCTTATATTTCACCTATTTTCTTAGGAAGTCCTCGTGTTGCACCCATTTTTTTGCAGATGATTCTTTCGACGTTACGCGCAACTTGAATTATGGTCCTCAGGTTTATTCGCAAATGTGAGTCACGGCACCGTAGCATTTTACTTGATATTAGAACGAGCACGGGAGGTGCGGTGCGCACGCACAAGGAAACAAATGACGGGAGGGGGAAGAAAAGAGAAGGAGTTTATGTATTTGCAGCGCAGAATTAAACCGGTGTGATCATACCAGCACTAATGCACCGGATCCCATCAGAACTCCGCAGTTAAGTGTGCTTGGGCGAGAGTAGTACTCGGATAGGTGACCTCCTGGGAAGTTCTCGTGTCGAATCAATTTTTTTTCAGACGGGTCGTTCGAAGTTACGCGCGACTGGAACTAGGGTCCGCTGGTTTATACGCAAATGTGAGTCAAGAAGCAGGGGCATTTTAATCGATATTAGAACGAGAATGAGAGGTGAAGTGTGAACGCACGAGGAAACAAATGACGGGAGGGGGAAGAAAGGAGAAGGAGTGTATGTATTTGCAGCGCGAAATTAAACAGGTGCGATCATACCAGCACTAAAGCTCCGGATCCCATCAGAACTCCGTAGTTAAGTATGCTTGGGTGATGGTAGTACTCGGATGGGTGACCTCTTGGGAAGTCCTCGTATCGCAACAATTTTTTTCAGATGGGTCGTTCGACGTTACGCGCGACTGGAACTATGGTCCGCTTGTTTATACGCAAATGTGAGTCAAGAATCTGCGGCATTTTAATCGATATTAGAACGAGAAGGAGAGGTGCAGTGTAAACGCACAAGGAAACAAATGATGGAAGGGGGGGAGGGAAGAAGGAGTGTATGTATTTTCAGCACGAAATTAAACAGGTGCGATCACACCAGCACAAATGCACCGGATCCCATCAGAACTCCGCAGTTAAGTGTGCTTTGGCGAAAGTAGTACAATGATGGGTTACCTCAAGGGAAGTTCTCGTGTTGCACCCATTTTCTTTTTTTCAGATGTGCCGTTCGACGTTACGCGCGACTTTAATTACGGTCCGCAGATTTATTCGCAAATGTGAGTCACGGCGCCGTAGCATTTTACTTGATATTTGAACGAGAACGAGAGGTGCAGTGCGCACGCACAAGGAAACAAATAACGGGAGGGGGAAGAAAGAAGAAGTAATTTATGTATTTGCAGCGCGAAATTAAACAGGTGCGATCATACCAGCACTAATGCACCGGATCCCATCAGAACTCCGCAGATAAGTGTGCTTGGGCGAGAGTAGTACTCGGACTGGAGACCTCATGGGTAGTCCTCGTGTCGCACTAACTTTTTTTTCAGACGGGTCGTTCGACGTTACGCGCGAATGGAATTATAAACCGCTGGTTCATTCGCAAAGGTGAGTCACGATGCTAGGGCATTTTACTTGATATTAGAACGAGAAGGAGAGATGCATAGTGCACGCACAAGGAAACAAATGACAGGAGAGGGGATGGAGGGAGAAATAGCGTATGTATTTGCAGCACAGAATGAAACATGACCGATTAAACCAGCACCAATGCAACGGATTCTATCAGAGCTCTGCAAGTTAAGGGTGCTTGGGCGAGAGTAGCACTAGGATGGGTGACCTCATGCGAAGTCCTTATATTTCACCTATTTTCTTAGAAAGTCCTTGGGTTGCACCCATTTTTTTACAGATGATTCTTTCGACGTTACGCGCAACTTGATGGTCCTCAGGTTTATTCGCAAATGTGAGTCATGGCACCGTAGCATTTTACTTGATATTAGAACGAGCACGGGAGGTGCAGTGCGCACGCACAAGGAAACAAATGACGGGAGGGGGAAGAAAGGAGAAGGAGTTTATGTATTTGCAGCGCGAAATTAAACGGGTGCAATCATACCAGCACTAATGCACCGGATCCCATCAGAACTCCGCAGTTTAGTGTGCTTGGGGGAGAGTAGTACTCGGATGGGTGACCTCCTGGGAAGTTCTCGTGTTACACCCCTTTTCTTTTTTTAAGATGTGCCGTTCGACGTTACGCACGACTTTAATTATGGTCCGCAGATTTATTCGCAAATGTGAGTCACGGCGCCGTGGCATTTTACTTGATATTTAAACGAGAACGAGAGGTGCAATGCGCACGCACAAGGAGAGGTGCAATGCGCACGCACAAGGAAACAAATGACGGGAGGGGGAAGAAAGGGGAAGGAGTTTATGTATTTACAGCGCGAAATTAAATAGGTGCGATCATACCAGCATTAATGCACCGGATCCAATCAGAACTCCGCAGTTAAGTGTGCTTGGGCGAGAGTAGTACTCAGATGGTTGACCTCCTGGGAAGTCCTCGTGTTGCACTAAATTTTTTTTTTCAGACAGGTCGTTCGACGATACGCGCGACTGGAACTAGGGTCCGCTGGTTTAAACGCAAATGTGAGTCAAGAAGCAGGGGCATTTTAATTAATATTAGAGCGAGAAGGAGAGATGCAGAGTGCACGCACAAGGAAACAAATGACGGGAGGGGGCATGGAGGGAGAAAAAGTTTATGTATTTGCAGCGCAGAATGAAACATGAGCAATCATAACAGCGCCAATGCAACGGATTCTATCAGAACTCCACAAGTTAAGGGTGCTTGGGCGAGAGTAGCACTAGGATGGGTGACCTCCTGCGAAGTCCTTATATTTCACCAATTTTCTTAGGAAGTCCTCGTGTTGCACCCATTTTTTTGTAGATGATTCTTTCGACGATACGCACGACTTGAATTATGGTCCTCAGGCTTATTCGCAAATGTGAGTCACGGCACTGTAGCATTTTACTTGATATTCGAACGAGAACGGGAGGTGCAGTGCGCACGCACAAGGAAACAAATGACGGGAGGGAGAAGAAAGGAGAAGGAGTTTATGTATTTGCAGCGCGAAATTAAACGGGTGCAATCATACCAGCACTAATGCAACGGATCCCATCAGAACTCCGCAGTTAAGTGCGCTTGGGCGAGAGTAGTATTCGGATGGGTGACCTCCTGGGAAGCCCTCGTGTTACACCCATTTTCTTTTTTTCAAATGTGTCGTTCGACGTTACGCGCGACTTTAATTATTGTCCGCAGATTTATTCACAAATATGAGTCACGGCGCCGTGGCATTTTACTTGATATTTGAACGAGAACGAGAGGTGCAGTGCGCACGCACAAGGAAACAAATGACGGGAGGGGGAAGAAAGGAGAAGGAGTTTATGTATTTGCAGCGCGAAATTAAACAGATTCGATCATACCAGCACTAATGCACCGGATCCCATCAGAACTCCGCAGTTAAGTGTGCTTGGGCGAGAGTTGTACTCGAATGGGTGACCTCCTGGGAAGTCCTTGTGTCGCACTAATTTTTTTTTTTCAGACGGGTCATTCGACGTTACGCGCGACTGGAACTAGGGTCCACTGGTTTATACGCAAATGTGAGTCAAGAAGCAGGGGCATTTTAATCGATATTAGAACGAGAAAGAGAGATGCAGAGTGCACGCACAAGGAAACAAATGACGGGAGGGGGGATGGAGGGAGAAAAAGTGTATGTATTTGCAGCGCAGAATGAAACATGAGCAATCATACCAGCACCAATGCAACGGATTCTATCAGAACTCCACAAGTTAAGGGTGCTTGGGTGAGAGTAGCACTAGGATGGGTGACCTCCGGCGAAGTCCTTATATTTCACCCATTTTCTTAGGAAGTCCTCGTGTTGCACCTATTTTTTTGCAGATGATTCTTTTGACTATACGTGCGACTTGAATTATGGTCCTCAGGTTTATTCGCAAATGTGAGTCACGGCACCGTAGCATTTTACTTGATATTAGAACGAGCACGGGAGGTGCAGTTCGCGCGCACAAGGAAACAAATGATGGGAGGGGGAACAAAGGAGAAGGAGTTTATGTATTTGCAGCGCGGAATTAAATGGGTGCGATCATACCAGCACAAATGCACCGGATCCCATCAGAACTCCGCAGTTAAGTGTGCTTTGGCGAAAGTAGTACAATGATGGGTTACCTCCTAGGAAGTTCTCGTGTTGCACCCATTTTCTTTTTTTCAGATGTGCCGTTCGACGTTACGCGCGACTTTAATTATGGTCCGCAGATTTATTCGCAAATGTGAGTCACTGCGCCGTGGCATTTTACTTGATATTTAAACGAGAACGAGAGGTGCAGTGCGCACGCACAAGGAAACAAATGACGGAAGGGGGAAGAAAGGAGAAGGAGTTTATGTATTTGCAGCGCAAAATTAAACAGGTGCGATCATACCAGCACTAATGCACCGGATCCCATCAGAACTCCGCAGTTAAGTGTTCTTGGGCGGGAGTAGTACTCGGATGGGTGTCCTCTTGGGAAGTCCTCGTGTCGCACTAATTTTTTTTTTCAGACGGGTCGTTCGACGTTACGCACGATTGGAACTAGGGTCCACTTGTTTATAAGCAAATGTGAGTCAAGAAGCAGGGGCATTTTAATCGATATTAGAACAAGAAGGAGAGATGCAGAGTGCACGCACAAGGAAACAAATGACGGGAGGGGGGATGGAGGGAGAAAAAGTGTATGTATTTGCAGCGCAGAATGAAACATGAGCAATCATATCAGCACCAATGCAACGGATTCTATCAGAACTCCGCAGGTTAAGGGTGCTTGGGCGAGAGAAGCACTAGGATGGGTGACCTCCTGCGAAGTCCTTATATTTCACCCATTTTCTTAGGAAGTCCTCGTGTTGCACCCATTTTTTTGCAGATGATTCTTTCGACGATACGCGCGACTTGAATTATGGTCCTCAGGTTTATTCGCAAATGTGAGTCATGGCATCATAGCATTTTACTTTATATTAGAACGAGCACGGGAGGTGCAGTTTGCCCGCACAAGGAAACAAATGACGGGAGGGGGAAGAAAGGAGAAGGAGTTTATGTATTTGCAGCGCGAAATTAAACAAGTGGGATCATACCAGCACTAATGCACCGGATCCCATCAGAACTTGCAGTTAAGTGTGCTTGGGCGAGAGTAGTCCTCGGATGGGTGACCTCTTGGGAAGTCCTCGTGTCGCACTAATTTTTTTTTTTAGACGGGTCGTTCGACGTTACGCGCGACATGATTTATGGTCCGCAGGTTTATTCGCAAATGTGAGTCACGGCGCCGTGGCATTTTATTTGATATTGGAACGAGTACGTGAGGTGCAGTGCGCACGCACAAGGAAACAAATGACGGGAGGAGGAAGAAAAGAGAAGGAGTGTATGTATTTGAAGCGCAAAATTAAATAAGTGGCATCATACCAGCACTAATGCACTGGATCCCATCTTAACTCTGCAGTTAAGTGTGCTTGGTCGAGAGTAGTACTCGGATGGGTGACCTCTTGGGAAGTCCTCGTATCGCAACAATTTTTTTTTCAGATGGGTCGTTCGACGTTAGGCGCGACTGGAACTATGGTCCGCTGGTTTATACGCAAATGTGAGTCAAGAATCAAGGGCATTTTAATCGATATTAGAACGAGAAGGAGAGGTGCAGTGTGAACGCACAAGGAAACAAATGATGGGAGGGGGGGAAGGAAGAAGGAGTGTATGTATTTTCAGCACGAAATTAAACAGGTGCGGTCACACCAGCACAAATGCACCGGATCCCATCAGAACTCCGCAGTTAAGTGTGCTTTGGCGAAAGTAGTACAATGATGGGTTACCTCCTGGGAAGTTCTCGTGTTGCACCCATTTTCTTTTTTCCAGATGTGCCGTTCGATGTTACGCGCTACTTTAATTATGATCCGTAGATTTATTCGCAAATGTGAGGGGGGGAGGGAAGAAGGAGTGTATGTATTTTCAGAATTAAACAGGTGCGGTCATACTAGCACTAATGCATCAGATTCTATCAGAACTCCGTAGGTAAGGGTGCTTGGGCGAGAGTAGTACTAGCATGGGTTACCTCCTGCGAAGTCCTTATATTTCACCCATTTTCTTGTGAAGTCCTCGTGTTGCACCCATTTTTTTGCAGATGATTCTTTCGACGTTACGCGCGACTTGAATTATAGTCCTCAGGTTTATTCGCAAATGTGAGTCACGGCGCTGTAGCATTTTCTTGATATTAGAACGAGAACGGGAGGTGCAGTGCGCACGCACAAGGAAACAAATGACGGGAGGGGGAAGAAAGGAGAAGGAGTTTATGTATTTGTAGCGCGAAATTAAACAGGTGCGATCATACCAGCACTAATGCACCGGATCCCATCAGAACTCCGCAGTTAAGTGTTCTTGGGCGAGAGTAGTACTCGGATGGGTGTCCTCCTGGGAAGTCCTCGTGTCGCACTAATTTTTTTTTTCAGACGGATCGTTCGAAGTTACGCGCGACTGGAACTAGGGTCCACTTGTTTATACGCAAATGTGAGTCAAGAAGCAGGGGCATTTTAATCGATATTAGAACAAGAAGAAGAGGTGAAGTGTGAACGCACAAGGAAACAAATGACCGGAGGGGGAAGAAAGGAGAAGGAGTGTATGTATTTGCATCGCGAAATTAAACAGGTGCGATCATACCAGCACTAAAGCCCCGGATCCCATCAGAACTCCGCACTTAAGTGTGCTTGGGCGAGAGTAGTACTCGGATGGGTGACAACTTGGGAAGCCCTCGTGTTGCACCAATTTTTTTTCGGATGGGTTGTTCGACGTTACGCGCGAATGGAATTATAAACCGCTGGTTCATTTGCAAAGGTGAGTCACGGTGCCGGGGCATATTACTTGATATTAGAACGTGAAAGAGAGAAAAAGAGTGCACGCACAAGGAAATAAATGACGGGAGGGGGGATGGGAGGAGAAATAGTGTATGTATTTGCAGTGCAGAATGAAACATGAGGGATCATACAAGCACTAATGCAACGGATTCTATCAGAACTCCGCAGTTAAGGGTGCTTGGGCGAGAAAAGTACTCAGATGGGTGACCTCCTGCGAAATCCTTATATTTCACCCATTTTCTTAGGAGGTCCTCGTGTTGCACCCATCTTTTTGCAGATGATTCTTTCGACGTTACGCGCGACTTGATTTATGGTTCGCAGGTTTATTCGCAAATGTGAGTCACGGCGCCGTGACATTTTACTTGATATTTGAACGAGTACGGGAGGTGCAGTTCGCGCGCACAAGGAAACAAATGATGGGAGGGGGAAGAAAGGAGAAGGAGTTTATGTATTTGCAGCGCGGAATTAAATGGGTGCGATCATACCAGCACAAATGCACCGGATCCCATCAGAACTCCGCAGTTAAGTGTGCTTTGGCGAAAGTAGTACAATGATGGGTTACCTCCTAGGAAGTTCTCGTGTTGCACCCATTTTCTTTTTTTCAGATGTGCCGTTCGACGTTACGCGCGACTTTAATTATGGTCCGCAGATTTATTCGCAAATGTGAGTCACTGCGCCGTGGCATTTTACTTGATATTTAAACGAGAACGAGAGGTGCAGTGCGCACGCACAAGGAAACAAATGACGGAAGGGGGAAGAAAGGAGAAGGAGTTTATGTATTTGCAGTGCAAAATTAAACAGGTGCGATCATACCAACACTAATGCACCGGATCCCATCAGAACTCCGCAGTTAAGTGTTCTTGGGCGAGAGTTGTACTCGGATGGGTGACCTCCTGGGAAGTCCTCGTGTCGCACCAATTTTTTTTCAGACGGGTCGTTCGACGTTACGCGCGACTGGAACTAGGGTCCGCTGGTTTATAAGCAAATGTGAGTCAAGAAGCAGGGGCATTTTACTTGATATTTGAACGAGTACGGGAGGTGCAGTGCGCACGCACAAGGAAATAAATGACGGGATGAGGAAGAAAAGAGAAGGAGTGTATGTATTTGAAGCGCAAAATTAAACAAGAGGCATCATACCAGCACTAATGCACTGGATCCCATCAGAACTCTGTAGTTAAGTGTGCTTGGGCGAGAGTAGTACTCGGATGGGTGACCTCTTGGGAAGTCCTCGTATCGCAACAATTTTTTTCAGATGGGTCGTTCGACTGGAACTAGAGTCCGCTGGTTTATACGCAAATGTGAGTCAAGAAGCAGGGGCATTTTAATCGATATTAGAACGAGAAGGAGAGGTGCAATGTGAACGCACAAGCAAATAATTGATGGGAGGGGGAGGGAAGAAGAAGGAGTGTATGTATTTTCAACACGAAATGAAACAGGTGCGATCATACCAGCACTAATGCAACGGATTCTATCTGAACTCCGTAGGTAAGGGTGCTTTGGCGAGAGTAGTACTAGCATGGGTTACCTCCTGCGAAGTCCTTATATTTCACCCATTTTCTTGTGAAGTCCTCGTGTTGCACCCATTTTTTTGCAGATGATTCTTTCGACGTTACGCGCGACTTGAATTATGGTCCTCAGGTTTATTCGCAAATGTGAGTCACGGTGCCGAGACATTTTACTTGATATTAGAACGAGAACGGGAGGTGCAGTGCGCACGCACAAGGAAACAAATGACGGGCTGGGGAAAAAACGAGAAGGAATTTATGTATCTGCAGCGGGGAATTAAAAGGGTGCGATCATACCAGCACTAATGCACCGGATCCCATCAGAACTCCGCAGTTAAGTGTGCTTGGGTGAGAGTAGTACTCGGATGGGTGACCTCCTGGGAAGTCCTCGTGTCGCACCAATTTTTTTTCAGACGGGTCGTTCGACGTTACGCGCGACTGGAACTAGGGTCCGCTGGTTTATACGCAAATGTAAGTCAAGAAGCAGGGGCATTTTAATCGATATTAGAACGAGAAGAAGAGGTGCAGTGTGAACGCACAAGGAAACAATTGATGGGAGGGGGAGGGAAGGAGAAGGAGTGTATGTATTTTCAACACGAAATGAAACAGGTGCGATCATACCAGCACTAATACAACGGATTGTATCAGAACTCCATAGGTAAGGGTGCTTTGGCGAGAGTAGTACTAACATGGGTTACCTCCTGCGAAGTCCTTATATTTCACCCATTTTCTTGTGCAGTCCTCGTGTTGCACCCATTTTTTTGCAAATGATTCTTTCAACGTTATGCGCGACTTGAATTATGGTCCTCAGGTTTATTCGCAAATGTGAGTCACGGTGCCGTGACATTTTACTTGATATTAGAACGAGAACGGGAGGTGCAGTGCGCACGCACAAGGAAACAAATGACGGGAGGGGGAAGAAATGAGAAGGAATTTATGTATTTGCAGCGCGGAATTAAACGGGTGCGATCATACCAGCACTAATGCACCGGATCCCATCAGAACTCCGCAGTTAAGTATTCTTGGGCGAGAGTAGTACTCGGATGGGTGACCTCCTGGGAAGTCCTCGTGTCGCACCAATTTTTTTTCAGACGGGTCGTTCGACGTTACGCGCGACTGGAACTAGGGTCCGCTGGTTTATAAGCAAATGTGAGTCAAGAAGCAGGGGAATTTTAATCGATATTAGAACGAGAAGAAGAGGTGCAGTGTGAACGCACAAGGAAACAATTGATGGGAGGGGGAGGCAAGGAGAAGGAGTGTATGTATTTTCAGCACGAAATGAAACAGGTTCGATCATACCAGATGCAACGGATTCTATCAGAACTCCGTAGGTAAGGGTGCTGTGGCGAGAGTAGTACTAGCATGGGTTACCTCCTGCGAATTCCTTATATTTCACCCATTTTCTTGTGAAGTCCTCGTGTTGCACCCATTTTTTTGCAAATGATTCTTTCGACGTTACGCGCGACTTGAATTATGGTCCTCAGGTTTATTCGCAAATGTTAGTCACGGTGCCGTGACATTTTACTTGATATTAGAGCGAGAACGGGAGGTGCAGTGCGCACGCACAAGGAAACAAATGACGGGAGGGGGAAGAAAGGGGAATGAGTTTATGTATTTGCAGCGCGAAATTAAATAGGGGCGATCATACCAGCACTAATGCACCGGAACCTATCAGAACTCCGCAGTTAAGTGTGCTTGGGCGAGATTAGTACTCGGATGGGTGACCTCCTGGGAAGTACTCGTGTCGCACCAATTTTTTTTCAGACGGGTCGTTCGACGTTACGCACGTCTGGAACTAGGGTCCGCTGGTTTATACGCAAATGTGAGTCAAGAAGCAGGGGCATTTTAATCGATATTAGAATAAGAATGAGAGGTGAAGTGTGAACGCACAAGGAAACAAATGACGGGAGAGGGAAGAAAGGAGAAGGAGTGTATGTATTTGCAGTGCGAAATTAAACAAGTGCGATCATACCAGCACTAAAGCTTCGGATCCCATCAGAACTCCGCAGTTAAGTGTGCCTGGGCAAGAGTAGTACTTGGATGGGTGGCCACTTGGGAAGCCCTCGTGTTGCACCAATTTTTTTTCGGATGGGTTGTTCGACGTTACTCGCGAATGGAATTATAAACCGCTTGTTCATTTGCAAAGGTGAGTCACGGTGCCGGGGCATATTCCTTGATATTAGAACGAGAAAGAGAGATGCAGAGTGCACGCACAAGGAAACAAATGACGGGAGGAGGGATGGGAGGAGAAAGAGTGTATGTATTTGCAGTGCAGAATGAAACATGAGGGATCATACCAGCACTAATGCAACGGATTCTATCAGAACTCCGCAGTTAAGGGTGCTTGGGCGAGAAAAGTACTCGGATGGCTGACCTCCTGCGAAGTCCTTATATTTCACCCATTTTCTTGGGAGGTCCTCGTGTTGCACCCATCTTTCGACGTTACTCGCGACTTGATTTATGGTCCGCAGGTTTATTCGCAAATGTGAGTCACGGCACCGTGGCATTTTACTTGATATTTGAACGAGTACGGGAGGTGCAGTGCGCACGCACAAGGAAACAAATGACGGGAGGACGAAGAAAAGAGAAGGAGTGTATGTATTTGAAGCGCAAAATTAAACAAGTGGCATCATACCAGCACTAATGCACTGGATCCTATCAGAACTCTGCAGTTAAGTGTGCTTGGACAAGAGTAGTACTTGGATGGGTGACCTCTTGGGAAGTCCTCGTATCGCAACAATTTTTTTTCAGATGGATCGTTCGACGTTACGAGCGACTGGAACTATGGTCCGCTTGTTTATACGCAAATGTGAGTCAAAAATTAGGGGCATTTTAATCTATATTAGAACGAGAAGGAGATGTGTAGTGTGAACGCACAAGGAAACAAATGATGGGAGGGGGGGAGGGAAGAAGGAGTGTATGTATTTTCAGCACCAAATTAAACAAGTGCGGTCACACCAGCACAAATGCACCGGATCCCATTAGAACTCCGCAGTTAACTGTGCTTTGGCGAAAGTAGTACAATGATGGGTTACCTCCTGGGAAGTTCTCGTGTTTCACCCTTTTTTTTTTTCAGATGTGCCGTTCGATGTTACGCGCGACTTTAATTATGGTCCGCAGATTTATTCACAAATGTGAGTCACGGCGCCGTGGTATTTTACTTGATATTTGAACGAGAACGAAAGGTGCAGTGCGCACGCATAAGGAAACAAATGACGGGAGGGAGAAGAAAGGAGAAGGAGTTTATGTATTTGCAGCGCGAAATTAAACAGGTGCGATCATACCAGCACTAATGTACCGGATCCCATCAGAACTCCGCAGTTAAGTGTGCTTTGGCGAGAGTAGTACTCGTATGGGTGACCTCTTGGGAAGTCCTCGTGTCGCATTAATTTTTTTTTCAGACGGGTCGTTTGACGTTACGCGCGACTGGAACTAGGGTCCACTGGTTTATACGCAAATGTGAGTCAAGAAGCAGGGGCATTTTAATCGATATTAGAACGAGAATGAGAGATGCAGAGTGCACGCACAAGGAAACAAATGACGGGAGGGGGAGATATAGGGAGAAAAAGTGTATGTATTTGCAGCGCAGAATAAAACATGAGCAATCATACCAGCACCAATGCAATGGATTCTATCAGAACTCCGCAAGTTAAGGGTTCTTGGGCGAGAGTAGCACTAGGATGGGTGACCTCCTGCGAAGTCCTTATATTTCACCCATTTTCTTAGGAAGTCCTCGTGTTTCACCCATTTTTTTGCAGATGATTCTTTCGACGATACGCGCGACTTGAATTATGGTCCTCAGGTTTATTCGCAAATGTGAGTCACGGCACCGTAGTATTTTAATTAATATTAGAACGAGCACGGGAGGTGCAATGCGCACGCACATGGAAACAAATGACGGTAGGGGGAAGAAAGGAGAAGGAGTTTATGTATTTGCAGCGTAGAATTAAACGGGTGCGATCATACCAGTACTAATGCACTGGATCCCATCAGAACTCTGCAGTTAAGTGTGCTTGGGCGAGAGTCGTACTCGGATTAGTGACCACCTGGAAAGTCCTCGTGTCGCACCAATTTTTTTTCAGATGGGTCGTTCGACGTTACGCGCGACTGGAACTATGGTCTGCTGGTTTATACGCAAATGTGAGTCAAGAATCAGGGGCATTTTAATCGATATTAGAACGAGAATGAGAGGTGCAGTGTGAACGCACAAGGAAACAAATGATGGGAAGGGGGGAGGGAAGAAGGAGTGTATGTATTTTCAGCACGAAATTAAACAGGTGCGATCTTACCAGCATTAAAGCCTCGGATCCCATCAGAACTCCGCAGTTAGGTGTGCTTGGGCGAGAGTAGTACTCGGATGGGTGACCACTTGGGAAGCCCTCATCTTGCACCTATTTTTTTTCTGATGGGTTGTTCGACGTTAGGCGCGAATGGAATTATAAACCGCTGGTTCATTTGCAAAGGTGAGTCACGGTGCCGGGGCATATTACTTGATATTAGAACGAGAAAGAGAGATGCAGAGTGCACACACAAGGAAACAAATGACGGGAGGGGGAAGAAAGGAGAAGGAGTTTATGTATTTGCAGCGCGAAATTAATCAGGTGCGATCATACCAGCACTAATGTAACAGATCCCATCATAACTCCGCAGTTAAGTGTGTTTGGGCGAGAGTAGTACTCGGATGGGTGACCACTTGGGAAGTCCTCCTGTTGCACCCATTTTTTTGCAGATGATTCTTTCAACGTTACGTGCGACTTGAATTATGGTCCTCAGGTTTATTCGCAAATGTGAGTCACTGCGGTGTAGCATTTTACTTGATATTAGAACGAGAACGGGAGGTGCAGTGCGCACGCACAAGGAAACGAATGATGGGAGGGGGAAGAAAGGCGAATGAGTTTATGTATTTGCAGCGCAAAATTAAACAGGTGCGATCATACCAGCACTAATGCACCGGATCCCATCAGAACTCCGCAATGAAGTGTGTTTGGGCGAGAGTAGTACACGGATGTGTGACCTCTTGGGAAGTCCTCGTATCGCAACAATTTTTTTTCAGACGGGTTGTTCGACGTTACGCGCGACTGAAACTATGGTCCGCTGGTTTATACGCAAATGTGAGTCAAGAATCAGGGGCATTTTAATCGATATTGGAATGAGAAGGAGAGGTGCAGTGTGAACGCACAAGGAAACAAATGATGGGAGGGGGGTAGGGAAGAAGGAGTGTATGTATTTTCAGCACGAAATTAAACAGGTGCGGTCACACTAGCACAAATGCACCGGATCCCATCAGAACTCCGCAGTTAAGTGTGCTTTGGCGAAAGTAGTACAATGATGGGTTACCTCCTGGGAAGTTCTCGTGTTGCACCCATTTTCTTTTTTTTCAAATGTGCCGTTCGACGATACGCGCGACTTGAATTATGGTCATCAGGTTTATTCGCAAATGTGAGTCACGGAACCGTAGCATTTTACTTTATATTAGAACGAGCACGGGAGGTGCAGTGCGCACGCACAAGGAAACAAATGACGGGAGGGGGAAGAAAGGAGAAGGAGTTTATGTATTTGCAGCGCAGAATTAAATGGGTGTGATCATACCAGCACTAATGCACCGGATCCCGTCAGAACTCCGCAGTTAAGTGTGCTTTGGCGAGAGTAGTACTCAGATGGGTGACCTCCTGGGAAGTCCTCGTGTCGCACCAATTTTTTTTCAGACGGGTCGTTCGACGTTACGCGCGATTAGAACTAGGGTCCGCTGGTTTATCCGCAAATGTGAGTCAAGAAGCAGGGGCATTTTAATCGATATTAGAATGAGAATGAGAGGTGCAGTGTGAACGCACAAGGAAACAATTGACGGGAGGGGGAGGGAAGGAGAAGGAGTGTATGTATTTTCAGCACGAAATGAAACAGGTGCAATCATACCAGCACTAGTGCAACGGATTCTATTAGAACTCCGTAGGTAAGGGTGCTTGGGCGAGAGTAGTACTAGCATGGGTTACCTCCTGCGAAGTCCTTATATTTCACCCATTTTCTTGTGAAGTCCTCGTGTTGCACCCGTTTTTTTGTAGATGATTCTTTCGACGTTACGCGCGACGTGAATTTTGGTACGATCGCACCCCTTTAATTCCGCGCTGCAAATACATAAACTCCTTTTCCTTTCTTCCCCCTCCCGTCATTTGTTTCCTTGTGCGTGCGCACTGCACCTCCCGTGCTCGTTCTAATATCAAGTAAAATGCTACGGTGCCGTGACTCACATTTGCGAATAAACCTGAGGACCATAATTCAAGTCGCGCGTATCGTCGAAAGAATCATCTGCAAAAAAATGGGTGCAACACGAGTACTTCCTAAGAAAATGGGTGAAAGCTATGGACTTTGCAGGGGGTCACCCATCCTAGTGCTACTCTCGCCCAAGCACCCTTAACTTGCGGAGTTCTGATAGAATCCGTTGCATTGGTGCTGGTATGATTGCTCATGTTTCATTCTGCGCTGCAAATATATACACTTTTTCTCCTTCCATCCCCCCTCCCGTCATTTGTTTCCTTGTGCGTGCACTCTGCATCTCTTTTTCTCGTTCTAATATCGATTAAAATGCCCCTGCTTCTTGACTCACATTTGCATATAAACCAGTGCACCCTAGTTCCAGTTGCTCGTAATGTCGAACGACTCGTCTAAAAAAAAAAATTAGTGCGAAACGAGGACTTCCCAGGAGGTCACCCATACGAGTACTACTCTCGCCCAAGCACACTTAACTGCGGAGTTCTGATGGGATCCGGTGCATTAGTGCTGGTATGATCGCACCTGTTTAATTTCGCGCTGCAAATACATAAACTCATTCTCCTTTCTTCCACCTCCCGTCATTTGTTTCCTTGTGCGTGCGCACTGCACCTCTCGTTCTCGCTCAAATATCAAGTAAAATGCCACGGTACCGTGACTCACATTTGCGAATAAATCTGCGGACCATAATTAAAGTCGCGCGTAACGTCGAACGACACATCTGAAAAAAATAAAATGGGTGCAACACGAGAACTTTCCATGAGGTAACCCATCATTGTACTACTTATCACCAAAGCACACTTAACTGCGGAGTTCTGATGGGATCCGGTGCATTTGTGCTGGTATGATCGCACCTGTTTAATTTTGCGCTGCAAATACATAAACTCATTCCCCTTTCTTCCCTCTCCCGTCATTTGTTTCCTTGTGCGTGCGCACTGCACCTCCCGTTCTCGTTCTAATATCAAGTAAAATGCTACAGCACCGTGACTCACATTTCCGAATAAACTTGAGGACCATAATATAAGTCGCGCGTAACGTCAAAAGAATCATCTGCAAAAAAATGGGTGCAACACGAGGACTTCACAAGAAAATGGGTGAAATATAAAGACTTCGCAGGAGGTAGCCGATGCTAGTACTACTCTCGCCCAAACACCCTTACCTACGGAGTTCTGATAGAATCCGTTGCATTAGTGCTGGTATGATCGCACCTGTTTCATTTCGCGCAGCAAGTACATAAACTCCTTCTCCTTTCTTTCCCCTCCCGTCATTTCTTTCCTTGTGCGTGCGCACTGCACCTCTCGTTCTCGTTCAAATATCAAGTAAAATGCCACGGCGCCATCACTCACATTTGCGAATAAATCCGCGGACCATAATTAAAGTCGGGCGTAACGTCGAATGGCACATCTGAAAAAAAGAAGATGGGTGCAACACGAGGACTTCGCAGGAGGTAACCCATGCTTGTACTACTCTCGCCCAAGCACCCTTACCTACGGAGTTCTGATAGAATCCGTTGCATTAGTGTTGGTATGATCGCACGTATTTCATTTCGTGCTGAAAATACATACACTCCTCCTTCCCTCCCCCTCCCATCAATTGTTTGCTTGTGCGTTCACACTGCACCTCTCTTTCTCATTTTAATATCGATTAAAATGGGTGCAAGACGAGGACTTCACAAGAAAATGGGTGAAATATAAGGACTTCGCAGGAGGTAACCCATGCTAGTACTACTCTCGCCCAAGCACCCTTACCTACGGAGTTCTGATATAATCCGTTACATTAGTGCTGGTATGATTGCTCATGTTTCATTCTGCGCTGCAAATACATACACTTTTTCTCCCTCCATCCCCTTTCCCGTCATTTGTTTCCTTGTGCGTGCACTCTGCATCTCTCTTTCTCGTTCTAATATCGATTAAAATGCCCCTGCTTCTTGACTCACATTTTCGTATAAACCAGTGGACCCTTGTTCCAGTCCCGCGTAACGTCGAACGACCCGTCTGAAAAAAAAATTAGTGCGACACGAGGACTTCCCAAGAGGTAACCCATTCGAGTACTACTCTCGCCCAAGCACACTTAACTGCGGAGTTCTGATGGGATCCGGTGCATTAGTGCTGGTATGATCGCACCTGTTTAATTTCACGCTGCAAATACATAAACTCCTTCTCCTTTCTTCCCCCTCCCGTCATTTGTTTCCTTGTGCGTGCGCACTGCACCTCTCGTTCTCGTTCAAATATCAAGTAAAATGCCACGGTGCCGTGACTCACATTTGCGAATAAATCTGCGGACCATAATTAAAGTCGCGCATAACATCGAACGACACATCCGAAAAAAAAAATGGGTGCAACACGAGAATTTTCCAGGAGGTAACCCATCATTGTACTACTTTCCCCAAAGCACACTTAACTGCGGAGTTCTGATGGGATCCGGTGCATTTGTGCTGGTGTGACCGCACCTGTTTAATTTCGTGCTGAAAATACATACACTCCTTCTTCCCTCACCCCCTCCCATCATTTGTTTCCTTGTGCGTTCACACTGCACCTCTCCTTCTCGTTCTAATATCGATTAAAATGCCCCTGATTCTTGACTCACATTTGCGTATAAACCAGTGGACCCTAGTTCCAGTCGTGCGTAACGTCGAACGACCCGTCTGAAAAAAAAATTAGTGCGACACGAGGACTTCCCAAGAGGTCACCCATATGAGTACTACTCTCGCCAAAGCACACTTAACTGCGGAGTTCTGACGGGATCCGGTGCATTAGTGCTGGTATGATCGCACCCATTTAATTCTGTGCTGCAAATACATAAACTCCTTCTCCTTTCTTCCCCCTCCCGTCATTTGTTTCTTTGTGCGTGCGCACTGCACCTCCCGTGCTCGTTTTAATATAAAGTAAAATGCTATGGTGCCGTGACTCACATTTGCGAATAAACCTGAGGACTATAATTCAAGTCGCGCGTATCATCGAAAGAATCATCTGCAAAAAAATTGGTGCAACACGAGGACTTCCTAAGAAAATGGGTGAAATATAAGGACTTCACAAGAGGTCACCCATCCTAGTGCTACTCTCGCCCAAACAACCTTAACTTGCGGAGTTCTGATAGAATCCGTTGCATTAGTGCTGGTATGATTGCTAATGTTTCATTCTGCGCTGCAAATACATACACTTTTTATCCCTCCATCCCCCCTCCCGTCATTTGTTTCCTTGTGCGTGCACTCTGCATCTCTCTTTCTAGTTTTAATATCAAGTAATATGCCCCGGCACCGTGACTCACCTTTGCAAATGAACCAGCGGTTTATAATTCCATTTGCGCGTAATGTCGAACAACCCATCCGAAAAAAAAATAGGTGCAACACGAGGGCTTCCCAGGTGGTTACCCATCCGAGTACTACTCTCGCCCAAGCACACTTAACTGCGGAGTTCTGATGGGATCCGGAGCTTTAGTGCTGGTATGATCGCACCTGTTTAATTTCGTGCTGCAAATACATACACTCCTTCTCATTTCTTCCCCCTCCCGTCATTTGTTTCCTTGTGCGTTCACACTTCACCTCTCATTCTCGTTTTAATATCGATTAAAATGCCCCTGCTTCTTGACTCACATTTGCGTATAAACCTGCGGACCCTAGTTCCAGACGCGCGTAACGTCGAACGACCCGTTTGAAAAAAAATTGGTGCGACACGAGGACTTCCCAGGAGGTCACCCATCCGAGTACTAATCTCGCCCAAGCACACTTAACTGCAGAGTTCTGATGGGATCCAGTGTATTAGTGCTGGTATGATCGCACCCGTTTAATTTCGCGCTGCAATTACATAAACTCCTTCTCGTTTCTTCCCCTTCCCGTTATTTGTTTCCTTGTGCGTGCGCACTGCACCTCCCGTGCTCGTTCTAATATCAAGTAAAATACTACGGTGCCATGACTCACATTTGCGAATAGACTTGAGGACCATAATTCAAGTCACGCGTAACGTCAAAAGAATCATCTGCAAAAAAATGGGTGCAACACGAGGACTTCACAAGAAAATGGGTGAAATATAAAGACTTCGCAGGAGGTAACCCATGCTAGTGCTACTCTCGCCCAAGTACCCTTACCTACGGAGTTATGATAGAATCCGTTGCATTAGTGCTGGTATGATCGCACCTGTTTCATTCTGCACTGCAAATACATACACTCTTTCTCCACCCATCTCCCCTCCCGTCATTTGTTTCCTTGTGCGTGCACTCTGCATCTCTCTTTCTCGTTATAATATCAAGTAATATGCCCCGGCACCGTGACTCACCTTTGCAAATAAACCAGCGGTTTATAATTCCATTCCCGTGTAACGTCGAACAACCCATCCGAATACTAATCTCGCCCAAGCACACTTCATTGCGGAGTTCTGATGGGATCCGGTGCATTAGTGCTGGTATGATCGCACCTCTTTAATTTTGCGCTGCAAATACATAAACTCATTCCCCTTTCTTCCCCCTCCCGTCATTTGTTTTCTTGTGCATGCGCACTACACCTCCTGTTCTCATTCTAATATCAAGTAAAATGCTATAGTGCCGTGACTCACATTTGCGAATAAAACTGAGGACCATAATTCAAGTCGCGCGTAATATCGAAAGAATCATCTGCAAAAAAATGGGTGCAACACGAGGACTTCACAAGAAAATGGGTGAAATATAAGGACTTCGCAGGAGGTAACCCATGCTAGTACTACTCTCGCCCAGGAACCCTTACCTACGGAGTTCTGATAGAATCCGATGCATTAGTGCTGGAATGACCGCACCTGTTTAATTTCATGCTGAAAATACATTCACTCCTTCCCTCACCCCCTCCCATCATTTTGTTCCTTGTGCGTTCACAGTGCACCTCTCCTTCTCGTTCTAATATCGATTAAAATTTCCCTGATTCTTGACCCACATTTGCGTATAAACCAGCAGACCATAGTTCCAGTCACGTGTAATGTCGAAGGACCCGTCTGAAAAAAAAATTGGTGCGACACAAGGACTTCCCAAGAGGACACCCATCCGAGTACTACTCTCGCCCAAGCACACATAACTGCGGAGATCTGATGGGATCCAGTGCAATAGTGCTGATATGATCGCACCCGTTTAATTTCGGCCTGCAAATAGATAAACTCCTTCTCCTTTCTTCCCCCTCCTGTCATTTGTTTCCTTGTGCGTGCGCACTACACTTCCCCTGCTCGTTCTAATATCAAGTAAAATACTACGGTGCCGTGACTCACATTTGCGAATAAACCTGAGGACCATAATTCAAGTCGCGTATAACGTCGAAAGAATTATCTGCAAAAAAATGGGTGCAACACGAGGACTTCACATGAAAATGAGTGAAATATAAGGACTTCGCAGGAGGTAACCCATGCTAGTACTACTCTGGCCGAAGCACCCTTACCTACGGAGATCTGATAGAATCCGTTACATTAGTGCTAGTATGATCGCACTTGTTTAATTTCATGCTGAAAATACATACACTCCTTCTCCTTCCCTCCCCCTCCCATCAATTGTTTCCTTGTGCGTTCACACTGCACCTCTCCTTCTCGTTCTAATATCGATTAAAATGCCCCTGCTTCTTGACTCACATTTGCGTATGAACCAGTGGACCCCAGTTCCAGTCGCGCGTAACGTCGAACGACCTGTCTGAAAAAAAATTAGTGCGACACGAGGACTTCCCAGGAGGTCACCCATCCGAGTACTACTCTCGCCCAAGCACACTTAACTGCAGAGTTCTGATGGGATCCAGTGCATTAGTGCTGGTATGATCGCACCCGTTTAAATTTGCGCTGCAAATATATAAACTCCTTCTCCTTTCTTCCCCCTCCCGTCATTTGTTTCCTCGTGCGTGCACACTGCACCTCCCGTGCTCGTTCTTATATCAAGTAAAATGCTACGGTGCCATGACTCACATTTGCGAATAAACCTGAGGACCATAATTCAAGTCGCGCGTATCGTCGAAAGAATCATCTGCAAAAAAATGGGTGCAACACGAGGACTTCCTAAAAAAATGGGTGAAATATAAGGATTTCGCAGGAGGTCACCCATCCTAGTGCTACTCTCGCCCAAGCACCCTTAACTTGCGGAGTTCTGATAGAATCCGTTGCATTGGTGCTGCTATGATTGATCATGTTTCATACTGCGCTGCAAATACATACACTTTTTCTCCCTCAATCCCCCCTCCCGTCATTTGTTTCCTTGTTCGTGCACTCTGCATCTCTCCTTCTTGTTCTAATATCGATTAAAATGCCCCTGCTTCTTGACTCACATTTGTATATAAACCAGCGGACCCTAGTTCCAGACGCGCGTAACGTCGAACGACCCGTCTGAAAAAAAATTGGTGCGACACGAGGACTTCCCAGGAGGTCACCCATCCGATTACTAGTCTCGCCCAAGCACACTTCACTGTGGAGTTCTGATGGGATCCGGTGCATTAGTGCTGGTATGATCGCACCTCTTTAATTTTGCGCTGCAAATACATAAACTCATTCGCCTTTCTTCCCCCTCCCGTCATTTGTTTCCTTGTGCGTGCGCACTGCACCTCCCGTTCTCGTTCTAATATCAAGTAAAATGCTACAGCGCCGTGACTCACATTTGCGAATAAAGCTGAGGACCATAATTGAAGACGCGCGTAACGTCGAAAGAATCATCTGCAAAAAAATGGGTGCAACACGAGGACTTCACAAGAAAATGGGTGAAATATAAGGACTTCCCAGGAGGTAACCAATGCTAGTACTACTCTCGCCCAAACACCCTTACCTACGAAGTTCTGATAGAATCCGTTGCATTAGTGCTGGTATGATCGCACATGTTTCATTTCGTGCTGAAAATACATGCACTCATTTTCCTTCCCTCCCCCTCCAATCAATTGTTTCCTTGTGCGTTCACACTGCACCTCTTCTTCTCGTTCTAATATCGATTAAAATGCCCCTGCTTCTTGACTCACATTTGCATATAAACCAGCGAACCCCAGTTCCAGTCGCACGTAATGTCGAACGACCCATCTGGAAAAAAATTGGTGCGACACGAGGACTTCCCAGGAGGTCACCTATCCGAGTACTACTCACACCCAAGCACACTTAACTGCGGAGTTTTGATTGGATCTGGTGCATTAGTGGTGGTATGATCGCACCCGTTCAATTCAGCACTGCAAATACATAAACTCATTCTCCTTTCCTCCCCCTCCCGTCATTTGTTTCCTTGTGCGTGCGCACTGCACCTCCCGTGCTCATTCTAATATCAAGTAAAATGCTACGATGCCGTGACTCACATTTGCGAATAAACCTGAGGACCATAATTCAAGTCGCGCGTATCGTCGAAAGAATCATCTGCAAAAAAATGGGTGCAACACGAGAACTTCCTAAGAAAATGGGTGAAATATAAGGACTTCGCAGGAGGTCACCCATCCTAGTGCTACTCTTGCCCAAACAGCCCTAACTTGCGGAATTCTGATAGAATCCGTTGCATTGGTGCTGGTATGATTGCTCATGTTTCATTCTGCGCTTCAAATACATACACTTTTTCTCCCTCCATCCCCCCTCCCGTTATTTATTTCCTTGTGCGTGTACTCTGCATCTCTCCTTCTCGTTTTAATATCGATTAAAATGCCCCTGCTTCTTGACTCACATTTGCGTATAAATCAGTGGACCCTAGTTCCAGTCGCGCGTAACGTCGAACGACCCGTCTGAAAAAAAAAATTAGTGCGACACGAGGACTTCCCAGGAGGTCACCCATCCGAGTACTACTCTCGCCCAAGCACACTTAACTGCAGAGTTTTGCTTGGATCCGATGCATTAGTGTTGGTATGATCGGACATGTTTAATTTCGCGCTGCAAATAGATAAACTCCTTCTCCTTTCTTCCCCCTCCCGTCATTTGTTTCCTTAGGCGCGCGCACTGCACCTCTCGTTCTCGTTCAAATATCAAGTAAAATGCCACGGCGCCGTGACTCACATTTGCGAATAAATCTGCAGACCATAATTAAAGTCGCGCGTATCGTCGAACGGCACATCTGAAAAAAAGAAAATGGGTGCAACACGAGAACTTCCCAGGAGGTAACCCATCATTGTACTACTTTCGCCAAAGCACACTTAACTGCGGAGTTCTGATGGGATCCGGTGTATTTGTGCTGGTGTGACCGTACCTGTTTAATTTCGTGCTGAAAATACATACACTCCTTCTTCCCTCCTCCCCTCCCATCATTTGTTTCCTCGTGCGTTCACACTGGACCTCTCATTCTCGTTCTAATATCGATTAAAATGCCCTTGCTTCTTGACTCACATTTGCGTAAAAACCAGCGGACCCTAGTTCTAGACGCGCGTAACGTCGAACGACCCGTCTGAAAAAAAATTGGTGCAACACGAGGACTTCCCAAGAGGTCACCCATCCGAGTACTAATCTCGCCCAAGCACACTTCACTGCGGAGTTCTGATGGGATCCGATGCATTAGTGCTGGTATGATCGCACCTGTTTAATTTCGCGCTGCAAATACATAAACTCATTCCCCTTTCTTCCCCCTCCCGTCATTTGTTTCCTTGTGCGTGCGCACTGCACCTCCCGTTCTCGTTCTACTATCAAGTAAAATACCACGGCGCCGTGACTCACATTTGCGAATAAACCTGAGGACCATAATTCAAGTCGCGCGTAACGTCGAACGGCACATCTGAAAAAAAGAAAAGGGGTACAACACGAGAACTTCCCAGGAGGTAACCCATCATTGTACTACTTTCGCCAAAGCACACAAAACTGCGGAGTTCTGATGGGATCCGGTGCATTTGTGCTGGTGTGACCGCACCTGTTTAATTTTGTGCTGAAAATACATACACTCCTTCTTCCCTCCCCCCCTCCAATCATTTGTTTCCTTGTGCGTTCACACTGCACCTCTCCTTCTCGTTCTAATATCGATTAAAATTCCCCTGATTCTTAACTCACATTTGCTTCTAAACCAGCGGACCATAGTTTTAGTCACGCGTAACGTCGAACGACCCATCTGAAAAAAAATTGTTGCGATACGAGGACTTCCCAAGAGGTCACCCATCCGAGTACTACTCTCGCCTAAGCACACTTAACTGCAGAGTTCTAATGGGATCCAACGCATTAGTGCTGGTATGATGCCACTTGTTTAATCTTGCGCTTCATATACATACACTCCTTCTCTTTTCCTCCTCCTCCCGTCATTTGTTTCCTTGTGCGTGCGCACTGCACCTCCCGTACTCGTTCTAATATCAAGTAAAATGTCACGGCGCCGTGACTCACATTTGCGAATAATCCTGCGGACCATAAATCAAGTCGCGCGTAACGTCGAAAGATTCATCTGCAAAAAGATGGGTGCAACACGAGGACCTCCCAAGAAAATGGGTGAAATATAAGGACTTCGCAGGAGGTCACCCATCCGAGTACTTTTCTCGCCCAAGCACCCTTAACTGCGGAGTTCTGATAGAATCCGTTGCATTAGTGCTGGTATGATCCATCATGTTTCATTCTGCACTGCAAATACATACACTCTTTCTCCTCCCATCCCCCCTCCCGTCATTTGTTTCCTTGTGCGTGCACTCTGCATCTCTCTTTCTGGTTCTAATATAAAGTAATATGACCCGGCACTGTGACTCACCTTTGCAAATGAACCAGCGGTTCATAATTCCATTCGCGCGTAACGTCGAACAACCCATCCGAAAAAAAATAAGTGCACCACGAGGGCTTCCCAAGTGGTCACCCATCCGAGTACTACTCTCGCCCAAGCACACTTAACTGTGGAGTTCTGATGGGATCCGGGGCTTTAGTGCTGGTATGATTGCATAAGTTTAATTTTGCGCTGCAAATACATACACTCCTTCTCCTTTCTTCCCCCTCCCGTCATTTGTTTCCTTGTGCGTTCACACTTCACCTCTCATTCTCGTTCTAATATCGATTAAAATGCCCCTGCTTCTTGACTCACATTTGCGTATAAACCAGCGGACCCTAGTTCCAGACGCGCGTAACATCGAACGACCCGTCTGAAAAAAAATTGGTGTGACACGAGGACTTCCCAGGAAGTCACCCATCCGAGTACTAATCTCGCCCAAGCACACTTAACTGCGGAGTTCTGATAGGATCCGGTGCATTAGTGCTGGTATGATCGCACCCATTTAATTCTGCGCTGCAAATACATAAACTCATTCTCCTTTCTTCCCCCTCCCGTCATTTGTTTCCTTGTGCGTGCGCACTGCACCTCCCGTGCTCGTTCTAATATCAAGTAAAATGCTACGGTGCCGTGACTCACATTTGTGAATAAACTTGAGGACCATAATTACAGTCGCGCGTATCGTCGAAAGAATCATCTGCAAAAAAATGGGTGCAACACGAGGACTTCCTAAGAAAATGGGTGAAATATAAGGACTTCGCAGGAGGTAACCCATGCTAGAACTACTCTTGCCCAAGCACCCTTATCAACGGGGTTCTGATAGAATCCGTTGCATTAGTGCTGGTATGATCGCACCTGTTTCATTTAGTGCTGAAAATACATACACTCCTTCTCCTTCCCTCCCCCTCCCATCAATTGTTTCCTTGTGCGTTCACACTGCACCTCTCCTTCTCGTTCTAATATCGATTAAAATGCCCCTGCTTCTTGGCTCACATTTGCTTATAAACCAGCGGACCCTCGTTCCAGTCGCGCGTAACGTCGAACGACCCGTCTGAAAAAAAATTGGTGCGACACGAGGACTTCCCAGGAGGTCACCCATATGAGTACTACTCTTGCCCAAGCACACTTAACTGCAGAGTTCTGATGGGATCCAGTGCATTAGTGCTGGTATGATGCTATTTGTTTAATTTTGCGCTTCAAATACATACACTCCTTCTCTTTTCTTCCTCATCCCATCATTTGTTTCCTTGTGCGTGCGCACTACACCTCCCGTACTCGGTCTAATATCAAATAAAATGCCACGGCGCCATTTCTCACATTTGCGAATAAATATGCAGATCATAAATCAAGTCGCGCGTAATGTCGAAAGAATCATCTGCAAAAAGATGGGTGCAACACGAGGACCTCCCAAGAAAATGGGTGAAATATAAGGACTTCGCAGGATGTCACCCATCCGAGTACTTTTCTCGCCCAAGCACCCTTAACTGCGGAGTTCTTATAGAATCCGTTTCATTAGTGCTGGTATGATCCCTCATGTTTCATTCTGCACTGCAAATACATACACTCTCTCCTTCCATCCCCCCTCCCGTAATTTGTTTCCTTGTGCGTGCACTCTGCATCTCTCTTTCTCGTTCTAATATCAAGTAATATGACCCGGCACCGTGACTCACCTTTGCAAATGAACCAGCGGTTTATAATTCCATTCGCGCGTAACGTCGAACAACCCATCCGAAAAAAAATTGGTGCAACACGAGGGCTTCCCAAGTGGTCATCCATCCGAGTGCTACCCTCGCCCAAGCACACTTAACTGCGGAGTTCTGATGGGATCCGGAGTTTTGGTGCTGGTATGATCGCACCTGTTTAATTTTGCGCTGCAAATACATACACTCCTTCTCCTTTCTTCCCTCTCTGGTCATTTGTTTCCTTGTGCGTTCACACTTTACCTCTCATTCTCGTTCTAATATCGATTAAAATGCCCCTGATTCTTGACTAATATTTGCGTATAAACCAGCGGACCCTAGTTCCAGACGCCCGTAACGTCGAACGACCCGTCTGAAAAAAAAATTTGTGCGACACGAGAACTTCCCAGGAGGTCATCCATCCGAGTACTAATCTCACCCAAGCACACTTAACTGCAGAGTTCTGATGGGATCCGGGGCTTTAGTGCTGGTATGATCGCACTTGTTTAGTTTCGCGCTACAAATACATACACTCCTTCTCCTTTCTTCCTCCTCCCATCATTTGTTTCCTTGTACGTTCACACTTCACCTCTCATTCTCGTTCTAATATCGATTAAAATGCCCCTGCTTCTTGAATCACATTTGCGTATAAACCAGCGGACCCTAGTTCCAGTTGCGCGTAACTTCGAACGACCCGTCTGAAAAAAAATTGGTGCGACACGAGGACTTCCCAGGAGGTCACCCATCCGAGTACTACTCTCGCCCAAGCACACTTTACTCCGGAGTTCTGATGGGATCCGGTGCATTAGTGATGGTATGATCGCACCCGTTTAATTCCACGCTGCAAATACATAAACTCCTTCTCCTTTCTTCCCCCTCCCGTCATTTGTTTCCTTGTGCGTACGCACTGCACCTCCCGTGCTCGTTCTAATATCAAGTAAAATGCTACGGTGCCGTGACTCACATTTGCGAATAAACCTGAGGACCATAATTCAAGTCGCGCATAACGTCGAAAGAATCATCTGCAAAAAAATGGGTGCAACACGAGGACTTTCTAAGAAAATAGGTGAAATATAAGGACTTCGCATGAGGTCACCCATCCTAGTGCTACTCTCACCCAAGCACCCTTAACTTGCAGAGTTCTGATAGAATCCGTTGCATTGGTGCTGGTTTGATCGCTCATGTTTCATTTTGCGCTGCAAATACATACACTCTTTCTCCCTCCATCCCCTCTCCCGTCATTTGTTTCCTTGTGCATGCACTCTGCATCTCTCCTTCTCGTTCTATCTCCTTTCTTCCCCCTCCCGTCATTTGTTTCCTTGTGCGTTCACATTTCACCTCTCATTCTAGTTCTAATATCGATTAAAATGCCCCTGATTCTTGACTCACATTTGCGTATAAACCAGCGGACCATAGTTCTAGTCGCGCGTAACGTCGAACGACCCATCTGAAAAAAAATTGTTGCGATATGAGGACTTCCCAAGAGGTCACCCATCCGAGTACTATCCTCGCCCAAGCACACTTAACTGCAGAGTTCTAATTGGATCCAATGCAGTAGTGCTGGTATGATGCCACTTGTTTAATTTTGCGCTTCAAATATATACACTCATTCTCTTTTCTTCCTCATCCCGTCATTTGTTTCCTTGTGCGTGCGCATTGCACCTCCCGTACTCGTTCTAATATCAAGTAAAATGCCACGGCGCCGTGACTCACATTTGCGAATAAATCTGCGGACCATAAATCAAGTCGCTCGTAACGTCGAAAGAATCATCTGCAAAAAGATGGGTGCAACACGAGGACCTTCCAAGAAAATTGGTGAAATATAAGGACTTCACTGGAGGTCACCCATCCGAGTACTTTTCTCGCCCAAGCACCCTTAACTACGAAGTTATGATAGAATCTGTTACATTAGTGCTGGTATGATCCCTCATGTTTCATTCTGCACTGGAAATACATACACTCTTTCTCCTTCCATCCCCCCTCCCGTCATTTGTTTCCTTGTGTGTGCACTCTACATCTCTCTTTCTCGTTCTAATATCAAGTAATATGCCCCGGCACCGTGACTCACCTTTGCAAATGAACCAGCGGTTTATAATTCCATTCGCGCGTAATGTCGAACAACCCATCCGAAAAAAAATAGGTGCAACACGAGGGCTTCCCAAATGGTCACCCATCCGAGTACTACTCTCGCCCAAGCACACTTAACTGCAGAGTTCTGATGGGATCCGGAGCTTTAGTGCTGGTATGATCGCACCTGTTTAATTTTGCGCTGCAAATACATACACTCCTTTCTTCCCCTCCCATCATTTGTATCCTTGTGCGTTCACACTTCACCTCTCATTCTCGTTCTAATATCGACTAAAATGCCCCTGCTTCATGACTCACATTTGCGTATAAACCAGCGGACCATAGTTCCAGACGCGCGTAACGTCGAACGACCCGTCTCATTCCCCTTTCTTCCCCCTCCCGTCATTTGCTTTTTTGTGCGTGCGCACTGCACTTGTCGTTCTCGTTCAAATATCAAGTAAAATGCCACGGCGTCGTGACTCACATTTGTGAATAAATCTACAGACCATAATTAAAGTCGCGCGTAACGTCGAACGGCACATCTGAAAAAAAGAAAATGGGTGCAACACGAGGACTTCGCAAAAAAATTAGTGCAACACGAGGACTTCCCAGGAGGTCACCCATCTGAGTACTACTCTCGCCCAAGCACACTTAAATGCGGAGTTCTGATGGGATCTGGTGCATTAGTGCTGGTATGATCGCAGCTGTTTAATTTTGCGCTGCAAATACATAAACTCATTCCCCTTTCTTCCCCCTCCCGTCATTTGTTTCCTTGTGCGTGCGCACTGCACCTCTCGTTCTCGTTCTAATATCAAGTAAAATTCTACAGCGCCATGACTCACATTTGCGAATAAACCTGAGGACCATAATTCAAGTTGCGCGTAACGTCGAAAGAATCATCTGCAAAA
The DNA here is from genome assembly GCF_054855325.1 of Carica papaya. Taxonomy (NCBI): domain Eukaryota; kingdom Viridiplantae; phylum Streptophyta; class Magnoliopsida; order Brassicales; family Caricaceae; genus Carica; species Carica papaya. The sequence goes on from NC_142313.1 coordinate 30,962,126, forward strand.
AAATGGGTGCAACACGAGGACTTTACAAGAAAATAGGTGAAATATAAGGACTTCGTAGGAGGTAACCCATGCTTGTACTACTCTCGCCCAAGCACCCTTATCTACGGAGTTCTGATAGAATCCGTTGCATTGGTGCTGATATGATTGCTCATGTTTCATTCTGCGCTGCAAATACATACACTTTTTCTCCCTCCATCCCCCCTCCCGTCATTTGTTTCCTTGTGCGTGCACTCTGCATCTCTTCTTCTCGTTCTAATATCGATTAAAATGCCCCTGCTTCTTAACTCACATTTGCGTATAAACCAGTGGTCACCCATCCGAGTACTACTCTCGCCCAAGCACACTTAACTGCGGAGTTCTGATGGGATCCGGGGCTTTAGTGCTGGTATGATCGCACCTGTTTAATTTCGCGCTGCAAATACATACACTCCTTCTCCTTTCTTCCCCCTCCCGTCATTTGTATCCTTGTGCGTTAACACTTCACCTCTCATTCTCGTTCTAATATCGATTAAAATGCCCCTACTTATTGACTCACATTTGCGTATAAACCAGTGGACCCTCGTTCCAGTCGCGCTTAACGTCGAACGACCCGTCTAAAAAAAAATTAGTGCGACACGAGGACTTCTCAGGAGGTCACCCATCCGAGTACTACTCTCGCCCAAGCACAATTAACTGCGGAGTTCTGATGGGATCCGGTGCATTAGTGCTGGTATGATCGCAACCGTTTAATTTTGCGCTGCAAATACATAAACTCTTTCTCCTTCCATCGCCCCTCCCGTCATTTGTTTCCTTGTGCGTGCACTCTGCATCTCTCTTTCTCGTTCTAATATCAAGTAATATGCCCCGGCACCGTGACTCACCTTTGTAAATGAACCAGCGGTTTATAATTCCATTCGCGCGTAACGTCGAACAACCCATCCGAAAAAAAATAGGAGCAACACGAGGGCTTCCTAGGTGGTCACCCATCCGAGTGCTACTCTCGCCCAGAACTTCCCAGGAGGTAACCCATCATTGTACTACTTTCGCCAAAGCACACTTAACTGCGGAGTTCTGATGGGATCCGGTGCATTTGTGCTGGTGTGATCGCACCTGTTTAATTTCGTGCTGAAAATACATACACTCCTTCTTCCCTCCCCCCCTCCCATCATAAGTTTCCTTGTGCGTTCACACTGCGCCGCTCCTTCTCGTTCTAATATCGATTAAAATGCCCCTAATTCTGGACTCACATTTGCTTATAAACCAGTGGACCATAGTTCCAGTCGCGCGTAACGTCGAACGACCCGTCTGAAAAAAATTAGTGCGACACGAGGACTTCCCATGAGGTCACCCATCCGAGTACTACTCACGCCCAAGCACACTTAACTGCAGAGTTCTGATGGGATCCAGTGCATTAGTGCTGGTATGATCGCACCCGTTTAATTCCACGCTGCAAATACATAAACTCCTTCTCCTTTCTTTCCCCTCCCGTCATTTGTTTCCTTGTGCGTGCGCACTGCACCTCCCGTGCTCGTTCTAATATCAAGTAAAATACTACGGTGCCGTGACTCACATTTGCGAATAAACTTGAGGACCATAATTCAAGTTGCGCGTATCGTCGAAAGAATCATCTGCAAAAAAATGGGTGCAACACGAGTACTTCCTAAGAAAATGGGTGAAATATAAGGACTTCGCAGGAGGTCACCCATACGAGTACTTTTCTCGCCCAAGCACCCTTAACTGCGGAGTTCTAATAGAATCCGTTGCATTAGTGCTGGTATGATCTCTCATGTTTCATTCTGCGCTGCAAAAGCATACACTCTTTCTCCTCTCATCCCCCCTCTCGTCATTTGTTTCCTTGTGCGTGCACTCTGCATCTCTCTTTCTCGTTCTAATATCAAGTAATATGCCCCGACACCGTGACTCACCTTTGCAAATGAACCAGCGGTTTATAATTCCATTCGCACGTAACGTCGAACAACCCATCCGAAAAAACATAGGTGCACATCACGAGGGCTTCCCAGGTGGTCACCCATCCGAGTACTACTATCGCTCAAGCACACTTAACTGCGGAGTTCTGATGGGATCCGGGGCTTTAGTGCAGGTATGATCGCACCTCTTTAATTTCGCGCCGCAAATACAAACACTCCTCCTTTCTTCCCCCTCCCGTCATTTGTTTCCTTGTGCGTTCACACTTCACCTCTCATTCTCGACCCGTCTGAAAAAAAATTGGTGCGACACAAGGACTTCCCAAGAGGTCACCCATCCGAGTACTACTCTCGCCCAAGCACACTTAACTGCAGAGTTTTGATGGGATCCGGTGCATTAGTGCTGGTATGATCGCACCCGTTTAATTTCGCGCTGCAAATACATAAACTCCTTCTCCTTTCTTCCCCCTCCCGTCATTTGTTTCCTTGTGCATGCGCACTGCACCTCCCGTGCTCGTTCTAATATAAAGAAAAATGCTACGGTGCCGTGACTCACATTTGCGAATAAACCTGAGGACCATAATTCAAGTCGCGCGTATCGTCGAATGAATCATCTGCAAAAAGATGGGTGCAACACGAGGACTTCCTAAGAAAATGGGTGAAATATAAGGACTTCGCAGAAGGTCACCCACCCTAGTGCTACTCTCACCCAAGCACTCTTAACTTGCAGAGTTCTGAAAGAATCCGTTGCATTGGTGCTGGTATGATTGCTCATGTTTCATTCTGCGCTGCAAATACATACACATTTTCTCCCTCCATCCCCCATCCCGTCATTTATTTCCTTGTGCGTGCACTCTGCATCTCTCCTTCTTGTTCTAATAACGATTAAAATGCCCCTGCTTCTTGACTCACATTTGCGTATAAACCAGTGGACCCTCGTTCCAGTCACGCGTAACGTCGAACGATCCGTCTAAAAAAAAAATTAGTGCGACACGAGGACTTCCCAGGAGGTCACCCATCCGAGTACTACTCTCGCCCAAGCCCACTTAACTGCGGAGTTCTGATGGGATCCGGTGCATTAGTGCTGGTATGATCACACCTATTTAATTTGGCGCTGCAAATACATAAATTCCTTCCCCTTTCTTTCCCCTCCCGTCATTTGTTTCCTTGTGCGTGCGCACTGCACCTCTCGTTCTAGTTCAAATATCAAGTAAAATGCCACGGCGCCGTGACTCACATTTACAAATAAATCTGCGGACAATAATTAAAGTCGCGCGTAACGTCGAATGGCACATCTGAAAAAAAGAAAATGGGAGCAACACGAGAAATTCCCAGGAGGTAACCCATCATTGTACTACTTTCGCCAAAGCACACATAACTGCGGAGTTATGATGGGATCCGGTGCATTTGTGCTGGTGTGACCGCACATGTTTAATTTCGTGCTGAAAATACATACACTCCTTCTTCCCTCCCCCCCTCCCATCATTTGTTTCCTTGTGGGTTCACACTGCACCTCTCTTTCTCGTTCAAATATCGATTAAAATGCCCCTGATTCTTGACTCACATTTGCGTATAAACCAGCGGACCATAGTTCCAGTCGCGCATAACGTCGAACGACCCATCTGAAAAAAAATTGTTGGGATATGAGGACTTCCCAAGAGGTCACCCATCCGAGTACTACTCTCGCCCAAGCACACTTAACTGCAGAGTTTTGATGGGATCCAGTGCATTAGTGCTGGTATGATGCCACTTGTTTAATTTTGCGATTCAAATACATACACTCTCTCTCTTTTCTTCCTCCTCCCGTCATTTGTTTCCTTGTGCGTGCGCACTGCACCTCCCGTACTCGTTCTAATATCAAGTAAAATGCCACGGCGCTGTGACTCATATTTGCGAATAAACTTGCGGACAATAAATCAAGTCGCGCGTAACGTCGAAAGAATCTTCTGCAAAAAGATGGGTGCAACACGAGGACCTCCCAAGAAAATGGGTGAAATATAAGGACTTCGCAGGAGGTCACCCATCCGAGTACTTTTTTCGCCCAAGCACCCTTAACTGCGGAGTTCTGATAGAATCCGTTGCATTAGTGCTGGTATGATCCCTCATGTTTCATTCTGCACTGCAAATACATACACTCTTTCTCCTTCCATCCCCCCACCCGTCATTTGTTTCCTTGTGCGTGCACTCTGCATCTCTCTTTCTCGTTCTAATATCAAGTAATATGCCCCGGCACCGTGACTCACCTTTGCAAATGAACCAGCGGTTTATAATTCCATTCGCGCGTAACGTCGAACAACCCATCCGAAAAAAAATAGGTGCAACACGAGGGCTTCCCAAGTGGTCACCCATCCGAGTACTACCCTCGCCCAAGCACACTTAACTGCGGAGTTCTAATGGGATCCGGAGCTTTAGTGCTGGTATGATCACACCTGTTTAATTTTGCGCTGCAAATACATACACTCCTTCCCCTTTCTTCCCCCTTTCGTCATTTGTTTCCTTGTGCGTTCACACTTCACCTCTCGTTCTCGTTCTAATATCGATTAAAATGCCCCTGCTTCTTGACTCACATTTGCGTATAAACCAGCGGACCCTAGTTCCAGACGCGCGTAACGTCGAACGACCCGTCTGAAAAACAATTGGTGTGACACGAGGACTTCCCAAGAGGTCACCCATCTGAGTACTAATCTCGCCCAAGCACACTTAACTGCGGAGTTTTGATTGGATCCGGTGCATTAGTGCTGGTTTGATCGCAATTGTTTAATTTTGTGCTGAAAATACATAAACTCATTCCCCTTTCTTTCCCCTCCCGTCATTTGTTTCCTTGTGCGTGCGCACTGCACCTCCCGTTCTCGTTCTAATATCAAGTAAAATGGTATAGCGCCGTGACTCACATTTGCGAATAAACCTGAGGAGCATAATACAAGTCGCGCGTAATGTCTAAAGAATCATCTGCAAAAAAATGGGTGCAACACGAGGACTTCATAAGAAAATGGGTCAAATATAAGGACCTCGCAGGAGGTAACCCATGCTAGTACTACTCTCGCCCAAGCACCCTTACCTACGGAGTTCTAATAGAATCCGTTGCATTAGTGCTGGTATGATCGCACCTGTTTCATTTCGTGCTGCAAATACATACACTCCTTCTCCTTTCTTCTCCCTCCCGTCATTTGTTTCCTTGTGCGTGCGCACTGCACCTCCCGTGCTCGTTCTAATATAAAGAAAAATGCTACGGTGCCGTGACTCACATTTGCGAATAAACCTGAGGACCATAATTCAAGTCGCGCGTATCGTCGAATGAATCATCTGCAAAAAGATGGGTGCAACACGAGGACTTCCTAAGAAAATGGGTGAAATATAAGGACTTCGCAGAAGGTCACCCACCCTAGTGCTACTCTCGCCCAAGCACTCTTAACTTGCAGAGTTCTGAAAGAATCCGTTGCATTGGTGCTGGTATGATTGCTCATGTTTCATTTTGCGCTGCAAATACATACACATTTTCTCCCTCCATCCCCCATCCCGTCATTTGTTTCCTTGTGCGTGCACTCTGCATCTCTCCTTCTTGTTCTAATAACGATTAAAATGCCCCTGCTTCTTGACTCACATTTGCGTATAAACCAGTGGACCCTCGTTCCAGTCGCGCGTAACGTCGAACGATCCGTCTAAAAAAAAAATTAGTGCGACACGAGGACTTCCCAGGAGGTCACCCATCCGAGTACTACTCTCGCCCAAGCCCACTTAACTGCGGAGTTCTGATGGGATCCGGTGCATTAGTGCTGGTATGATCACACCTATTTAATTTGGCGCTGCAAATACATAAATTCCTTCCCCTTTCTTTCCCCTCCCGTCATTTGTTTCCTTGTGCGTGCGCACTGCACCTCTCGTTCTCGTTCAAATATCAAGTAAAATGCCACGGCGCCGTGACTCACATTTGCGAATAAATCTGCGGACCATAATTAAAGTTGCGCGTAACGTCGAACGACACATCTAAAAAAAAGAAAATGGGTGCAACACGAGAACTTCCCAGGAGGTAACCCATCATTGTACTACTTTTGCCAAAGCACACTTAACTGCAGAGTTCTGATGGGATCCGATGCATTTGTGCTGGTGTGACTGTACCTGTTTAATTTCGTGCCGAAAATACATACACTCCTTCTTCCCTCCCCCCCTCCCATCATTTGTTTCCTTGTGCGTTCACACTGCACATCTCCTTCTCGTTCTAATATCGATTAAAAGGCCCCTGATTCTTGACTCACATTTGCGTATAAACCAGCGGACCATAGTTTCAGTCGCGCGTAATGTCGAACGACCCATCTGAAAAAAAATTGTTGCGATACGAGGACTTTCCAAGAGGTCACCCATCCGAGTATTACTCTCGCCCAAGCACACTTAACTGCAGAGTTCTGATGGGATCCAGTGCATTAGTGCGAGTATGATGCCACTTGTTTAATTTTGCGATTCAAATACATACACTCTCTCTCTTTTCTTCCTCCTCCCGTCATTTGTTTCCTTGTGCGTGCACACTGCACCTCCCGTACTCCTTCTAATATCAAGTAAAATGCCACGGCGCCGTGACTCACATTTGCGAATAAACCTGCGGACCATAAATCAAGTCGCCCGTAACGTCGAAAGAATCATCTGTAAAAAGATGGGTGCAACACGAGGATCTCCCAAGAAAATGGGTGAAATATAAGGACTTCGCAGGAGGTCACCCATCCGAGTACTTTTCTCGCCCAAGCACCCTTAACTGCGGAGTTCTGATAGAATCCGTTGCATTAGTGCTGGTATGATCCCTCATGTTTCATTCTGCACTGCAAATACATACATTCTTTCTCATTCCATCCCCCCTCCCGTTATTTGTTTTCTTGTGCGTGCACTCTACAGCTCCCGTTCTCGTTCTAATATCAAGTAAAATGCTACAGCACCGTGACTCACCTTTGCAAATGAACCAGCGGTTTATAATTCCATTCGCGGGTAGCGTCTAACAACCCACCCGAAAAAAAATAGGTGCAACACGAGGGCTTCCCAGGTGGTCACCCATCCGAGTACTACCCTCGCCCAAGCACACTTAACTGCGGAGTTCTGATGGGATCCAGAGCTTTAGTGCTGGTATGATCGCACCTGTTTAATTTTTCGCTGTAAATACATACACTCCTCCTTTCTTCCCCCTCCTGTCATTTGTTTCATTGTGCGTTCACACTTCACCTCTCATTCTCGTTCTAATAGCGATTAAAATGCCCCTACTTCTTGACTCATATTTGCGTATAAACCAGCGGACCCTAGTTCCAGACGCGCGTAACGCCGAACGACTCGTCTGAAAAAAAAATTGGTGCGACACGAGGACTTCCCATGAGGTCACCCATACGAGTACTAACCTCGCCCAAGCACACTTAACTGCGGAGTTCTGATGGGATCCGGTGCATTAGTGCTGGTATGATCGCACCGGTTTAATTTCGCGCTGCAAATACATAAACTCCTTCTCCTTTCTTTCCCCTCCCGTCATTTGTTTCCTTGTGCGTGCGCACTGCACCTCTCGTTCTCGTTCAAATATCAAGTAAAATGCCACGGCGCCGTGACTCACATTTGCAAATAAATTTGTAGACCATAATTAAAGTCGCGCGTAACGTCGAATGACACATCTGAAAAAAAGAAAATGGGTGCAACACGAGGACTTCACAAGAAAATGGGTGCAATATAAGGACTTCGCAGGAGGTAACCCACGCTAGTACTACTCTCGCCCAAGCACCCTTACCTACGGAGTTCTGATAGAATCCGTTGCATTAGTGCTGGTATGATCGCACCTGTTTCATTTCGTGCTGAAAATACATAGACTCCTTCTCCTTCCCTCCCCCTCCCATCAATTGTTTCCTTGTGCGTTCACACTGCACCTCTCCTTCTCGTTCTAATATCGATTAAAATGGCCCTGCTTCTTGACTCACATTTGCGTATAAACCAGCGGACCCCAGTTCCAGTCGCGCGTAACGTCGAACGACCCGTCTGAAAAAAAATTTGTGCGACACGAGGACTTCCCAGGATGTCACCCATGCGAGTACTACTCTCGCCCAAGCACACTTAACTGCGGAGTTCTGATGAGATCTGGTGCATTAGTGCTGGTATGATCGCACTCGTTTAATTCCGCGCTGCAAATACATAAACTCCTTCCCCTTTCTTCCCCCTATCGTCATTTGTTTCCATGTGCGTGCGCACTGCACCTCCCGTGCTCGTTCTAATATAAAGTAAAATGCTACGGTGCCGTGACTCACATTTGCGAATAAACCTGACGACCATAATTCAAGTCGCGCGTATCGTCGAAAGAAAGAATCATCTGCAAAAAAATGGGTGCAACACGAGGACTTCACAAGAAAATGGGTGAAATATAAGGACTTCGCAGGAGGTAACCCACGCTAGTACTACTCTCGCCCAAGCACCCTTACCTACGGAGTTCTGATAGAATCCGTTGCATTAGTGCTGGTATGATCGCACCTGTTTCATTTCGTGCTGAAAATACATAGACTCCTTCTCCTTCCCTCCCCCTCCCATCAATTGTTTCCTTGTGCGTTGACACTGCACCTCTCATTCTCCTTCTAATATCGATTAAAATGGCCCTGCTTCTTGACTCACATTTGCGTATAAACCAGTGGACCCCAGTTCCAGTCGTGCGTAACGTCGAACGACCCGTCTGAAAAAAAATTTGTGCGACACGAGGACTTCCCAGGAGGTCACCCATGCGAGTGCTACTCTCGCCCAAGCACACTTAACTGCGGAGTTCTGATGAGATCTGGTGCATTAGTGCTGGTATGATCGCACTCGTTTAATTCCGCGCTGCAAATACATAAACTCCTTCCCCTTTCTTCCCCCTCCTGTCATTTGTTTCCTTGTGCGTGCGCACTGCACCTCCCGTGGTCGTTCTAATATAAAGTAAAATGCTACGGTGCCGTGACTCACATTTGCGAATAAACCTGACGACCATAATTCAAGTCGCGCGTATCGTCGAAAGAAAGAATCATCTGCAAAAAAATGGGTGCAACACGAGAACTTCCTAAGAAAATGGTGAAATATAAGGACTTTGCAGGAGGTCACCCATCCTAGTGCTACTCTCGCCCAAGCACCCTTAACTTGCGGAGTTTTGATAGAATCCATCGCATTGGTGCTGGTATGATTGCTCATGTTTCATTCTGCGCTGCAAATACATACACTTTTTCTCCCTCCATCCCCCCTCCCGTCATTTGTTTCCTTGTGCGTGCACTCTGCATCTCTCCTTCTCGTTCTAATATCGATTAAAATGCACCTGCTTCTTGACTCACATTTGCGTATGAACCAGGGGACCCTAGTTCCAGTCGCGCGTAACGTCGAACGACCCGTCTAAAAAAAAATTAGTGCGACACGAGGACTTCCCAGGAGGTCACCCATCCGAGTACTACTCTCGCCCAAGCACACTTAACTGCGGAGTTCTGATGGGATCCGGTGCATTAGTGCTGGTATGATCGCACCAAATTAATTTTGCGCTGCAAATACATAAATTCCTTCCCCTTTCTTCCCCCTCCTATCATTTGCTTCCTTGTGCGTGCGCACTGCACCTCTCGTTCTCATTCAAATATGAAGTAAAATGCCACGGCGCCGTGACTCACATTTGCGAATAAATCTGCGGATCATAATTAAAGTCGCGCGTAACGTCGAACGGCACATCTGAAAAAAAGAAAATGGGTGTAACACGAGAACTTCCCAGGAGGTAACCCATCATTGTACTACTTTCGCCAAAGCACACTTAACTGCGGAGTTCTGATGGGATCCGGTGCATTTATGCTGGTATGATCGCACCTCTTTAATTTCGCGCTGCAAATACATAAACTCCTTCTCCTTTCTTTCCCCTCCCGTCATTTGTTTCCTTGTGCGTGCGCACTGCACCTCTCGTTCTCGTTCAAATATTAGGTAAAATGCCACGGTGCCGTGACTCACATTTGTGAATAAATCTGCGGACCATAATTAAAGTCGCGCCTAACGTCGAACGGCACATCTGAAAAAAAGAAAATGAGTGCAACACGAGAACCTCCCAGAAGGTAACCCATCATTGTACTACTTTCGCCAAAGCACACTTAACTGCGGAGTTCTGATGGGATCCGGTGCATTTGTGCAGGTGTGACCGCACCTGTTTAATTTCGTGCTGAAAATACATACACTCCTTCTTCCCTCCCCCCCTCCCATCATTTGTTTCCTTGTGCGTTCACACTGCACCTCTCATTCTCGTTCTAATATCGATTAAAATGCCCCTGATTCTTTACTCACATTTGCGTATAAACCAGCGGACCATAGTTCCAGTCGCGCGTAACGTCGAACGACCCATCTAAAAAAAATTGTTGCGATACGAGGACTTCCCAAGAGGTCACCCATCCGAGTACTACTCTCGCCAAAGCATACTTAACTGCAGAGTTCTGATAGGATCCAGTGCATTAGTGCTGGTATGATGCCACTTGTTTAATTTTGCGCTTCAAATACATACACTCATTCTCTTTTCTTCCTCATCCGTCATTTGTTTCCTTGTGCGTGCGCACTGCACCTCCCGTACTCCTTCTAATATCAAGTAAAATGCCATGGGGCCGTGACTCACATTTGCAAATAAACCTGCGGACCATAAATCAAGTCGCGCGTAACGTCGAAAGAATCATCTGCAAAAAGAAGGGTGCAACACGAGGACCTCCCAAGAAAATGGGTGAAATATAAGAACTTCGCAGGAGGTCACCCATCCGAGTACTTTTCTCGCCCAAGCACCCTTAACTGCGGAGTTCTGATAGAATCCATTGCATTAGTGCTGGTATGATCCCTCATGTTTCATTCTGCACTGCAAATACATACACTCTTTCTCCTTCCATCCCCCCTCTCGTCATTTGTTTCCTTGTGCGTGCGCACTGCACCTCTCATTCTCGTTCAAATATAGAGTAAAATGCCACGGCGCCGTGACTCACCTTTGCAAATGAACCAGCGGTTTATAATTCTATTCGTGCGTAACATCGAACAACCCATCTGAAAAAAAATAGGTGCAACACGAGGACTTCCCAGGTGGTCACCGATCCGAGTACTACTCTCGCCCAAGCACTCTTAACTGCGGAGTTCTGATGGGATCCGGGGCTTTAGTGTTGGTATGATCGCACCTGTTTAATTTCGCGCTGCAAATACATACACTCCTCCTTTCTTCCCCCTCCCGTCATTTGTTTCCTTGTGCGTTCACACTTCACCTCTCATTCTCGTTCTAATATCGATTAAAATGCCCCTACTTCTTGACTCACATTTGCGTATAAACCAGCGGACCCTAGTTCCAGACGCGCGTAACGTCGAAAGACCCGTCTGAAAAAAAATTGGTGCGACACGAGGACTTCCAAGGAGATCAACCATCCGAGTACTAATCTCGCCCAAGCACACTTAACTGCGGAGTTCGGATGGGATCCGGGGCTTTAGTGCTGGTATGATCGCACCTGTTTAGTTTTGCGCTGCAAATACATAAACTCATTCCCCTTTCTTCCCCCTCCCGTCATTTGTTTCCTTGTGCGTGCGCACTGCACCTCCCGTTCTCGTTCTAATATCAAGTAAAATGCTACAGCGCCTTGACTCACATTTGCGAATAAACCTGAGGACCATAATTCAAGTCGTGCGTAATGTCGAAAGAATCATCTGCAAAAAAATGGGTGCAACACGAGGACTTCACAAGAAAATGGGTGAAATATAAGGACTTCGCAGGAGGTAATCCATGGAAGTACTACTCTCGCCCAAGCACCCTTACCTACGGAGTTCTGATAGAATCTGTTGCATTTGTGCTGGTTTGATCGCACCTGTTTCATTTCGTGCTGAAAATACATACACTCCTTCTCCTTCCCTCCCCCTCCCATCAATTGTTTCCTTGTGCGTTCACACTGCACCTCTCATTCTCGTTTTAATATCTATTAAAATGCCCCTGCTTCTAGACTCACATTTGCGTATAAACCAGCGGACACGAGTTCCAGTCGTGCGTAACGTCGAACGACCCGTTTGAAAAAAAATTGTTGCGACACGAGGACTTCCCAGGAGGTCACCCATCCGAGTACTACTCTCGCCCAAGCACACTTACCTGCAGGGTTCTGATGGGATCCAGTGCATTAGCGCTTGTAGGATCGCACCCGTTTAATTTCGCGCTGCAAATACATAAACATCTTCTCCTTTCTTCCCCCTCCCGTCATTTGTTTCCTTGTGCGTGCGCACTGCACCAGCCGTGCTCGTTCTAATATCAAGTAAATTGCTACGGTGCCGTGACTCACATTTGCGAATAAACCTAAGAACCATAATTCAAGTCGCGCGTATCATCGAAAGAATCATCTGCAAAAAAATGGGTGCAACACGAGGACTTCCTAAGAAAATGGGTGAAATATAAGGACTTCGCAGGAGGTCACCCATCCGAGTACTACTCTTGCCCAAGCACACTTAAATGCGGAGTTCTGATAGGATCCGGTGCATTAGTGCTGGTATGATCGCACCGGTTTAATTTCGTGCTGCAAATACATAAACTTTTTCTCCTTTCTTCCCCCTCCCGTCATTTGTTTCCTTGTGCGTGCGCACTGCACCTCTCGTTCTCGTTCAAATATCAAGTAAAATGCCACGGTGCCGTGACTCACATTTGTCAATAAATCTGCGGACCATAATTAAAGTCGCGCGTAACGTCGAACGGCACATCTGAAAAAAAAAATGGGTGCAACACGAGAACCTCCCAGAAGGTAACCCATCATTGTACTACTTTCGCCAAAGCACACTTAACTGCGGAGTTCTGATGGGATTCGGTGCATTTGTGCTTGTGTGACCGCACCTGTTTAATTTCGTGCTGAAAATACATACACTCCTTCCCTCCCTCCCTCCCATCATTTGTTTCCTTGTGCGTTCACACTTCACCTCTCATTCTCGTTCTAATATCGATTAAAATGCCCCTGCTTCTTGACTGACATTTGCGTATAAACCAGCGGACACTAGTTCCAAATGCGCGTAACGTCAAACGACCCGTCTGAAAAAAAATTGGTGCGACACGAGGACTTCCCAGGAGGTCACCCATCCGACTACTAATCTCGCCCAAGCACACTTCACTGCGGAGTTCTGATGGGATCTAGTGCATTAGTGCTGGTATGATCGCACCTGTTAAATTTCGCGCTGCAAATACATAAACTCATTCCCCTTTCTTCCCCCTCCCGTCATTTGTTTCCTTGTGCGTGCGCACTGCACCTCTCGTTCTCGTTCAAATATCAAGTAAAATGCCACGGCGCCGTGACTCACATTTGCGAATAAATCTGTGGACCATAATTAAAGTCGCACGTAACGTCGAACGGCACATCTGAAAAAAGAAAAATGGGTGCAACACGAGAACTTTCCAGGAGGTAACCCATCATTGTACTACTTTCGCCAAAGCACACTTAACTGTGGAGTTCTGAAGGGATCCGGTGCATTTGTGCTGGTGTGACCGCACCTGTTTAATTTCGTGCTGAAAATACATACACTCCTTCTTCCCTCCCCCCTCCCATCATTTGTTTCCTTGTGCGTTCACACTGCACATCTCCTTCTCGTTCTAATATCGATTAAAATGCCCCTTTTTCTTGACTCACATTTGCGTATAAACCAGCGGACCATAGTTCCAGTCGCGCGTAACGTCGAACGACCCATCTGAAAAAAAATTGTTGCAATACGAGGACTTCCCAAGAGGTCACCCATCTGAGCACTACTCTCGCCCAAGCACACTTAACTGCAGAGTTCTGATGGGATCCAGTGCATTAGTGCTGGTATGATGCCACTTGTTTAATTTTGCGCTTCAAATACATACACTCCTTCTTTTTTCCTCCTCCTCCCGTCATTTGTTTCCTTGTAGGTGCGCACTGCACCTCTCGTACTCGTTCTAATATCAAGTAAAATGCCACGGTGCCGTGACTCACATTTGCGAATAAACCTGCAGACCATAAATCAAGTCGCGCGTAACGTCGAAAGAATCATCTGCAAAAAGATGGGTGCAACACGAGAACCTCCCAAGAAAATGGGTGAAATGTAAGGACTTCGCAGGAGGTCACCCATCCGAGCACTAATCTCGCCCGAGCACACATAACTGCGGAGTTCTGATGGGATCCGGTGCATTAGTGCTGGTATGATCGCACCTGTTTAATTTTGCGCTACAAATACATAAACTCATTCCCCTTTCTTCCCCCTCCCGTCATTTGTTTCCATGTGCGTGCGCACTGCACCTCCCGTTCTCGTTCTAATATCAAGTAAAATTCTACAGCGTCTGACTCACATTTGCGAATAAACCTGAGGACCATAATTAAAGTCGCGCGTAACGTCGAAAGAATCATCTGCAAAAAAATGGGTGCAACAAGAGGACTTCCCAAGAAAATGGGTGAAATATAAGGACTTCGCAGGAGGTAACCCATGCTAGTACTACTCTCGCCCAAGCACCCTTACCTACGGAGTTCTGATAGAATCCGTTGCATTAGTGCTCGTATGATCGCACCTGTTTCATTTCGTGCTCAAAATACATACACTCCTTCTCCTTCCTTCCCCCTCCCATCAATTGTTTCCTTGTGCGTTCACACTGCACATCTCCTTCTCGTTCTAATATCGATTAAAATGCCCCTGCTTCGTGACTCACATTTGCGTATAAACAAGTGGACCCTCGTTCCAGTCGCCCGTAACGTCGAACGACCCGTCTGAAAAAAAATTGGTGCGACACGAGGACTTCCCAGGAGGTCACCCATCCGAGTACTACTCTCGCCTAAGCACACTTAACTGCGGAGTTCTGATGCATTAGTGCTGGTATGATCGCACCCGTTTAATTCAGCGCTACAAATACATAAACTCCTTCTCCTTTCTTCCCCCTCACGTCATTTGTTTCCTTGTGCGTGCGCACTGCACCTCTCGTTCTCGTTCAAATATCAAGTAAAATGCCACGGCGCCGTGACTCATATTTGCGAATAAATCTGCGGACCATAATTAAAGTCGCGCGTAACGTCGAACGGTACATCTGAAAAAAAGAAAATTGGTGCAACACGAGAACTTCCCAGGAGGTAACCCATCATTGTACTACTTTCGCCAAAGCACACTTAACTGCGGAGTTCTGATGGGATCCGGTGCATTTGTGCTGGTGTGACCGCACCTGATTAATTTCGTGCTGAAAATACATACACTCCTTCTTCCCTCCCCCCCACCCATCATTTGTTTCCTTGTGCGTTCACAATGCACCTCTCCTTCTCGTTCTAATATCGATTAAAATGCCCCTGATTCTTGACTCACATTTGCGTATAGACCAGCGGACCATAGTTCCAGTCGCGCGTAACGTCGAATGACCCATCTAAAAAAAAATTGTTGCGATACGAGGACATCCCAAGAGGTCACCCATCCGAGTACTACTCTCGCCCAAGCACACTTAGCTGCAGAGTTCTGATGGGATACAGTGCATCAGTGCTGGTATGATGCCACTTGTTTAATTTTGCGCTTCAAATACTTACACTCCTTCTCTTTTCTTCCTCCTCCCGTCATTTGTTTCCTTGTGCGTGCGCACTGCACCTCCCGTACTCGTTCTAATATCAAGTAAAATGCCACGGCGTCGTGACTCACATTTGCGAATAAACCTGCAGACCATAAATCAAGTCGCGCGTAACGTCGAATGAATCATCTGCAAATAGATGGGTGCAACACGAGGACCTCCCAAGAAAATTGGTTAAATATAAGGACTTCGCAGGAGGTCACCCATCCGAGTACTTTTTTCGCCCAAGCACCCTTAACTGCGGAGTTCTGATAGAATCCGTTGCATTAGTGCTGGTATGATCCCTCATGTTTCATTCTGCACTGCAAATACATACACTCTTTCTCATCCCATCCTCCCTCCCGTCATTTGTTTCCTTGTGCGTGCACTCTGCATCTCTCTTTCTCGTTCTAATATCAAGTAATATGCCCCGGCACCGTGAGTCACCTTTGCAAATGAACCAGCAGTTTATAATTCCATTCACGCGTAACGTCGAACAACCCATCCGAAAAAAGAAATAGGTGCAACAGGAGGGCTTCCCAGGTGGTGACCCATCCGAGTACTACTCTCGCCCAAACACACTTAACTGCGGAGTTCTGATGGGATCCGGAGCTTTAGTGCTGGTATGATCGCACCTGTTTAATTTCGTGCTGCAAATACATACACTCCTTCTCATTTCTTCCCCCTCCCGTCATTTTTTTCCTTGTGCGTTCACACTTCACCTCTCATTCTCATCCTAATATCGATTAAAATGCCCCTGTTTCTTGACTCACATTTACGTATAAACCAGCGGACCCTTGTTCCAGTCGCGCGTAACATCGAACGACCTGTCTGAAAAAAAATTGGTGCGACACGAGGACTTCCCAAGAGGTCACCCATCCGAGTACTAATCTCGCCCAAGCACACTTCACTGCGGAGTTCTGATGGGATCCGGTGCAATAGTGCTGGTATGATCCCACCTGTTTAATTTCGCGCTGCAAATACATAAACTCATTCCCCTTTCTTCCCCCTCCCGTCATTTGTTTCCTTGTGCGTGCGCACTGCACCTCCCGTTCTCGTTCTAATATCAAGTAAAATGCTACAGCGCCGTGACTCACATTTGCGAATAAACTTGAGGACCATAATTAAAGTCGCGCGTAACGTCAAAAGCATCATCTGCAAAAAAAATGGGTGCAACACGAGGACTTCACAAGAAAATGGGTGAAATATAAGGACTTCGAAGGAGGTAACCCATGCTAGTACTACTCTCGCCCAAGCACCCTTACCTACGGAGTTCTGATAGAATCCGTTGCATTAGTGCTGGTATGATCGCACATGTTTCATTTCGTGCTGAAAATACATAGACTCCTTCTCCTTCTCTCCCCCTCCCATCAATTTTTTTCTTGTGCGTTCACACTGCACCTCTCCTTCTCGTTCTAATATCGATTAAAATGCCCCTGCTTCTTGACTCACATTTGCGTATAAACAAGTGGACCCTAGTTCCAGTCGCGCGTAACGTCGAACGACCCATCTGAAAAAAAAAATTAGTGCGACACGAGGACTTCCCAGGAGGACACCCATCCGAGTACTACTCTCGTCCAAGAACACTTAACTGCGGAGTTCTGATGGGATCCGGTGCATTTGTGCTGGTATGATCGCACCTGTTTAATTTCGCGCTGCAAATACATAAACTCCTTCTTCTTTCTTCCCTCTCCCGTCATTTGTTTCCTTGTGCGTGCGCACTGCACCTCTCGTTCTCGTTTAAATATCAAGTAAAATGCCACAGTGCCGTGACTCACATTTGCGAATAAATCTGCGGACCATAATTAAAGTCGCGCGTAACGTCGAACGGTACATCTGAAAAAAAGAAAATGGGTGCAACACGAACACTTCCCAGGAGGTAACCGATCATTGTACTACTTTCGCCAAAGCACACTTAACTGCGGAGTTCTGATGGGATCCGGTGCATTTGTGCTGGTATGATCGCACCGGATTAATTCTGCGCTGCAAATACATAAACTCCTTCTCCTTTCTTCCCCCTCCCATCATTTGTTTCCTTGTGCTCGCGAACTGCACCTCCTGTGCTCGTTCTAATATCAAATAAAATGCTACGGTGCTGTTACTCACATTTGCGAATAAACTTGAGGACCATAATTCAAGTCGCGCGTATCGTCGAAAGAATCATCTGCAAAAAAATGGGTGCAACACGAGGACTTCCTAAGAAAATGGGTGAAATATAAGGACTTCTCAGGAGGTCACCCATCCTAGTGCTTCTCTCGCCCAAGCACCCTTAACTTGCGGAGTTCTGATAGAATCCGTTGCATTGGTGCTGGTATGATTGCTCATGTTTCATTCTGCGCTGCAAATACATACACTTTTTCTCCCTCCATCCCCCCTCCCGTCATTTGTTTCCTTGTGCGTGCACTCTGCATCTCCCCTTCTCGTTCTAATATCGATTAAAATGCCCCTGCTTCTTGACTCACATTTGCGTATAAACCAGTGGACCCTCATTCCAGTCGCGCTTAACGTTGAACGACCCGTCTGAAAAAAAAATTAGTGCGACACGAGGACTTCCCAGGAGGTCACCCATCCGAGTACTACTCTCGCCCAAACACAATTAACTCCAGAGTTCTGTTGGCATCCGGTGCATTAGTGCTGGTATGATCGCACCCGTTTAATTTTGCGCTGCAAATACATAATCTCCTTCTCCTTTCTTCCCCCTCCCGTCATTTGTTTTCTTGTGCGTGCGCACTGTACCTCACGTTCTCGTTCAAATATCAAGAAAAATGCCACGGTGCCGTGACTCACATTTGCGAATAAATCTGCGGACCACAAAAAAAGTCGCGCGTAACGTCGAATGGCACGTCTGAAAAAAAGAAAATGGGTGCAACACGAGAACTTCCCAGGAGGTAACCCATCATTGCACTACTTACGCCAAAGCACACTTAACTGCGAAGTTCTGATGGGATCCATTGCATTTGTGCTGGTGTGACCGCACCTGTTTAATTTCGTGCTGAAAATACATACACTCCTTCTTCCCTCCCCTCTCCCATCATTTGTTTCCTTGTGCGTTCACACTGCACCTCTCCTTCTCGTTCTAATATCGATTAAAATGCCCGTGATTCTTGACTCACATTTGCGTATAAACCAGCAGACCATAGTTCCAGTCGCGCGTAACGTCGAACGACCCATCTGAAAAAAAATTGTTGCAATACGAGGACTTCCCAAGAGGTCACCCATCCGAGTACTACTCTCGTCCAAGCACACTTAACTGTAGAGTTCTGATTGGATCCAGTGCAGTAGTGCTGGTATGATGCCACTTGTTTAATTTTGCGCTTCAAATACATACATTCATACTCTTTTCTTCCTCATCCCGTCATTTGTTTCCTTGTGTGTGCGCACTGCACCTCCCGTACTCGTTCTAATATCAAGTAAAATGCCACGGCGCCGTGATTCACATTTGCGAATAAATCTGCGGACCATAAATCAAGTCGCGCCTAACGTCGAAAGAATCATTTGCAAAAAGATGGGTGCAACACGAGGACCTCCCAAGAAAATGGGTGAAATATAAGGACTTCGCAGAAGGTCACTCATCCGAGTACTTTTCTCGCCCAAGCACCCTTAACTGCGGAGTTCTGATAGAATCCGTTGCATTAGTGCTGGTATGATCCCTCATGTTTCATTCTGCACTGCAAATACATACACTCTTTCTTCTTCCATCCCCCTTCCCGTCATTTGTTTCCTTGTGCGTGCACTCTGCATCTCTCTTTCTCGTTTTAATATCAAGTAATATGCCCTGGCACCGTGACTCACCTTTGCAAATGAACCAACGGTTTATAATTCCATTCGCGCGTAACGTCGAACAACCCATCCGAAAAAAAATAGGTGCAACACGTGTGCTTCCCAAGTGGTCACCCATCCGAGTACTACTCTCGCCCAAGCACACTTAACTGCGGAGTTCTGATGGGATCCGGAGCTTTAGTGCTGGTATGATCGCACCTATTTAATTTCGCGCTGCAAATACATACACTCCTTCTCTTTTCTTCCCCCTTCCGTCATTTGTTTCCTTGTGCGTGCGCACTGCACCTCTCGTTCTCGTTCAAATATCAAGTAAAATGCCACGGCGTCGTGACTCACATTTGCGAATAAATCTGCAGACCATAATTAAAGTCGCGCGAAACGTCGAACGACCTGTCTGAAAAAAAAATTAGTGCGACACGAGGACTTCCCAGGAGGTCTCCAATTCGAGTACTACTCTCGCCCAAGCACACTTAACTGCGGAGTTCTTATGGGATCCGGTGCATTAGTGCTGGTATGATCGCACCTGTTTAATTTCGTGCTTCAAATACATAAACTCCTTATCCTTTCTTCCCCTTCCCGTCATTTGTTTCCTTGTGTGTGCGCACTGCACCTCTCGTTCTCGTTCAAATATCAAGTAAAATGCCACGGCGCCGTGACTCACATTTGCGAATAAATCTGCGGACCATAATTAAAATCGCGCGTAACGTCGAACGGCACATCTGAAAAAAAGAAAATGGGTGCAACACGAGAACTTCCTATGAGGTAACCCATCATTGTACTACTTTCGCCAAAGCACACTTAACTGCGGAGTTCTGATGGAATGCGGTGCATTTGTGCTGGTGTGACCGCACCTGTTTAATTTCGTGCTGAAAATACATACACTCCTTCTTCCCTCCCCCCTCCCATCATTTGTTTCCTTGTGCGTTCACACTGCACCTCTCCTTCTCGTTCTAATATCGATTAAAATGCCCCTGATTCTTGACTCACATTTGCGTATATACCAGCGGACCATAGTTCCAGTCGCATGTAACGTCGAACGACCCATCTGCAAAAAAATTGTTGCGATACGAGAACTTCCCAAGAGGTCACCCATCCGAGTACTACTCTTGTCCAAGCACATTTAACTGCAAAGTTCTGATGGGATCCAGTGCATTAGTGCTGGTATGATGCCACTTGTTCAATTTTTGCGCTTCAAATACATACACTCCTTCTCTTTTCTTCCTCCTCCCGTCATTTGTTTCCTTGTGCGTGCGCACTGCACCTCCCGTACTCGTTCTAATATCAAGTAAAATACCACGGCGCCGTGACTCACATTTGCGAAAAATCCTGCGGACCATAAATCAAGTCGCGCGTAACGTCGAAAGAATCATCTGCAAAAAGATGGGTGCAACACGAGGACCTCCCAAGAAAATGGGTGAAATATAAGGACTTCGCAGGAGGTCACCCATCCGAGTACTTTTCTCGCCCAAGCACCCTTAACTGCGGAGTTCTGATAGAATCCCTTGCATTAGTGCTGGTATGATCCCTCATGTTTCATTTTGCACTGCAAATACATACACTCTTTCTCCTCCCATCCCCCTCCCATCATTTGTTTCCTTGTGGGTGCACTCTGCATCTATCTTTCTCGTTCTAATATCAAGTAAAATGCTACAGCGCCGTGACTCACATTTGCGAATAAACCTGAGGACCATAATTCAAGTCGCGCGTATCGTCGAAAGAATAATCTGCAAAAAAATGGGTGCAACACGAGAACTTCCTAAAAAAATGGGTGCAACACGAGAACTTCCTAAGAAAAGGGGTGAAATATAAGGACTTCGCAGGAGGTCACCCATCCGAGTACTACTCTCGCCCAAGCACACTTAACTGCGGAGTTCTTATGGGATCCGGTGCATTAGTGCTGGTATGATCGCACCTGTTTTATTTTGCGCTGCAAATACATAAACTCCTTCTCCTTTCTTCCCCCTCCCGTCATTTGTTTCCTTGTGCGTGCGCACTGCACCTCACGTTCTCGTTCAAATATCAAGTAAAATGCCACGGCGCCGTGACTCACATTTGCGAATAAACCTGAGGACCATAATTCAAGTCGCGCGTAACGTCGAAAGAATCATCTGCAAAAAAATGGGTGCAAAACGAAGACTTCCTAAGAAAATGGGTGAAATATAAGGACTTCGCAGGAGGTCACCCATCATAGAGCTACTCTCGCCCAAGCACCCTTAACTTGCGGAGTTCTGATAGAATCCGTTGCATTGGTGCTGGTATGATTGCTCATGTTTCATTCTGCGCTGCAAATACATACACTTTTTCTCCCTCCATCCCCCCTCTCGTCAATTGTTTCCTTGTGCGTTCACACTGCGCCTCTCCTTCTCGTTTTTAATATCGATTAAAATGCCCCTGCTTCTTGACTCACATTTGCGAATAAACCTGAGGACCATAATTCAAGTCGCGCGTAACTTCGAAAAAATCATCTGCAAAAAAATGGGTGCAACACGAGGACTTTACAAGAAAATGGGTGAAATATAAGGACTTCGCAGGAGGTAACCCATGCTAGTACTACTCTCGCCCAAGCACCCTTACCTATGGAGTTCTAATAGAATCCGATGCATTAGTGCTGGTATGATCGCACCTGTTTCATTTCGTGCTGAAAATACATACACTCTTTCTCCTTCCCTCCCCCTCCCGTCATTTGTTTCCTTGTGCGTGCACTCTGCATCTCTCTTTCTCGTTCTAATATCGATTAAAATACCCCTGCTTCTTGACTCACATTTGCGTATAAACCAGTGGACCCTAGTTGCAGTCGCGCCTTACGTCGAACGACAGGTCTGACAAAAAAAATTAGAGCGACACGAGAACTTCCCAGGAGGTCACCCATCCGAGTATTACTCTCGCCCAAGCACACTTAACTGCGGAGTTCTAATGGGATCCGGTGCATAAGTGCTAGTATGATCGAACCTGTCTAATTTTGCGCTGCAAATACATAAACTCCTTCTCCTTTCTTCCCCCTCCCGTCATTTGTTTCCTTGTGCGTGCCCACTGCACCTCATGTTCTCGTTCAAATATCAAGTAAAATGCCACGGCGCCGTGACTCATATTTGCGAATAAATCTGCGGACCATAATTAAAGTCGCGCGTAACGTCGAACGGCACATTTGAAAAAAAGAAGATGGGAGCAACACGAGAACTTCCCAGGAGGTAACCCATCATTGTACTACTTTCGCCAAAGCACACTTAATTGCGGAGTTCTGATGGGATCCGGTGCATTTGTGCTGGTGTGACCGCACCTGTTTATTTCGTGCTGAAAATACATGCACTCCTTCTTCCCTATACCCCTCCCATCATTTGTTTCCTTGTGCGTTCACACTTCACCTCTCCTTCTCGTTCTAATATCGATTAAAATGCCCCTGATTCTTGACTCACATTTGCGTATAAACCAGTGGACCATAGTTCCAGTCGCGCGTAACGTCGAACGACCCCTCTGAAAAAAAATTGTTGCGATACAAGGTCTTCCCAAGAGGTCACACATCCGAGTACTACACTCGCCCAAGCACACTTCACTGCGGAGTTCTGATGGGATCCGGTGCATTAGTGCTGGTATGATCGCACCTGTTTAATTTTGCGCTGCAAATACATAAATTCATTCCCCTTTCTTCCCCCTCCCGTCATTTGTTTCCTTGTGCGTGCGCACTGCACCTCCCGTTCTCGTTCTAATATCAAGTAAAATGCTACAGCGCCGTGACTCACATTTGCGAATAAACCTGAGGACCATAATTCAAGTCGCACGTAACATTGAAAGAATCATCTGTAAAAAAATGGGTGCAACACGAGGACTTCCCAAGTGGTCACCCATCTGAGTACTACTCTCGCCCAAGCACACTTAACTGCGGAGTTATGATGGGATCTGTTGCATTAGTGCTGGTATGATCGCACCTGATTAATTTTGCGCTGCAAATACATAAACTCCTTCTCCTTTCTTCCCCCTCCCGTCATTTGTTTCCTTGTGTGTGCACTCTGCATCTCTCTTTCTCGTTCTAATATCAAGTAATATGCCCCAGCACTGTGACTCACCTTTGCAAATGAACCAGCGGTTTATAATTCCATTCGCGGCTAACGTCGAATAACCCATCCGAAAAAAAATAGGTGCAACACGAGGGCTTCCCAAGTGGTCACCCATCCGAGTACTACTCTCGCCCAAGCACACCTAACTGCGGAGTTCTTTTGGGATCCGAGGCTTTAGTGCTGGTATGATCGCACCTGTTTAATTTCGCGCTGCAAATACATACACTCCTTCTCCTTTCTTCCCCCTCCCGTCATTTGTTTCCTTGTGCGTTCACACTTCACCTCTCATTCTCGTTCTAATATCGATTAAAATGCCCCTACTTCTTGACTCACATTTGCGTATAAACCAGCGGACCTTAGTTCTAGAAGCGCGTAACGTCGAACGACCCGTCTGAAAAAAAATTGGTATGACACGAGGACTTCCCAGGAGGTCACCCATCCGAGTACTAATCTCGCCCAAGCACACTTCATTGCGGAGTTCTGATGGGATCCGGTGCATTAGTGCTGGTATGATCCCACCTGTTTAATTTCGGGCTGCAAATACATAAACTCATTCCCCTTTCTTCCCCCTCCCGTCATTTGTTTCCTTGTGCGTGCGCACTGCACCTCCCGTTCTCGTTCTAATATCAAGTAAAATGCCACAGCGCCGTGACTCACATTTGCGAATAAACCTGAGGACCATAATTCAAGTCGCGCGTAACGTCGAAAGAATCATTTGCAAAAAAATGGGTGCAACACGAGGACTTCACAAGAAAATGGGTGAAATATAAGGACTTCGCAGGAGGTAACCCATGCTAGTACTACTCTCGCCCAAGCACCCTTACCTGCGGAGTTCTGATAGAATCTGTTGCATTAGTGCTGGTATGATCGCACCTGTTTCATTTCGTGCTGAAAATACATACACTCCTTCTCCTTCCCTCCCCCTCCCATCAATTGTTTCCTTGTGCGTTCACACTGCACCTCTCCTTCTCGTTCTAATATCGGTTAAAATGCCCCTGCTTCTTGACTCAGATTTGCGTGTAAACCAGCGGACCCCAGTTCCAGTCTCGCGTAACGTCGAACGACCCGTCTGAAAATAAATTGGTGCGACACAAGGACTTCCCAGGAGGTCACCCATTCGAGTACTACTCTCGCCTAAGCACACTTAACAGCGGAGTTCTGATGGGATCCGGTGCATTAGTGCTGGTATAATCGCACCCGTTTAATTCTGCGCTGCAAATACATAAACTCCTTCTCCTTTCTTCCCCCTCCCGTCATTTGTTTCCTTGTGCGTGCGCACTGCACCTCCTATGCTCGTTCTAATATCAAGTAAAATGCTACGGTGCCGTGACTCACATTTGCGAATAAACCTGAGGACCATAATTCAAGTCGCGCGTATCGTCGAAAGAATCATCTGCAAAAAAATGGGTGCAACACGAGGACTTACTAAGAAAATTGGTGAAATATAAGGACTTCGCAGGAGGTCACCCATCCTAGTGCTACTCTCGCCCAAGCACCCTTAACTTGCGGAGTTCTGACAGAATCGGTTGTATTGGTGCTGGTATGATTGCTCATATTTCATTCTACGCTGCAAATACATACACTTTTTCTCCCTCCATCCCCCCTCCCGTCATTTGTTTCCTTGTGCGTGCACTCTGCATCTCTCCATCTCGTTCTAATATAGATTAAAATGCCCCTGCTTCTTGACTCATATTTGCGTATAAACCAGTGGACCCTAGTTCCAGTCGCGCGTAACGTCGAACGACCCGTCTGAAAAAAAAATTAGTGCGACACGAGGACTTCCGAGGAGGTCACCCACTACTCTCACCCAAGCACACTTAACTGCGGAGTTCTGATGGGATCCGGTGCATTAGTGCTGGTATGATCGCACCTGTTTAATTTCGCGCTACAAATACATAAATTCCTTCTCCTTTCTTCCCCCTCCCGTCATTTGTTTCCAAGTGCGTGCGCACTGCACCTCTCGTTCTCGTTCTCGTTCAAATATCAAGTACAATGCCACGGCGCCGTGACTCACATTTGCAAATAAATCTGCGGACCATAATTAAAGTCGCACGTAACATCGAACGACACATCTGAAAAAAAAAATGGGTGCAACACGAGAACTTCCCACGAGGTAACCCATCATTGTACTACTTTCACCAAAGCACACTTAACTGCGGAGTTCTGATGGGATCCGGTGCATTCGTGCTGGTATGATCGCACCTGTTTAATTTTGTGCTGCAAATACATAAACTCATTCCCCTTTCTTCCCCCTCCCGTCATTTTTTCCTTGTGCGTGCGCACTGCACCTCCCGTGCTCCTTCTAATATAAAGTAAAATGCTACGGTGCCGTGACTCACATTTGCGAATAAACCTGAGGACCATAATTCAAGTCGTGCGTATCGTCGAAAGAATTATCTGCAAAAAAATGGGTGCAACACAAGGACTTCACAAGAAAATGGATGAAATATAAGGACTTCGCAGGAGGTAACCCATGCTAGTACTACTCTCGCCCAAACACCCTTACCTACGGAGTTCTGATAGAATCCGTTGCATTAGTGGTGGTATGATCGCACCTGTTTCATTTCGCGCTGCAAATACATACACTCCTTCTCCTTTCTTCCCCCTCCCGTCATTTGTTTCCTTGTGCATACGCACTGCACCTCTCGTTCTCGTTCAAATATCAGGTAAAATGCCACGGCGTCGTGACTCACATTTGCGAATAAATCTGCGGACCATAATTAAAGTCGCGCGTAACGTCGAACGACACATCTGAAAAAAAAAATGGGTGCAACACGAGAACGTCCCACGTTGTAACCCATCATCGTACTACTTTCGCCAAAGCACACTTAACTGCGGAGTTCTGATGGGATCCGGTGCATTTGTGCTGGTATGATCGCACCCATCTAATTCCACGCTGCAAATACATAAACTCCTTCTCCTTTCTTCCCCCTCCCGTCATTTGTTTCCTTGTGCGTGCGCACTGCACCTCCTGTTCTCGTTCTAATATCAAGTAAAATGCCATGGCGCCGTGACTCACATTTGCGAATAAATCTGCGGACCATAAGTAAAGTCGCGCGTAAGGTCGAACAGCACATATGAAAAAAAGAAAATGGGTGCAACACGAGAACTTCCCAGGAGGTAACCCATCATTGTACTACTTTCGCCAAAGCACACTGAACTGCGAAGTTCTGATGGGATCCGGTGCATTTGTGCTGGGGTGACTGCACCTGTTTAATTTCGTGCTGAAAATACATACACTCCTTCTTCCCTCCCCCCTCCCATCATTTGTTTCCTTGTGCGTTCACACTGCACCTCTCCTTCTCGTTCTAATATCAATAAAAATGCCCCTGATTCTTGACTCACATTTGCGTATAAACCAGCGGACCATAGTTCCAGTCGCGCGTAACGTCGAACGACTCATCTGAAAAAAAATTGTTGCGATACGAGGACTTCCCAAGAGGTTACCCATCCGAGTACTACTCTCGCCCAAGCACACTTAACTGCAGAGTTCTGATGGGATCCAGTGCATTAGTGCAGGTATGATGCCACTTGATTAATTTTGCACTTCAAATACATACACTCCTTCTCTTTTCTTCCTCCTCCCGTCATTTGTTTCCTTGTGCGTGCGCACTGCACCTCCCGTACTCGTTCTAATATCAAGTAAAATGCCACGGCGCTGTGACTCACATTTGCGAATAAACCTGCGGACCATAAATCATGTCGCGCGTAACGTCGTAAGAATCATCTGCAAAAAGATGCGTCCAACACGAGGACCTCCCAAGAAAATGGGTGAAATATAAGGACTTCGCAGGAGGTCACCCATCCGAGTACTTTTCTCGCCCAAGCACCCTTAACTGCGGAGTTCTGATAGAATCCGTTGCATTAGTGCTGGTATGATCCCTCATGTTTCATTCTGCACTGCAAATACATACACTCTTTCTCCTCCCATCCCCCCTCCCGTCATTTGTTTCCTTGTGCGTGCACTCTGCATCTCTCTTTCTCGTTCTAATATCAAGTAATATGCCCCGACACCGTGACTCACCTTTGCAAATGAACCAGCGGTTTATAATTCCATTCGCGCATAACGTCGAACAACCCATCCGAAAAAAAATAGGTGCAACACGAGGGCTTCCCAAGTGGTCACCCATCCGAGTACTACTCTAGCCCAAGCACACTTAACTGCGGAGTTCTGATGGGATCCGGAGCTTTAGTGCTGGTATGATCGCACCTGTTTAATTTCGCGCTGCAAATACATACACTCCTTCTCCTTTCTTCCCCCTCCCGTCATTTGTTTCCTTGTGCGTTCACACTTCACCTCTCATTCTCGTTCTAATATCGATTAAAATGCCCCTACTTCTTAACTCATATTTGCGTATAAACCAGCGGACCCTAGTTCCAGATGCGCGTAACGTCAAACGACCCGTCTGAAAAAAAATTGGTGCGACACGAGGACTTCCCAGGAGGTCACCCATCCGAGTACTAATCTCGCCCAAGCACACTTCACTGCGGAGTTCTGATGGGATCCGGTGCATTAGTGCTGGTATGATAGCAACTGTTTAATTTTGCACTACAAATACATAAACTCATTCCCCTTTCTTCCCCCTCCCGTCATTTGTTTTTTTGTGCATGCGCACTGCACCTCTCGTTCTCGTTCAAATATCAAGTAAAATGCCACGGCGCCGTGACTCACATTTGCGAATAAATCTGCAAACCATAATTAAAGTCACGCGTAACGTCGAACGGCACATCTGAAAAAAAGAAAATGGGTGCAACACGAGGACTTCACAAGAAAATTGGTGAAATATAAGGACTTCGCAGGAGGTAACCCATGCTAGTACTACTCTCGCCCAAGCACCCTTACCTACGGAGTTCTGATAGAATCCGTTGCATTAGTGCTGGTATGATCGCACCTATTTCATTTCGTGCTGAAAATACATACACTCCTTCTCCTTCCGTCCCCCTCCCATCAATTGTTTCCTTGTGCGTTCACACTACACCTCTCTTTCTCGTTCTAATATCGATTAAAATGCCCCTGCTTTTTGATTCACATTTGCGTATAAACCAGCGGACCCTAGTTCAAGTCGCACGTAACGTCGAACGACCCGTCTGAAAATAAATTTGTGCGACACAAGGACTTCCCAGGAGGTCACCCACCCGAGTACTACTCTCGCCCAAGCAAACTTAACTGCGGAGTTCTGATGGGATCCGGTGCATTAGTGCTGGTATGATCGCACCCTTTTAATTATGCGCTGCAAATACATAAACTCATTCTCCTTTCTTCCCCCTCCCGTCATTTGTTTCCTTGTGCGTGCGCACTGCACCTCCCGTGCTCGTTCTAATATCAAGTAAAATACTACGGTGCCGTGACTCACATTTGCGAATAAACCTGAGGACCATAATTCAAGTCGCGCGTATCGTCGAAAGAATCATCTGCAAAAAAATGGGTGCAACACGAGGACTTCCTTAGAAAATGGGTGAAATATAAGGACTTCGAAGGAGGTCACCCATCCTAGAGCTACTCTCGCCCAAACACCCTTAACTTGCGGAGTTCTGATAGAATCCGTTGCATTGGTGCTGGTATGATTACTCATGTTTCATTCTGCGCTGCAAATACATACACTTTTTCTCCCTCCATCCCCCCTCCCGTCATTTGTTTCCTTTTGCGTGCACTCTGCATCTCTCCTTCTCGTTCTAATATCGATTAAAATGCCCCTGCTTCTTGACTCACATTTGCGTATAAACTAGTGGACCCTAGTTCCAGTCGTGCGTAATGTCGAACGACCCGTCTGAAAAAAAAATTAGTGCGACACGAGGACTTCCCAGGAAGTCACCCATCCGAGTACTACTCTCGCCCAAGCACACTTAACTGCGGAGTTCTGATGGGATCCGGTGCATTAGTGCTGGTATGATCGCACCTGTTTAACTTTGCGCTGCAAATACACAAATGCACCGGATCCCATCAGAACTCCGCAGTTATGTGTGCTTTGGCGAAAGTAGTACAATGATGGGTTACCTCCTGGGAAGTTCTCGTGTTGCACTAATTTTTTTTTTCAGATGTGCCGTTCGACGTTACGCGCGACTTTAATTATGGTCCGCAGATTTATTCGCAAATGTGAGTCACGGCGTCGTGGCATTTTACTTGATATTTGAACGAGAACGAGAGGTACAATGCGCACACACAAGGAAACAAATGACGGGAGGGGAAGAAAGGAGAAGGAGTTTATGTATTTGCAGCGCGGAATTAAACAGGTGGCATCATACCAGCACTGATGCACTGGATCCCATCAGAACTCTGCAGTTAAGTGTGCTTGGGCGTGAGTAGTACTCGGATGGGTGACCTCTTGGGAAATCCTCGTATCGCAACAATTTTTTTTCAGATGGGTCGTTCGACGTTACGCGCGACTGGAACTATGGTCCGCTGGTTTATACACAAATATGAGTCAAGAATCAGGAGCATTTTAATCGATATTAGAACGAGAAGGAGAGGTGCAGTGTGAACGCACAAGGAAACAAATGATGGGAGGGGGGGAGGGAAGAAGGAGTGTATGTATTTTCAGCACGAAATTAAACAGGTGCGGTCAAACCTGCACAAATGCACCGGATCCCATCAGAACTCCGTAGTTAAGTGTGCTTTGGCGAAAGTAGTACAATGATGGGTTACCTCCTAGGAAGTTCTCGTGTTGCACCCATTTTCTTTTTTTCAGATGTGTCGTTCGACGTTACGCGCGACTTTAATTATGGTCCGTAGATTTATTCGCAAATGCGAGTCACGGCGCCGTGGCATTTTACTTGATATTTGAACGAGAACGAGAGGTGCAGTGCGTACGCACAAGGAAACAAATGACGGGAGGGGGAAGAAATGAGAAGGAGTGTATATTTTTGCAGTGCGAAATGAAACAGGTGCGATCATTCCAGCACTAATGCAACAGATTCTATCAGAACTCCGTAGGTAAGGGTGCTTGGGCGAGAGTAGTACTTGCATGGGTTACCTCCTGCGAAGTCCTTATATTTCACCCATTTTCTTGTGAAGTCCTCGTGTTGCACCCATTTTTTTGCAGATGATTCTTTCGACGTTACGCGCGACTTGAATTATGGTCCTCAGGTTTATTCGCAAATGTGAGTCACGGCGCTGTAGCATTTTATTTGATATAAGAACGAGAACGGGAGGTGCAGTGGACACGCACAAGGAAACAAATGACGGGAGGAGGAAGAAAGGGGAATGAGTTTATGTATTTGCAGCGCAAAATTAAACTGGTGCGATCATACCAGCAGTAATGTACCGGATTCCATCAGAACTCTGCAGTGAAGTGTGCTTGGGCGAGATTAGTACTCGGATGGGTGACCTCCTGGGAAGTCCTCATGTCGCACTAATTTTTTTTTCAGACGGGTCGTTCGACGTTACGCGCGTCTGGAACTAGGGTCCGCTGGTTTATACGCAAATGTGAGTCAAGAATCGGGGGCATTTTAATCGATATTAGAACGAGAATGAGAGGTGAAGTGTGAACGCACAAGGAAACAAATGACGGGAGGGGGAAGAAAGGAGATGGAGTGTATGTATTTGCAGCGCGAAATTAAACAGGTGCGATCACACCAGCACTAAAGTTCCGGATCCCATCAGAACTACGCAGTTCAGTGTGCTTGGGCGAGAGTAGTACTCGAATGGGTGACCACTTGGGAAGCCCTCGTGTTGCACCTTTTTTTTTTCGGATGGGTTGTTCGACGTTAGCCGCGAATGGAATTATAAACCGCTGGTTCATTTGCAAAGGTGAGTAACGGTGTCGGGGCATATTACTTGATATTAGAACGAGAAAGAGAGATGCAGAGTGCACGCACAAGGAAACAAATCACGGGAGGGGGGATGGAAGGAGAAAGAGTGTATGTATTTGCAATGCAGAATGAAACATGAGCGATCATACCAGCACTAATGCAACGGATTCTATCACAACTCCGCAATTAAGGGTGTTTGGGCGAGAAAAGTACTCGGATGGGTGACCTCCTGCGAAGTCCTTATATTTCACCCATCTTCTTGGGAGGTCCTCGTGTTGCACCCATCTTTCTGCAGATGATTCTTTCGACGTTACGCGCGACTTGATTTATGGTCCGCAGGTTTATTCGCAAATGTGAGTCACGGCGCCGTGGCATTTTACTTGATATTAGAACGAGTATGGGAGGTGCAGTGCGCACGCACAAGGAAACAAATGACGGGAGGAGGAAGAAAGGATTAGGAGTGTATGTATTTGAAGCGCAAAATTAAACAAGTGGCATCATACCAGCACTAATGCACTGGATCCCATCAGAACTCTGCAGTTAAGTGTGCTTGGGTGAGAGTAGTACTCGGATGGGTGACCTCTTGAGAAGTCCTCGTATCGCAACCATTTTTTTTCAGATAGGTCATTCGACATTACGCGCGGCTGGAACTATGGTTCGCTGGTTTATACGCAAATATGAGTCAAGAATCAGGGGCATTTTAATTCATATTAGAACGAGAAGGAGAGGTGCAATGTGAACGCAAAAGGAAACAAATGATGGGAGGGCGGGAGGGAAGAAGGAGTGTATGTATTTTCAGCACGAAATTAAACAGGTGCGGTCACACCAGCACAAATGGACCGGATTCCATCAGAACTCCGCAGTTAAGTGTGCATTGGCGAAAGTAGTACAATGATGGGTTACCTCATGGGAAGTTCTCGTGTTGCGCCCATTTTCTTTTTTTCAGATGTGCCGTTCGACGTTACGCGCGACTTTAATTATGGTCCGCAGATTTATTCGCAAATGTGAGTCACGGCGCCGTGACATTTTACTTGATATTTGAACGAGAATGAGAGGTTTAGTGCGCACGCACAAGGAAACAAATGACGGGAGGGGGAAAAAAGGAGAATGAGTTTATATATTTGGAGCGCAAAATTAAACAGGTGTGATCATACGAGCACTAATGCACCGGATCCCATCAGAACTCCGCAATTAAGTGTGCTTGGGCGAGAGTAGTACTCGGATGGGTGACCTCCTGGGAATTCCTTGTGTTGCACTAATTTTTTTTTCAGACGGGTCGTTCGACGTTACGCGCGACTGGAACTAGAATCCACTGGTTTATACGCAAATGTGAGTCAAGAAGAAGGGGCATTTTAATCGATATTAAAACGAGAAGGAGAGATGCAGAGTGCACGCACAAGGAAACAAATGACTGGAGGGGGGATGGAGGGAGAAAAAGTGTATGTATTTGCAGCGCAGAATGAAACATGAGCAATCATATCAGCACCAATGCAACGGATTCTATCAGAACTCCGCAAGTTAAGGGTGCTTGGGCGAGAGTAGCACTAGGATGGGTGATCTCCTGCGAAGTCCTTATATTTCACCCATTTTCTTAGGAAGTCCTCGTGTTGCACCCATTTTTTTGCAGATGATTCTTTCGACGATACGCGCGACTTGAATTATGGTCCTCAGGTTTATTCGCAAATGTGAGTCACGGCACTGTAGCATTTTACTTAATATTAGAACGAGAACGGGAGATGTAGTGCGCACGCACAAGGAAACAAATGACGGGAGGAGGAAGAAAGGGGAATGTGTTTATTAATTTGCAGCGCGAAATTAAATAGGTGCGATCATACCACCACTAATGCACCGGATCCTATCAGAACTCCGCAGTTAAGTGTTCTTGGGCGAGATTAGTACTCGGATGGGTGAGATTAGTACTCGTGTCGCACCAATTTTTTTTCAGACGGGTCGTTCGACGTTACGTGCGTCTGGAACTAGGGTCCGCTGGTTTATACACAAATATGAGTCAAGAAGGAGAGGCATTTTAATCGATATTAGAACGAGAATGAGAGGTGAAGTGTGAACGCACAAGGAAACAAATGACGGGAGGGGGAAGAAAGGAGAAGGAGTGTATGTATTTGCAGCGCAAAATTAAACAGGTGCGATCATACCAGCACTAAAGATCCGGATCCCATCAGAACTTCGCAATTAAGTATGCTTGGGCGAGAGTAGTACTCGGATGGGTGTCCACCTGGGAAGCACTCGTGTTGCATTTATTTTTTTTTCGGATGGGTTGTTCGACGTTACGCGCGAGTGGAATTATAAACCGCTGGTTCATTTGCAAAGGTGAGTCACGGTGTCGGGGCATATTACTTGATATTAGAACGAGAAAGAGAGATGCAGAGTGCACGCACAAGGAAACAAATGACGGGAGAGGGGATGGAAGGAGAAAGAGTGTATGTATTTGCAGTGCAGAATGAAACATGAGGGATCATACCAGCACTAATGCATCGGATCCCATCAGAATTCCGCAGTTAAGTGTGCTTGGGAGAGAGTAGTACTCGGATGGGTGACCTCCTGGGAAGTCCTCTTGTCGCACTAATTTTTTTTTTTTCAGACAGGTTGTTCGACGTTACGCGCGACTGGAACTAGAGTCCGCTGGTTTATACGCAAATGTGAGTCAAGAAGCAGGGGCATTTTAATCGATATTAGAACGAGAATGAGAGCTGAAGTGTGAACGCACAAGGAAACAAATGACGGGAGGGGGAAGAAAGGAGAAGGAGTGTATGTATTTGCAGCGCGAAATTAAACAGGTGCGATCTTACCAGCACTAAAGCCTCGGATCCCATCAGAACTCCGCAGTTAGGTGTGCTTGGGCGAGAGTAGTACTCGGATGGGTGACCACTTGGGAAGCCCTCGTCTTGCACCTATTTTTTTTCGGATGGGTTGTTCGACGTTAGGCGCGAATGGAATTATAAACCGCTGGTTCATTTGCAAAGGTCAGTCACGGTACCGGGGCATATTACTTGATATTAGAACGAGAAAGAGAGATGCAGAGTGCACGCACAAGGAAACAAATGACGGGAGGGGGAAGAAAGGAGAAGGAGTTTATGTATTTGCAGCGCGAAATTAATCAGGTTCGATCATACCAGCACTAATGCAACAGATCCCATCATAACTCTGCAGTTAAGTGTGCTTGGGCGAGAGTAGTACTCGGATGGGTGACCACTTGGGAAGTCCTCGTGTTGCACCCATTTTTTTGCAGATGATTCTTTCAACGTTACGTGCGACTTGAATTATAGTCCTCAGGTTTATTCGCAAATATGAGTCACAGCGGTGTAGCATTTTACTTGATATTAGAACGAGAATGGGAGGTGCAGTGCGCACGCACAAGGAAACAAATGATGGGAGGGGGAAGAAAGGGGAATGAGTTTATGTATTTGCAGCGCAAAATTAAACAGGTGCGATCATGCCAGCACTAATACACCAGATCCCATCAGAACTCCGCAGTGAAGTGTGCTTGGGCGAGAGTAGTACTCGGATGTGTGACCTCTTGGGAAGTCCTCGTATCGCAACAATTTTTTTTCAGAGGGGTCGTTCGACGTTACGTGCGACTGGAACTATGGTCCGCGGGTTTATACGCAAATGTGAGTCAAGAATCAGGGGCATTTTAATCGATATTAGAATGAGAAGGAGAGGTGCAGTGTGAACGCACAAGGAAACAAATGATGGGAGGGGGGTAGGGAAGAAGGAGTGCATGTATTTTCAGCACGAAATTAAACAGATGCGGTCACACCAGCACAAATGCACCGGATCCCATCAGAACTCCGCAGTTAAGTGTGCTTTGGCGAAAGTAGTACAATGATGGGTTACCTCATGGGAAGTTCTCGTGTTGCACCCATTTTCTTTTTTTCAAATGTGTCGTTCGACGTTACGCGCGACTTTAATTATGGTCCGCAGATTTATTCGCAAATGTGAGTCACGGCGCCGTGGTATTTTACTTGATATTTGAACTAGAACGTGAGGTGCAGTGTGCACGCACAAGGAAACAAATGACGGGAGGGGGAAGAAAGGAGAAGGAGTTTATGTATTTGCAGCGCGAAATTAGAAATGTGCGATCATACTAGCACTAATGCACCGGATCCCATTAGAACTCCGCAGTTAAGTGTGATTCGGCGAGAGTAATACTCTGATGGGTGACCTCCTGGGAAGTTCTCGTGTCGCACAAATTTTTTTTTTCAGACCGGTTGTTCGACGTTGTGCGCGACTGCAACTAGGGTCCACTGGTTTATAGGCAAATGTGAGTCAAGAAGCAGGGGCATTTTAATCGATATTAGAACGAGAAAGAGAGATCCAGAGTGCACGCACAAGGAAACAAATGACGGGAGGGGGAGGGAAGGAGAAAGAGTGTATGTATTTTCAGCACGAAATGAAACAGGTGCGATCATACCAGCACTAATGCATCGGATTCTATCAGAACTCCATAGGTAAGGGTGCTTGGGCGAGAGTAGTACTAGCATGGGTTACCTCCTGCGAAGTCCTTATATTTCATCCATTTTCTTGTAAAGTTCTCGTGTTGCACCCATTTTTTTGCAGATGATTCTTTTGACGTTATGCGCGACTTGAATTATGGTCCTCAGGTATATTCGCAAATGTGAGTCAAGAAGTAGGGGCATTTTAATCGATATTAGAACGAGAAGGAGAGGTGCAGTGTGAACGTACAAGGAAACAATTGACGGGAGGGGGGATGGAGGGAGAAAAAGTGTATGTATATGCAGCGCAGAATGAAACAGGAGCAATCATACCAGCACCAATGCAATGGATTCTATCAGAACTCCACAAGTTAAGGGTGCTTGGGCGAGAGTAGCTCTAGGATGGTGACCTCCTGCGAAGTCCTTATATTTCACCCATTTTCTTATGAAGTCCTCGTGTTGTACCTTTTTTTTTGCAGATGA
The DNA here is from genome assembly GCF_054855325.1 of Carica papaya. Taxonomy (NCBI): domain Eukaryota; kingdom Viridiplantae; phylum Streptophyta; class Magnoliopsida; order Brassicales; family Caricaceae; genus Carica; species Carica papaya. Next base: position 30,998,058 of record NC_142313.1, read on the forward strand.
TTCTTTCGACGATACACGCGACTTGAATTATGGTCCACAGGTTTATTCGCAAATGTGAGTCACGGCACCGTAGCATTTTACTTGACATTAGAACGAGTACGGGAGGTGAAGTGCGCACGCACAAGGAAACAAATGATGGGAGGGGGAAGAAAGGAGAAGGAGTATATGTATTTCCAGCGCAAAATTAAACGGGTGCGATCATACCAGCATTAATGCACCGGATCCTATCAGAACTCCGCAGTTAAGTGTGCTTGGGCGAGAGTAGTACTCGGATGGGTGACCTCCTGCGAAGTTCTCGTGTCGCACGAATTTATTTTCAGACGGGTCGTTCGACGTTACGCGCGACTGGAACTAGGGTCCTCTGGTTTATACGCAAATGTGAGTCAAGAAGTAGAGGCATTTTAATCGATATTAGAACGAGAAGGAGAGATGCAGAGTGCACACACAAGGAAACAAATGACGGGAGGGGGGATGGAGGGAGAAAAAGTGGGGATGGAGGGAGAAAAAGTGTATGTATTTGCAGCGCAGAATGAAACATGAGCAATCATACCAGCACCAATGCAACGGATTCTATCAGAACTCCGCAAGTTAAGGGTGCTTGGGCGAGAGTAGCACTAGGATGGGTGACCTCCTGCGAAGTCCTTATATTTCACCCATTTTCTTAGGAAGTCCTCGTGTTGCACCCATTTTCTTAGGAAGTCCTCGTGTTGCACCCATTTTTTTGCAGATGATTCTTTCGACGATACGCGCGACTTGAATTATGGACCTCAGGTTTATTCGCAAATGTGAGTCACGGTACTGTAGCATTTTACATGATATTAGAACGAGCACAGGAGGTGCAGTGCGCACGCACAAGGAAACAAATGACGGGAGGGGGAAGAAAGGAGAAGGAGTATATGTATTTGCAGCGCAAAATTAAATGGGTGCGATCATACCAGCATTAATGCAGCGGATCCCATCAGAACTCCGCAGTTAAGTGTGCTTGGGCGAGAGTAGTACTCGGATGGGTGACCTCCTGGGAAGTCCTCGTGTCGCACAAATTTATTTTCAGACGGGTCGTTCGACGTTACGCGCGACTGGAACTAGGGTCCGCTGGTTTATACGCAAATGTGAGTCAAGAAGCAGGGGCATTTTAATCGATATTAGAACGAGAATGAGAGCTGAAGTGTGAACGCACAAGGAAACAAATGACAGGAGGGGGAAGAAAGGAGAAGGAGTGTATGTTTTCGTAGCGGGAAATTAAACAGGTGCGATCTTACCAGCACTAAAGCCTCGGATCCCATCAGAACTCCGCAGTTAGGTGTGCTTGGGCGAGAGTAGTACTCGGATGGGTGACCACTTGGGAAGCCCTCGTCTTGCACCTATTTTTTTTCGGATGGGTTGTTCGACGTTAGGCACGAATGGAATTATAAACCGCTGGTTCATTTGCAAAGGTCAGTCACGGTACCGGGGCATATTACTTGATATTAGAACAAGAAAGAGAGATGCAGAGTGCACGCACAAGGAAACAAATGACAGGAGGGGGAAGAAAGGAGAAGGAGTTTATGTATTTGCAGCGCGAAATTAATCAAGTTCGATCATACCAACACTAATGCAACAGATCCCATCATAACTCCGCAGTTAAGTGTGCTTGGGCGAGAGTAGTACTCGGATGGGTGACCACTTGGGAAGTCCTCGTGTTGCACCCATTTTTTTGCAGATGATTCTTTCAACGTTACGTGCGACTTGAAATATGGTCCTCAGGTTTATTCGCAAATATGAGTCACAGCGGTGTAGCATTTTACTTGATATTAGAACGAGAATGGGAGGTGCAGTGCGCACGCACAAGGAAACAAATGACGTGAGGGGGAAGAAAGGGGAATGAGTTTATGTATTTGCAGCTCAAAATTAAGCAGGTGCGATCATACCAGCACTAATGCACCGGATCCCATCAGAACTCCGCAGTGAAGTGTGCTTGGGCGAGAGTAGTACTCGGATGTGTGACCTCTTGGGAAGTCCTCGTGTCGCAACAATTTTTTTTCAGAGGGGTCGTTCGACATTACGCGCGACTGGAACTATGGTCCGCTGGTTTATACGCAAATGTGAGTCAAGAATCAGGGGCATTTTAATCGATATTAGAATGAGAAGGAGAGGTGCAGTGTGAACGCACAAGGAAACAAATGATGGGAGGGGGGTAGGGAAGAAGGAGTGTATGTATTTTCAGCACGAAATTAAACAGGTGCGGTCACACCAGCACAAATGCACCGGATCCCATCAGAACTCCGCAGTTAAGTGTGCTTTGGCGAAAGTAGTACAAAGATGGGTTACCTCCTGGGAAGTTCCCGTGTCGCACCCATTTTCTTTTTTTCAGATGTGCCGTTCGACGTTACACGCGAATTTAATTATGGTCCGCAGATTTATTCGCAAATGTGAGTCACGGCGTCGTGGCATTTTACTTGATATTTGAACGAGAACGAGAGGTGCAGTGCGCACGCACAAGGAAACAAATGACGGGAGGGGGAAGAAAGGAGAAGGAGTTTATATATTTGCTGCGCGAAATTAAACAGGTGCGATCATACCAGCACTAATGCACCGGATACCATCAGAACTCCGCAGTTAAGTGTGCTTGTGCGAGAGTAGTACTCAGATGGGTGACCTTTTGGGAAGTCCTCGTGTTGCACTAATTTTTTTTTCAGACGGGTCGTTCGACGTTACGCGCGACTGGAACTAGGGTCCATTGGTTTATACGCAAATGTGAGTCAAGAAGCAGGGGCATTTTAATCGATATTAGAACGAGAAGGAGAGATGCAGAGTGGACGCACAAGGAAACAAATGACGGGAGGGGGGATGGAGGGAGAAAAAGTGTATGTATTTGCAGCGCAGAATGAAATATGGGCAATAATACCAGCACCAATGCAACGGATTCTATCAGAACTCCGCAAGTTAAGGGTGCTTGGGCGAGAGTAGCACTAAGATGGGTGACCTCCTGCGAAGTCCTTATATTTCACCCATTTTCTTAGGAAGTCCTCGTGTTGCACTCATTTTTTTGCAGATGATTCTTTCGACGATACGCGCGACTTGAATTATGGTCCTCAGGTTTATTCGCAAATGTGAGTCATGGCACCGTAGCATTTTACTTTATATTAGAACGAGCACGAGAGGTGCAATGCGCACGCACAAGGAAACAAATGACGGGAGGGGGAAGAAAGGAGAAGGAGTTTATGTATTTACCGCGCGGAATTAAACGGGTGCGATCATACCAGCACTCATGCACCAGATCCCATCAGAACTCCGCAGTTAAGTGTGTTTTGGCGAGAGTAGTACTCGGATTGCTGACCTCCTGGGAAGTCTTCGTGTCGCACCAATTTTTTTCAGACGGGTCGTTCGACGTTACGCGCGACTGGAACTAGGGTCCGCTGGTTTATACGCAAACGTGAGTCAAGAAACAGGGGCATTTTAATCGATATTAGAACGAGAAGGAGAGGTGCAGTGTGATCGCACAAGGAAACAATTGATGGGAGGGGGAGGGAAGGAGAAGGAGTGTATGTATTTTGAGCACGAAATGAAACAGGTGCGATCATACCAGCACTAATGCAACGGATTCTATCAGAACTCCGTAGGTAAGGGTGCTTGGGCGAGAGTAGTACTAGCATGGGTTACCTCCTGCGAAGTCCTTATATTTCAACCATTTTCTTCTGAAGTCCTTGTGTTGCACCCATTTTTTTTGCAGACGATTCTTTCGACGTTACGCGCGACTTGAATTATGGTCCTCAGGTTTATTCGCAAATGTGAGTCACGGCGTCGTGGCATTTTACTTGATATTAGAACGAGAACGGGAGGTGTAGTGCGCACGCACAAGGAAACAAATGACGGGAGGGGGAAGAAAGGGGAATGAGTGTATGTATTTGCAGCGCAAAATTAAACAGGTGCGATCATACAATCACAAATGCGCCGGATCCCATCAGAACTCCGCAGTTAAGTGTGCTTTAGCGAAAGTAGTACAATGATGGGTTACCTCGTGGGAACTTCTCGTGTTGTACCCATTTTCTTTTTTTCAGATGTTCAGTTCGACGTTACGCGCGACTTTAATTTTGGTCCGCAGATTTATTCGCAAATGTGAGTCACGGCGTTGTGGCATTTTACTTGATATTTGAACGAGAACGAGAGGTGCAGTGTGCACGCACAAGGAAACAAAAGACGGGAGGGGGAAGAAAGGAGAAGGAGTTTATGTATTTGCAGCGCAAAATTAAACAGGTGCGATCATACCAGCACTAATTCACCGGATCCCATCAGAACTCCGCAGTTAAGTGTGTTTGGGCGAGAGTAGTACTCGGATGGGTGACCTCTTGGGAAGTCCTCGTGCCGCATTAATTTTTTTTTTCAGACGGGTCGTTCAACGTTACGCGCGAATGGAACTAGGGTCCTCTGGTTTATACGCAAATGTGAGTCAAGAAGAAGGGGCATTTTAATCGATATTAGAACGAGAAAGAGAGATGCAGAGTGCACGTACAAGGAAACAAATGACGGGAGGGGGGATGGAGGGAGAAAAAGTGTATGTATTTGCAGCGCAGAATGAAACAGGAGCAATCATACCAGCACCAATGCAACGGATTCTATCAAAACTCTGCAAGTTAAGGGTGCTTGGGCGAGAGTAGCACTAGGATGGGTGACTTCCTGCGAAGTCCTTATATTTCACCCATTTTCTTAGGAAGTCCTCGTGTTGTACCTTTTTTTTTGCAGATGATTCTTTCGACGATACGCGCGACTTAAATTATGGTCCACAGGTTTATTCGCAAATGTGAGTCACGGCACCGTAGCATTTTACTTGACATTAGAACGAGCACGGGAGGTGAAGTGCGCACGCACAAGGAAACAAATGACGGGAGGGGGAAGAAAGGAGAAGGAGTTTATGTATTTGCAGCGCGAAATTAAACGGGTGCGATCATACCAGCACTAATGCACCAGATCCCATCAGAACTCCGCAGTTAAGTGAGTTTGGGCGAGAGTAGTGCTCGGATGGGTGACCTCCTGGGAAGTCCTTATATTTCACCCATTTTCAAGTCGCGCGTATCGTCGAAAGAATAATCTGCAACACGAGGACTTCACAAGAAAATGGGTGAAATATAAGGACTTCGCATGAGGTAACCCATGCTAGTACTACTCTCGCCCAAGCACCCTTACTAACGGAGTTCTGATAGAATCCGTTGCATTAGTGCTGGTATGATCGCACCTGTTTCATTTCGTGCTAAAAATACATACACTCCTTCTCCTTCCCTCCCCCTCCCATCAATTGTTTCCTTGTGCGTTCACAGTGCATCTCTCCTTCTCGTTCTAATATCGATTAAAAATGCCCCTGCTTCTTGACTCACATTCGCGTATAAACCAGCGAACCCAAGTTCCAGTCGCGCTTAACGTTGAACGACCCGTCAAAAAAAAAATTGGTGCGACACGAGGACTTCCCAAGAGATCACCCATCCGAGTACTACTCGCTGCCAAGCACACTTAACTGCGGAGTTCTGATGGGATCCGATGCATTAGTGCTGGTATGATCGCACCCGTTTAATTTCGCGCTGCAAATACATAAACTCCTTCTCCTTTCTTCCCCCTCCCGTCATTTGTTTCCTTATGCGTGCGCACTGCACCAACTGTGCTCGTTCTAATATCAAGTAAAATGCTACGGTGCCGTGACTCACATTTGCGAATAAATCTGAGGACCATAATTCAAGTCGCGCGTATCGTCGAAAGAATAATCTGCAAAAAAATGGGTGCAACACGAGGACTTCCTAAGAAAATGGGTGAAATATAAGGACTTCGCTGGAGGTCACCCATCCGAGTACTACTCTCGCCCAAGCACACTTAACTGCGAAGTTCTGATAAGATCCGGTGAGTTAGTGCTGGTATGATCGCACATGTTTAATTTCGCACTGCAAATACATAAACTCCTTCTCCTTTCTTCCCCCTCCCGTCATTTGTTTCCTTGTGCGTGCGCACTGCACCTCTCGTTTTCGTTCAAATATCAAGTAAAATGCCACGGCGCCGTGACTCACATTTGCGAATAAATCTGCGGACCATAATTAAAGTCGCGCGTAACGTCGAACGACACATCTGAAAAAAAAAAAATGGGTGCAACACGAGAACTTCCCAGGAGGTAACCCATCATTGTACTACTTTCGCCAAAGCACACTTAACTGCGGAGTTCTGATGGGATCCGGTGCATTTGTGCTGGTGTGACCGCACCTGTTTAATTTCGTGCTGAAAATACATACACTCCTTCTTCCCTACACCCCTCCCATCATTTGTTTCCTTGTGCGTTCACACTGCACCTCTCCTTCTCGTTTTAATATCGATTAAAATGCCCCTGATTCTTGACACACATTTACGTATGATTCTTGACACACATTTGCGTATAAACCAGCAGACCATAGTTTCAGTCGCGCGTAACGTCGAACGACCCATCTGAAAAAAAATTATTGCGATACGAGGACTTCCCAAGAGGTCACCCATCCGAGTACTACTCTCGCCCAAGCACGCTTAACTGCAGAGTTCTGATGGGATCCAGTGCATTAGTGCTGGTATGATGCCACTTGTTTAATTTTGCGCTTCAAATACATACACTCCTTCTCTTTTCTTCCTCCTCCTGTCATTTGTTTCCTTGTGCGTGCGCACTGCACCTCCCGTTCTCGTTCTAATATCAAGTAAAATGCTACAGCGCCGTGACTCACATTTGCGAATAAACCTGAGGACCATAATTAAAGTCGCGCGTAACGTCGAAAGAATCATCTGTAAAAAAATGGGTGCAACACGAGGACTTCACAAGAAAATGGGTGAAATATAAAGACTTCGCAGGAGGTAACCCATGCTAGTACTACTCTCGCCCAAGCACCCTTACCTACGGAGTTCTGATAGAATCCTTTGCATTAGTGCTGGTATGATCGCACCTGTTTCATTTCGTGCTTAAAATACATACACTCCTTCTCCTTCCCTCCCCATCCAATCAATTGTTTCCTTGTGCGTTCACACTGCACCTCTCCTTCTCATTCTAATATCGATTAAAATGCCCCTGCTTTTTGACTCACATTTGTGTATAAACCAACGGACCCTAGTTCCAGTCGCGCGTAACGTCGAACGACCCGTCTGAAAAAAAATTAGTGCGACACGAGGACTTACAAGGAGGTCACCCATCCGAGTACTACTCTCGCCCAAGCGCACTTAACTGCGGAGTTCTGATGGGATCCGGTGCATTAGTGCTGGTATGATCGCACCCGTTTAATTCCGAGTTGCAAATATATAAACTCCTTCTCCTTTCTTCCCCCTCCCGTTATTTGTTTCCTTGTGCGTGCGCACTGCACCTCTCATCCTCGTTCAAATATCAAGTAAAATGCCACGGCGGCGTGACTCACATTTGCGAATAAATCTGCGGACCATAATTAAAGTCGCGCGTAACTTCGAACGGCACAACTGAAAAAAAGAAAATGGGTACAAAACGAGGATTTCACAAGAAAATGGGTGAAATATAAGGACTTCGCAGGAGGTAACCCATGCTAGTACTACTCTCGCCTAAGCACCCTTACCTACGGAGTTCTGATAGAATCTGTTACATTAGTGCTGGTATGATCGCACTTGTTTCATTTCGTGCTGAAAATACATACACTCCTTCTCCTTCCCTCCCCCTCCCATCAATTGTTTCCTTGTGCGCTCACACTGCACCTCTCCTTCTCGTTCTAATATCGATTAAAATGCCCCTACTTCTTGACTCACAATTGCGTATAAACCAGCGGACCGTAGTTCCAGTCCCGCGTAACGTCGAACGATCCGTCTAAAAAAAAATTGGTACGACACGAGGACTTCCCAGGAGGTCACCCATCCGAGTACTACTCTCGCCCAAGCACACTTAACTGCGGAGTTCTGATGGGATCCAGTGCATTAGTGCTGGCATGATCGCACCCGTTTAATTTTGCGCTGCAAATACATAAACTCCTTCTTCTTTCTTCCCCCTGCCGTCATTTGTTTCCTTGTGCGTGCGCACTGCACCTCCCGTGCTCGTTCTAATATCAAGTAAAATGCTACGGTGCCGTGACTCACATTTGCGAATAAACCTGAGGACCATAATTCAAGTCGCGCGTATCGTCGAAAGAATCATCTGCAAAAAAATAGGTGCAACGCGAGGACTTCCTAAGAAAATGGATGAAATATAAGGACTTCGCAGGAGGTCACCCATCCTAGTGCTACTCTCGCCCAAGCACCCTTAACTTGCGGAGTTGTGATAGAATCCGTTGCATTGGTGCTGGTATGATTGCTCATGTTTCATTCTGTGCTGAAAATACATACACTTTTTCTCCCTCCATCTCCCCTCCCGTCATTTGTTTCCTTGTGCGTGCACTCTGCATATCTCCTTCTCGTTAAAATATCGATTAAAATGCCCCTGCTTCTTTACTCACATTTGCGAATAAATCTGCGGACCATAATTAAAGTCGCGCGTAACGTCGAACGGCACATCTAAAAAAAAGAAAATGGGTGCAACACGAGAACTTCCCAGGAGGTAACCCATCATTGTACTACTTTCGCCAAAGCACACTTAACTGCGGAGTTCTGATGGGATCCGGTGCATTTGTGCTGGTGTGACCGCACCTATTTAATCTCGTGCTGAAAATACATACACTCCTTCTTCCCTCCCCCCCTCCCATCATTTGTTTCCTTGTGCGTTCACACTGCACCTCTCCTTCTCGTTCTAATATCGATTAAAATGCCCCTGCTTCTTGACTCAAATTTGCGTATAAACCAGTGGACCCTAGTTCCAATCGCGCGTAACGTCGAACGACCTGTCTGAAAAAAAAATTAGTGCGACACGAGGACTTCCCAAGAGGTCACCATCCGAGTACTACTCTTGCCCAAGCACACTTAACTGCGGAGTTCTGATGGGATCCGGTGCATTAGTGCTGGTATGATCGCAGCTGTTTAATTTTGCGCTGCAAATACATAAACTCCTCCTCCTTTCTTCCCCCTCCCGTCATTTGTTTCCTTGTGCGTGTGCACTGCACCTCTCGTTGTCGTTCAAATATCATGTAAAATGCCACGGCGCCGTGACTCACATTTGCGAATAAATCTGCGGACCATAATTAAAGTCGCGCATAACGTCGAACGGCACATCTGAAAAAAAGAAAATGGGTGCAACACGAGAACTTTCCAGGAGGTAACCCATCATTGTACTACTTTCGCCAAAGCACAGTTAACTGCGTAGTTCTGATGAAATCCGGTGCATTTGTGCTGGTTTGACCGCACCTGTTTAATTTCGTGTTGAAAATACATACACTCCTTCTTCCCTCCCCCCCTCCCATCATTTGTTTCCTTGTGCGTTCACACTGCACCTCTCATTCTCGTTCTAATATCGATTAAAATACCCCTGATTCTTGACTCACATTTGCGTATAAACCAGCGGACCATAGTTCCAGTCGCGCATAACGTCGAACGACCCATCTGAAAAAAAATTGTTGTGATACGAGGACTTCCCAAGAGGTCATCCATCCGAGTACTACTCTCGCCCAAGCACGCTTAACTGCAGAGTTCTGATGGGATCCAGTGCATTAGTGCTGGTATGATGCCACTTGTTTAATTTTGCGCTTCAAATACATACACTCCTTCTCTTTTCTTCCTCCTCCTGTCATTTGTTTCCTTGTGCGTGCGCACTGCACCTCCCGTATTCGTTCTAATATCAAGTAAAATACCACGGCGCCGTGACTCACATTTGCGAATAAACCTGCGGACCATAAATCAAGTCGCGCGTAACGTTGAAAGAATCATCTGCAAAAAGATGGGTGCAACACGAGGACCTCCCAAGAAAATGGGCGAAATATAAGGACTTCGCAGGAGGTCACTTATCCGAGTACTTTTCTCGCCCAAGCACCCTCAACTGCGGAGTTCTGATAGAATCCGTTGCATTAGTGCTGGTATGATCCCTCATGTTTCATTCTGCACTGCAAATACATACACTCTTTCTCCTCCCATTCACCCTCCCGTCATTTGTTTCCTTGTGCGTGCACTCTGCATCTCTCTTTCTCGTTCTAATATCAAGAAATATGCTCCGGCACCGTGACTCAACTTTGCAAATGAACCAGCGGTTTATAATTCTATTCGCGCGTAACATCGAACAACCCATCCGAGTACTACTCTCGCCCAAGCACACTTAACTGCGGAGTTCTGATGGGATCCGGGGCTTTAGTGCTGCTATGATCGCACCTCTTTAATTTCGCGCTGCAAATACATACACTCCTCCTTTCTTCCCCCTCTCGTCATTTGTTTCATTGTGCGTTCACACTTCACCTCTCATTCTCGTTTTAATATCGATTAAAATGCCCCTACTTCTTGACTCACATTTGCGTATAAACCAGCGGACCCTAGTTCCAGACGCGTGTAACGTCGAACGACCAGTCTGAAAAAAAATTTGTGCGACACGAGGACTTTGTGCGTTCACACTGCACCTCTCCTTCTCGTTCTAATATCGATTAAAATGCCCCTGTTTCTTGACTCACATTTGCGTATAAACCAGCGGACCCTAGTTCGAGTCGCGCGTAACATCGAACGACCCGTCTGAAAAAAAATTGGTGCGACACGAGGACTTCCCAAGAGGTCACCCATCCGAGTACTACTCTCGCCCAAACACACTTAACTGCGGAGTTCTGATGGGATCCGGTGCATTAGTGCTGGTATGATCGCACCTGTTTAATTTCGCGATGCAAATACATAAACTCCTTCTCCTTTCTTCCCCCACCCGTCATTTGTTTCCTTGTGCGTGCGCACTGTACCTCCCGTTCTCGTTCAAATATCAAGTAAAATGCCACGGCGCCGTGACTCACATTTGCGAATAAATCTACGGACCATAATTAAAGTCGCGCGTAACGTCGAACGGCACATCTGAAAAAAAAAAAATGGGTGCAACACGAGAACTTCCCACGAGGTAACCCATCATTGTACTACTTTCGCCAAAGCACACTTAACTGCGGAGTTCTGATGGGATCCGGTGCATTTGTACTGGTATGATAGCACCTGTTTAATTTCGCGCTGCAAATACATACACTCATTCCCCTTTCTTCCCCCTCCCGTCATTTGTTTCCTTTTGCGTGCGCACTGCACCTCCCGTTCTCGTTCTAATATCATGTAAAATGCCACGGCCCCGTGACTCACATTTGCGAATAAACCTGAGGACCATAATTCAAGTCGCGCGTAACGTCGAAAGAATCATCTGCAAAAAAATGGGTGCAACAAGAGGACTTCACAAGAAAATGGGTGAAATATAAGGACTTCGCAGGGGGTAACCCATGCTAGTAATACTCTCGCCCAAGCACCCTTACCTACGGAGTTCTGATAGAATCTGTTGCATTAGTGCTGGTATGATCGTACCTGTTTCATTTCGTGCTGAAAATACATACACTCCTTCTCCTTCCCTCCCCCTCCCATAAATTGTTTCATTGTGCGTTCACACTGCACCTCTCCTTCTCGTTCTAATATCGATTAAAATGCTCCTGCTTATTGACTCACATTTGCGTATAAACAAGCGGACTCTAGTTCCAATCGCAAGTAACGTCGAACGACCCGTCTGAAAAAAAATTGGTGCGACACGAGGACTTCCCAAGAGGTCACCAATCCGAGTACTACTCTCGCCAAAGCACACATAACTGCGGAGTTCTGATGGGATCCGGTGCATTAGTGCTGGTATGATCGCACCTGTTTAATTTTGCTCTGCAAATACATAAACTCATTCCCCTTTCTTCCCCCTCCCGTCATTTGTTTCCTTGTGCGTGCGCACTGCACCTCCCGTTCTCGTTCTAATATCAAGTAAAATTCTACAGCGCCAAGACTCACATTTGCGAATAAACCTGAGGACCATAATTCAAGTCGTGCGTAACGTCGAAAGAATCATCTGCAAAAAAATGGGTGCAACACGAGGACTTCACAAGAAAATGGGTGAAATATAAGGACTTCGCAGGAGGTAACCCATGCTAGTACTACTCTCGCCCAAGCACCCTTACCTACGGAGTTCTGAGAGAATCCGTTGCATTGGTGCTGGTATGATCGAACCTGTTTCATTTCGTGCTGAAAATACATACACTCATTCTCCTTCCCTCCCCCTCCCATCAATTGTTTCCTTGTGCGTTCACACTGCAGCTCTCCTTCTCGTTCTAATATCGAATAAAATGCCCCTGCTTCTTGACTCACATTTGCGTATAAACCAGCGGACCCTAGTTCCAGACGCGTGTAACGTCGAACGACCTGTCTGAAAAAAAATTGGTGCGACACGAGGACTTCCTAGGAGGTCACCCATCCGAGTACTAATCTCGCCCAAGCACACTTCACTGCGGAGTTCTGATGGGATCCGGTGCATTAGTGCTGGTATGATCGCACCTGTTTAATTTTGCGCTCCAAATACATAAACTCATTCCCCTTTCTTCCCCCTCCCGTCGTTTGTTTCCTTGTGCGTGCGCACTGCACCTCCCGTTCTCTTTCTAATATCAAGTAAAATAATACAGCACCGTGACTCACATTTGCGAATAAACCTGAGGACCATAATTCAAGTCGCGCGTAACGTCGAAAGAATCATCTGCAAAAAAATGGGTGCAACACGAGGACTTCACAAGAAAATGGGTGAAATATAAGGACTTCGCAGGAGGTAAACCATGCTAGTACTAGTCTCACCCAAGCACCCTTACCTACGGAGTTCTGATAGAATCCGTTGCATTAGTGCTGGTATGATCGCACCTGTTTCATTTCGCGCTGCAAAAACATACACTCCTTCTCCTTTCTTCCCCCTCCCGTCAATTGTTTCCTTGTGCGTTCACACTGCACCTCTGATTCTCGTTCTAATATCGATTAAAATACCCCTGTTTCTTGACTCACATTTGCGTATAAACCAGCGGACCCTAGTTCCAGTCGCGCGTAACATCGAACGACCTGTCTGAAATAAAATTGTTGCGACACGAGGACTTCCCAAGAGGTCACCCATCCGAGTACAACTCTTGCCCAAACACACTTAACTGCACCTCTTGTCCTCGTTCAAATATCAAGTAAAATGCCACAGCGTCGTGACTCACATTTGCGAATAAATCTGCGGACCATAATTAAAGTCGCACGTAACGTCGAACGGCACATCTGAAGAAAAGAAAATGGGTGTAACACGAGAACTTCCCAGGAGGTAACCCATCATTGTACTATTTTTGCCAAAGCACACTTAACTTCGGAGTTCTGATGGGATCTGGTGCATTTGTGCTGGTGTGACCGCACCTGTTTAATTTGGTGCTGAAAATACATACACTCCTTCTTCCCTCCCCCCCTCCCATCATTTGTTTCCTTGTGCGTTCACACTGCACCTCTCCTTCTCGTTCTAATATCGATTAAAATGCCCCTGATTCTTGACTCACATTTGCGTATAAACCAGCGGACCGTAGTTTTAGTCGTGCGTAACGTCGAATGACCCATCTGAAAAAAAATTGTTGCGATACAAGGACTTCCCAAGAGGTCACCCATCCGAGTACTATTCTCGCCCAAGCACACTTAACTGCAAAGTTCTAATGGGATCCAGTGCAGTAGTGCTGGTATGATGCCACTTGTTTAATTTTGCGCTTCAAATATATACACTCATTCTCTTTTCTTCCTCATCCCGTTATTTGTTTCCTTGTGCGTGCACATTGCACCTCCCGTACTCGTTCTAATATCAAGTAAAATGCCACGGCGCCGTGACTCACATTTGCGAATAAATCTGCGGACCATAAATCAAGTCGCCCGTAACGTCGAAAGAATCATCTGCAAAAAGATGGGTGCAACACGAGGACCTTCCAAGAAAATGGGTGAAATATAAGGACTTCATTGGAGGTCACCCATCCGAGTACTTTTCTCGCCCAAGCACCCTTAACTGCAGAGTTCTGATAGAATCTGTTGCATTAGTGCTGGTATGATCCCTCATGTTTCATTTTGCACTGGAAATACATACACTCTTTCTCCTTCCATCCCCCCTCCCATCATTTGTTTCCTTGTGCGTGCACTCTACATCTCTCTTTCTCGTTCTAATATCAAGTAATATGCCCCGGCACCGTGACTCAACTTTGCAAATGAATCAGCGGTTTATAATTCCATTTGCGCGTAATGTCGAACAACCCATCCGAAAAAAAATAGGTGCAACACGAGGGCTTCCCAAGTGGTCACCCATCCGAGTACTACTCTCGCCCAAGCACACTTAACTGCAGAGTTCTGATGGGATCCGGAGCTTTAGTGCTGGTATGATCGCACCTGTTTAATTTTACGCTGCAAATACATACACTTCTTCTCCTTTCTTCCCCTCCCATCATTTGTTTCCTTGTGCGTTCACACTTCACCTCTCATTCTCGTTCTAATATCGACTAAAACACCCCTGCTTCATGACTCACATTTGCTTATAAACCAGCGGACCATAGTTCCAGACACGCGTAACGTCGAACGACCCGTCTGAAAAAAAATTGGTGCGACACGAGGACTTCCCAGGAGGTCATCCATCCGAGTACTAATCTCGCCCAAGCACACTTCACTGCAGAGTTCTGATGGGATCCGGTGCATTAGTGCTGGTATGATCGCAACTATTTAATTTTGCGCTACTAATACATAAACTCATTCCCCTTTCTTCCCCCTCCCGTCATTTGCTTTTTTGTGCGTGCGCACTGCACCTGTCGTTTTCGTTCAAATATCAAGTAAAATGCCATGGCGCCGTGACTCACATTTGCGAATAAATCTGCAGACCATAATTAAAGTCGCGCGTAACGTCGAACGGCACATCTGAAAAAAAGAAAATGGGTGCAACACGAGGACTTCGCAAGAAAATTGGTGAAATATAAGGACTTCGCAGGAGGTAACCCATGCTAGTACTACTCTCGCCCAAGCACCCTTACCTACAGAGTTCTGATAAAATCCGTTGCATTAGTGCTGGTATGATCGCACCTGTTTCATTTCGCGCTGCAAAAACATACTCCTTCTCCTTTCTTCCCCCTCTCGTCATTTGTTTCCTTGTGCGTGCGCACTGCACCTCTCGTTCTCGTTCAAATATAAAGTAAAATGCCACGGCGCCGTGATTCACATTTGCGAATAAATCTGCGGACCATAATTAAAGTCGCGTGTAACGTCGAACGGCACATCTGAAAAAAAAAAATGGGTGCAACACGAGAACTTCTCAGAAGGTAACCCATCATTGTACTACTTTCGCCAAAGCACACTTAACTGCAGAGTTCTGATTGGATCCAGTGCATTAGTGCTGGTATGATGCCAGTTGTTTAATTTTGCGCTTCAAATACATACACTCCTTCTCTTTTCTTCATCCTCCCTTCATTTGTTTCCTTGTACGTGCGCACTGCACCTCCCGTACTCGTTCTAATATCAAGTAAAATGCCACGGCGCCGTGACTCACATTTGCGAATAAACCTGCGGACCATAAATCAAGTCACGCGTAACGTCGAAAGAATCATATGCAAAAAGATGGGTGCAACACGAGGACCTCCCAAGAAAATGGGTGAAATATAAGGACTTCGCAGAAGGTCACCCATCCGAGTACTTTTCTCGCCCAAGCACCCTTAACTGCGGAGGTCTGATAGAATCCGTTGCATTAGTGCTGGTATGATCTCTATGTTTCATTCTGCACTGCAAATACATACACTCTTTCTCCTCCCATCCCCCCTCCCGTCATTTGTTTCCTTGTGCGTGCACTATGCATTTCTCTTTCTCGTTCTAATATCAAGTAATATGCCCCGGCACCGTGACTTATCTTTGCAAATGAACCAGCGGTTTATAATTCTATTCGCGCATAACGTCGAACAACCCATCCGAAAAAAAATAGGTGCAACACGAGGGCGTCCCAAGTGGTCACCCATCCGAGTACTATGCTCGCCCAAGCACACTTAACTGCGTAGTTCTGATGGGATCCGGAGCTTTAGTGCTGGTATGATCGTACCTGTTTACTTTCGCGCTGCAAATACATACACTCCTTCTCCTTTCTTCCCCCTCCTGTCATTTGTTTCCTTGTGCGTTCACACTTCATCTCTCATTCTCGTTCTAATATCGATTAAAATGCCCCTGCTTCTTGACTCACATTTGCGTATAAACCAGTGGACCTTAGTTCCAGTCGTGCGTAACGTCGAACGACCCGTCTGAAAAAACAAATTAGTGCGACACGAGGACTTCCCAAAAGGTCACCCATCCGAGTACTACTCTCGCCCAAGCACACTTATCTGCGGAGTTCTGATGGGATCCGGTGCATTAGTGCTGGTATGATCGCACCAGTTTAATTTCGCGTTGCAGATACATAAACTCCTTCTCCTTTCATCCCCCTCCCGTCATTTGTTTCCTTGTGCGTGCGCACTGCACCTCCCGTTCTCGTTCAAATATCAAGTAAAATGCCACGGCGCCGTGACTCACATTTGCGAATAAATCTACGGACCATAATTAAAGTCGCGCGTAACGTCGAACGGCACATCTGAAAAAAAGAAAATGGGTGCAACACGAGAACTTCCTAGGAGGTAACCCATCATTGTACTACTTTCGCCAAAGCACACTTAACTGCGAAGTTCTGATGGGATCCGGTGCATTTGTGCTGGTGTGACCGCACCTGTTTAATTTTGTGCTGAAAATACATACACTCCTTCTTCCCTCCCCCCCCTCCCATCATTTGTTCCCTTGTGCGTTCACACTGCACATCTCCTTCTCATTCTAATATCGATTAAAATGCCCCTGATTCTTGACTCAAATTTGAGTATAAACCAGCGGACCATAGTTCCAGTCGCGCGTAACGTCGAACGACCCATCTGAAAGAAAATTGTTGCGATACGAGGACTTCCCAAGAGGTCCCCCATCCGAGTACTACTCTCGCCCAAGCACACTTTACTGCAGAGTTCTGATGGGATCCAGTGCATCAGTGCTGGTATGATGTCACTTGTTTAATTTTGCGATTCAAATACATACACTCCTTCTCCTTTCTTCCCCCTCCTGTCATTTGTTTCCTTGTGCGTTCACACTTCACCTCTCATTCTCATTCTAATATCGATTAAAATGCCCCTGCTTCTTGACTCATATTTGCGTATAAACTAGCGGACCCTAGCTCCAGACGCACGTAACGTCGAACAACCCGTCTGAAAAGAAATTTGTGCGACACGAGGACTTCCTAAGAGGTCACCCATCCGAGTACTAATCTCGCCCAAGCACACTTCACTACGGAGTTCTGATGGGATCCGGTGCATTAATGCTGGTATGATCCCACCTGTTTAATTTCGCGCTGCAAATACATAAACTCATTCCCTTTTCTTCCCCCTCGCGTCATTTGTTTCCTTGTGCGTGCGCACTGCACCTCCCATTCTCGTCCTAATATCAAGTAAAATGCTACAGCGCCGTGACTCACATTTGCGAATAAACCTGAGGACCATAATTCATGTTGCGCGTAACGTCGAAAGAATCATCTGCAAAAAATGGGTGCAAAACGAGGACTTCACAAGAAAATGGGTGAAATATAAGGACTTCGCAGGAGGTAACCCATGCTAGTACTACTCTCGCCAAAGCACCCTTACCTATGGAGTTCTGATAGAATCCATTGCATTTGTGCTGGTTTGATAGCACCTGTTTCATTTCGTGCTGAAAATACATACACTCCTTCTCCTTCCCTCATTCTCCCATAAATTGTTTCCTTGTGCGTTCACACTGCACCTCTCCTTCTCGTTCTAATATCGATTAAAATGCCCCTGCTTCTTGACTCACATTTGCGTTTATACCAGCGAACACGAGTTCCAGTCGCGAGTAACGTCGAACGACCCGTCTGAAAAAAAATTATTGCGACACGAGGACTTCCCAGGAGATCACCCATCCGAGTACTACTCTCGCCCAAGCACACTTAACTGCAGGGTTCTCATGGGATCTAGTGCATTAGCGCTTGTATGATGCCACTTGTTTAATTTTGCGCTTCAAATACATACACTCCTTCTCTTTTCTTCCTCCTCCCATTATTTGTTTCCTTGTGCGTGCGCACTGCACCTCCCGTACTCGTTCTAATATCAAGTAAAATGCCACGGCGCCGTGACTCACATTTGTGAATAAACCTGCGGACCATAAATCAAGTCGCGCGTAACGTCGAAAGAATCATCTGCAAAAAGATGGGTGCAACACGAGGACCTCCCAAGAAAATGGGTGAAATATAAGGACTTCGCAGGAGGTCACCCATCCGAGTGCTACTCTCGCCCAAGCACCCTTAACTTGCAGAGTTCTGATAGAATCCGTTGCATTGGTGCTGGTATGATTGCTCATGTTTCATTCTGCGCTGCAAATACATACGCTTTTTCTCCCTCCATCCCCCCTCCCGTCATTTGTTTCCTTGTGCGTGCACTCTGCATCTCTCCTTCTCGTTCTAATATCGATTAAAATGCCCCTACTTCTTGACTAACATTTGCGTATAAACCAGTGGACCCTAGTTCCAGTCGCGCGTAACGTCGAACGACCCGTCTAAAAAAAAAATTAGTGCAACACTAGGAATTCCCAGGAGGTCACCCATCCGAGTACTACTCTCTCCCAAGCACACTTAACTACAGAGTTCTGATGGGATCCGGTGCATTAGTGCTGGTATGATCACACCTGTTTAATTTTGCGCTGCAAATACATAAACTCCTTCTCCTCTTTTCTCCTTCCCGTCATTTGTTTCCTTGTGCGTGCGCACTGCACCTCTCGTTCTCGTTCAAATATTAAGTAAAATGCCACGGTGTCGTGACCCACATTTTCGAATAAATCTGCGGACCATAATTAAAGTCGCGCGTAACGTCGAACGGCACATCTGAAAAAAAGAAAATGGGTGCAACACGAGAACATGCCAGGAGGTAACCCATCATTGTACTAGTTTCGCCAAAGTACAGTTAACTGCGGAGTTCTGATGGGATCCGGTGCATTTGTGCTGGTGTGACCGCACCTGTTTAATTTTTTGCTGAAAATACATGCACTCCTTCTTCCCTCCCCCCCTCCCATCATTTGTTTCCATGTGCGTTCACACTGCACCTCTCCTTCTCGTTCTAATATCGATTAAAATGCCCCTAATTCTTGACTCACATTTGCATATAAACCAGTGGACCATAGTTCCAGTCGCGCATAACGTCGAACGACCCATCTGAAAAAAAATTGTTGCGATACGAGGACTTTCAGAGAGGTCACCCATCCGAGTACTACTCTAGCCCAAGCACACTTAACTGCAGAGTTCTGATGGGATCCAGTGCATTAGTGCTGGTATGATGCCACTTGTTTAATTTTGCGCTTCAAATACATACACTCCATCTCTTTTCTTCCTCCTCCCGTCATTTGTTTCCTTGTTCGTGCGCACTGCACCTCCCGTACTCGTTCTAATATCAAGTAATATATGCCCCGGCACCGTGACTCACCTTTGCAAATGAACCAGCGGTTTATATTTTCATTCGCGCGTAACGTCGAACAACCCATCCGAAAAAAATAGGTGCAACACGAGGGCTTCCCAAGTGGTCACCCATCCGAGTACGAGTCTCGCCCAAGCACACTTAACTGCGGAGTTCTGATGGGATTCGGGCCTTTAATGCTGGTATGATCGCACCTGTTTAATTTCGCGCAGCAAATAAATACACTCCTTCTCCTTTCTTCCCCCTCCCGTCAATTGTTTCCTTGTGCATTCACACTGCACCTCTCATTCTCGTTCTAATATCGATTAAAATGCCCCTGCTTCTTGACTCACATTTGCGTATAAACCAGCGAACCCTAATTCCAGTCGCGCGTAACGTCGAACGACCCGTCTGAAAAAAAAATTGTTGCGACACGAGGACTTCCCAGGAGGTCACCCATCCGAGTACTACTCTTGCCCAAGCACACTTGACTCTGGAGTTCTGATGGGATCCGGTGCATTAGTTGTGGTATGATCGCACCCGTTCAATTTCGCGCTGCAAATACATAAACTCCTCCCCCTTTCTTCCCCCTCCTGCCATTTGTTTCCTTGTGCGTACGCACTGCACCTCCCGTGCTCGTTCTAATATCAAGTAAATTGCTACGGTGCCGTGACTCACATTTGTGAATAAACCTGAGGACCATAATTCAAGTCGCGCGTATCGTCGAAAGAATCATCTGCAAAAAAATGGGTGCAACACGAGGACTTCACAAGAAAATGGGTGAAATAGAAGGACTTCGTAGGAGGTCACCCATCCTAGTGCTACTCTCACCCAAGCACCCTTAACTTGCAGAGTTCTGATAGAATCGGTTGCATTGGTGCTGGTATGATTGCTCATGTTTCATTCTGCGCTGCAAATAAATACACTTTTTCTCCCTCCATCCCCCCTCCCGTCATTTGTTTCCTTGTGCGTGCACTCTGCATCTCTCCTTCTCGTTCTAATATCGATTAAAATGCCCCTGTTTCTTGACTCACATTTGCGTATAAACCAGTGGACCCTAGTTCCAGTCGCGCATAACGTCGAACGACCCGTCTGAAAAAAAAAATTAGTGCAACAAGAGGACTTCCCCGGAAGTCACATATCCGAGTACAACTCTCACCCAAGCACACTTAACTGCGGAGTTCTGATGGGATCCGGTGCATTAGTGCTGGTATGATCGCAACTGTTTAATTTCGCGCTGTAAATACATAAACTCCTTCTCCTTTCTTCCCTTTCCCATCATTTGTTTCCTTGTATGTGCGCACTGCACCTCTCGTTCTCGTTCAAATATCAAGTAAAATGCCACGGCGCTGTGACTCACATTTGCTAATAAATCTGCGGACCATAATTAAAGTCGCGCGTAACGTCGAACGGTACATCTGAAAAAAAGAAAATGGGTGTAACACGAGAACTTCCGAGGAGGTAACCCATCATTGTACTACTTTCGCCAAAGCGCACTTAACTGCGGAGTTCTGATGGGATCCGGTGCATTTGTGCTGGTATGATCGCACCCGTTTAATTCCGCGCTGCAAATACATAAACTCCTTCTCCTTTCTTCCCCCTCCCGTTATTTGTTTCCTTGTGCGTGCGCACTGCACCTCCCGTGCTCGTTCTAATATCAAGTAAAATGCTACGGTGCCGTGACTCATATTTGCGAATAAACCTGTGGACCATAATTCAAGTCGCGCGTATCGTCGAAAGAATCATCTGCAAAAAAATGGGTGCAACACGAGGACTTCCTAAGAAAATGGGTGAAATATAAGGACTTCGCAGGAGGTCACCCATCCTAGTGCTTCTCTCGCCCAAACACCCTTAACTTGCGGAGTTCTGATAGAATCCGTTGCATTGGTGCTGGTATGATTGCTCATGTTTCATTATGCGCTGTAAATACATACACTTTTTCTCCCTCCATTCCCCCTCCCGTCATTTGTTTCTTTGTGCGTGCACTCTGCATCTCTCTTTCTCGTTCTAATATCAATTAAAATGACCCTGCTTCTTGACTCACATTTGCGTACAAACCAGTGGACGCTTGTTCCAGTCGCGTGTAACGTCGAACGACCCGTCTAAAAAAAAATTAGTGCGACACGAGGACTTCCCAGCAGGTCACCCATCCGAGTACTACTCTCGCCCAAGCACACTAAACTGCGGAGTTCTCATGGGATCCGATGCATTAGTGCTGGTATGATCGCACCTGTTTCATTTCCTGCTGAAAATACATACACTCCTTCTCCTTCCCTCCCCCTCCCCTCAATTGTTTCCTTGTGCGTTCATACTGCACCTCTCCTTCTCGTTCTAATATCGATTAAAATGCCCCTGCTTCTTGACTCACAATTGCGTATAAACCAGCAGAGCCCAGTTCCAGTCGCGCATAACGTCAAACGACCCGTCTGAAAAAAAATTGGTGCGACACTAGGACTTCCCAGGAGGTCACCCATCCGAGTACTACTCTCGCCCAAGCACACTTAATTGTAGAGTTCTGATGGGATCCGGTGCATTAGTGCTGGTATGATCGCACCCCTTTAATTCCGCGCTACAAATACATAAACTCCTTCTCCTTTCTTCCCCCTCCTGTCATTTGTTTCCTTGTGCGTGCGCACTGCACCTCCCGTGCTCGTTCTAATATCAAGTAAAATGCTACGGTGCCGTGACTCACATTTGCGAATAAACCTGAGGACCATAATTCAAATCGCGCGTATCGTCGAAAGAATCATCTGCAAAAAAATGGGTGCAACACGAGGACTTCCTGAGAAAATGGGTGAAATATAAGGACTTCGCATGAGGTCACCCATCCTAGTGCTACTCTCGCCCAAGCACCCTTAACTTGTGGAGTTCTGATAGAATCCGTTGCATTGGTGCTGGTATGATTGCTCATGTTTCATTCTGCGCTGCAAATATATACACATTTTCTCCCTCCATCCCCCCTCCCGTCATTTGTTTCCTTGTGCATGCACTCTGCATCTCTCCTTCTCGTTGTAATAACGATTAAAATGCCCCTGCTTCTTGACTCACATTTGCGTATAAACTAGTGGACCCTCGTTCCAGTCGCGCGTAACATCGAACGACCCGTCTAAAAAAAAATTAGTGCGACACAAGGACTTCCCAGGAGGTCATCCATCCGAGTACTACTCTCGCCCAAGCACACTTAAATGCGGAGTTCTGATGGGATCCGGTGCATTAGTGCTGGTATTATTGCACCTGTTTAATTTCGCGCTGCAAATACATAAACTCCTTCTCCTTTCTTCCCCCTCCCGTCATTTGTTTCCTTGTGCGTGCGCACTGCACCTCTCGTTCTCGTTCAAATATCAAGTAAAATGCCACGGTGCCGTGACTCACATTTGCGAATAAATCTGCGGACCATAATTAAAGTCGCGCGTAACGTCGAACGGCACATCTGAAAAAAAGAAAATGGGAGCAACACGAGAACTTCCCAGGAGGTAACCCATCATTGTACTACTTTCGCTAAAGAACACATAACTGCGGAGTTCTGATGGGATCCGGTGCATTTGTGCTGGTGTGACCGCACCTGTTTAATTTTGTGCTGAAAATACATACACTCCTTCTTCCCTCCCCTCCTCCCATCATTTGTTTCCTTGTGTGTTCACACTGCACCTCTCCTTCTCATTCTTATATCGATTAAAATGCCCCTGATTCTTGACTCACATTTGCGTATAAACTAGCGGACCATAGTTCCAGTCACGCGTAACGTCGAACGACCCGTCTGAAAAAAAATTGGTGCGACACGAGGACTTCTCAGGAGGTCACCAATCCGAGTACTACTCTCGCCCAAGCACACTTAACTGCGGAGTTCTGATGGGATCCGGCGCATTAGTGCTGGTATGATCGCACCCCTTTAATTCCGTGTTGCAAATACATAAACTCCTTCTCCTTTCTTTCCCCTCCCGTCATTTGTTTCCTTGTGTGTACGCATTGCACCTCCCGTGCCCGTTCTAATATCAAGTAAAATGCTAAGGTGTCATGACTCACATTTGCGAATAAACCTGAGGACCATAATTCAAGTCGCGCGTATCGTCGAAAGAATTATCTGCAAAAAAATGGGTGCAACACGAGGACTTCCTAAGAAAATGGGTGAAATTTAAAGACTTCGCAGGAGGTCACCCATCCTAGTGCTACTCTCACCCAAACACCCTTAACTTGCGGAGTTCTGATAGAATTCGTTGCATTCGTGCTGGTATGATTGCTCATGTTTCATTCTGCGCTGCAAATACATACACTTTTTCTCCCTCTATCCCCCCTCCCGTCATTTGTTTCCTTGTGCCTGCACTCTGCATCTCTCCTTCTCGTTCTAATATCGATTAAAATGCCTCTGCTTCTTGACTCACATTTGCGTATAAACCAGTGGACCCTAGCTCTAGTCACGTGTAACGTCGAACGACCCGTCTGAAAAAAAAATTAATGCGACATGAGGACTTCCAAGGAGGTCACCCATCCAAGTACTACTCTCGCCCAAGCACACTTAACTGCAGAGTTCTGATGGGATCCGGTGCATTAGTGCTGGTATGATCACACCTGTTTAATTTTGCGCTGCAAATACATAAACTCCTTCTCCTTTCTTCCCCCTCCCGTCATTTGTTTCCTTGTGCGTGCACTCTACATCTCTCTTTATCGTTCTAATATCCAGTAATATGCCCCGGCACCGTGACTCACTTTTGCAAATGAACTAGCTGTTTATAATTCCATTCGCGTGTAACATCGAACAACCCATCTGAAAAAAAATAGGTGCAACACGAGGGCTTCCCAGGTGGTCACCCATCCGAGTACTACTCTCGCCCAAGCACACTTAACTACGGAGTTCTGATGGGATCCGGTGCATTAGTGCTGCTGTGATCGCACCTCTCTAATTTCGCGCTGCAAATACATATACTCCTCCTTTCTTCCCCCTCCCGTCATTTGTTTCCTTGTGTGTTCACACTGCACCTCTCATTCTCGTTCAAATATCGATTAAAATGCCACGGCGCCGTGACTCACATTTGCGAATAAATCTGTGGACCATAATTAAAGTCGCACGTAACGTCGAACGGCACATCTGAAAAAAAGAAAATGGGTGCAACACGAGAACTTCCCAGGAGGTAACCCATCATTTTACTACTTACGCCAAAGCACACTTAACTCCGAAGTTCTGATGGGATCCGGTGCATTTGTGCTGGTGTGACCGCACCTATTTAATTTCGTGCTGAAAATACACACACTCCTTCTTCCCTCCCCCATCCCATCATTTGTTTCCTTGTGCGTTCACACTGCACCTCTCCTTCTCGTTCTAATATCGATTAAAATGCCCCTGATTCTTGACTCACATTTGCGTATAAACCAGCGGACCATAGCTCCAGTCGCGCGTAACGTCGAACGACCCATCTGAAAAAAACTTGTTGCAATACGAGGACTTCCCAAGAGGTCACCCATCCGAGTACTACTCTCGCCCAAGCACGCTTAACTGCAGAGTTCTGATGGGATCCAGCACATTAATACTGGTAT
This sequence comes from Carica papaya, assembly GCF_054855325.1. Classification (NCBI taxonomy): domain Eukaryota; kingdom Viridiplantae; phylum Streptophyta; class Magnoliopsida; order Brassicales; family Caricaceae; genus Carica; species Carica papaya. The sequence goes on from NC_142313.1 coordinate 31,022,945, forward strand.
GATGCCACTTGTTTAACTTTGCGCTTCAAATACATACACTCATTCTCTTTTCTTCCTCATCCCGCCATTTGTTTCCTTGTGCGTGCGCACTGCACCTCCCGTACTCGTTCTAATATCAAGTAAAATGCCACGGCGCCGTGACTCACATTTGCGAATAAATCTGCGGACCATAAATCAAGTCGCACGTAACGTCGAAAGAATCATCTGCAAAATGATGGGTGCAACACGAGGACCTCCCAAAAAAATGGGTGAAATATAAGGACTTCGCAGGAGGTCACCCATCCGAGTACTTTTCTCGCCCAAGATCCCTTAATTGCGGAGTTCTGATAGAATCCGTTGCATTAGTGCTGGTATGATCCCTCATGTTTCATTCTGCACTACAAATACATACACTCTTTCTCCTTCCATCCCCCCTCCCGTCATTTGTTTCCTTGTGCGTGCATTCTGCATCTCTCTTTCTCGTTCTAATATCAAGTAATATGCCCCGGCAACGTGACTCACCTTTGCAAATGAACCAACGGTTTATAATTCCATTCGCGCGTAACGTCGAAAAACCCATCCGAAAAAAAATTAGTGCAACACGAGGGCTTCCCAAGTGGTCACCCATCCGAGTACTACTCTCGCCCATGCACACTTAACTGCGGAGTTCTGATGGGATCCGGAGCTTTAGTGCTGGTATGATCTCACCTGTTTAATTTTGCGCTGCAAATACATACACTCCTTCTCCTTTCTTCCCCCTCCCGTCATTTGTTTCCTTATGCGATCACACTTTACCTCTCATTCTCGTTCTAATATCGATTAAAATGCCCCTGCTTCTTGACTCACATTTGCGTATAAACCAGCAGACCCTAGTTCCAGAAGCGCGTAACGTCGAATGACCCATCTGAAAAAAAATTGGTGCGACACGAGGACTTCCCAGGAGGTCACCCATCCGAGTACTAATCTCGCCCAAGCACACTTCACTGCGGAGTTCTGATGGGATCCGGTACATTAGTGTTGGTATGATCGCACCTGTTTAATTTTGCGCTGCAAATACATAAACTCATTCCCCTTTCTTCCCCCTCCCGTCATTTGTTTCCTTGTGCGTGCGCACTGCACCTCCCGTTCTCGTTCTAATATCAAGTAAAATGCTACAGCGCCGTGACTCACATTTGCGAATAAACCTGAGAACCATAATTCAAATCGCGCGTAACGTCGAAGGAATCATCTGCAAAAAAATGGGTGCAACACGAGGACTTCACAAGAAAATGGGTGAAATATAAGGGCTTCGCAGGAGGTAACCCATGCTAGTACAACTCTCGCCCAAGCACCCTTACCTACGGAGTTCTGCTAGAATCCGTTGCATTAGTGCTGGTATGATCGCACCTGTTTCATTTCGTGCTGAAAATATATACACTCCTTCTCCTTCCCTCCCCCTCCCATCAATTGTTTCCTTGTGCGTTCACACTGCACCTCTCCTTCTCGTTCTAATATTGATTAAAATGCCCTTGTTTCTTGACTCACAATTGCGTATAAACCAGCGGACCCCAGTTCCAGTCGAGCGTAACGTCGAACGACCAGTCTGAAAAAAAATTGGTGCGACACGAGGACTTCCCAAGAGGTCACCCATCCGAGAACTACTCTCGCCCAAGCATACTTAACTGCGGAGTTCTGATGGGATCCGGTGCATTAGTGATGGTATGATCGCACCCGTTTAATTCCGCGCTGCAAATACATAAACTCCTTATCATTTCTTCCCCCTCTCGTCATTTGTTTCCTTGTGCGTGCGCACTGCACCTCCCGTTCTCGTTCTAATATCAAGTAAAATGCCACGGTGCCATGACTCACATTTGCAAATAAATATGCGGACCATAATTAAAGTCGCGCGTAAGGTCGATCGGCACATCTGAAAAAAAGAAAATGGGTGCAACACGAGAACTTCCCAGGAGGTAACCCATCATTGTAGTACTTTCGCCAAAGCACACTTAACTGCGGAGTTCTGATGGGATCCAGTGCATTTGTGCTGGTGTGAGTGCACCTGTTTAATTTCGTGCTGAAAATACATACACTACTTCTTCCCTCCCCCCCTCCCATCATTTGTTTCCTTGTGCGTTCACACTGCACCTCTCATTCTCGTTCTAATATCAATTAAAATGCCCCTGATTCTTGACTCACATTTGCGTATAAACCAGCAGACCATAGTTCCAGTCGCGCGTAACGTCGAACGACTCATCTGAAAAAAAATTGTTGCGATACGAGGACTTCCCATGAGGTCACCCATCCGAGTACTACTCTCGCCCAAGCACACTTAACTGCAGAGTTCTGATGGGATCCAGTGCATTAGTGCTGGTATGATGCCACTTGTTTAATTTTGCGCTTCAAATACATACACTCCTTTTCTTTTCTTCCTCCTCCTATCATTTGTTTCCTTGTGCGTGCGCACTGCACCTCCCGTTCTCGTTCAAATATCAAGTAAAATGCCACGGCGCCGTGACTCACATTTGTGAATAAACCTGCAGACCATAATTAAAGTCGCGCGTAACGTCGAACGGTACATCTGAAAAAAAGAAAATGGGTGCAACACGAGAACTTCCTAGGAGGTAACCCATCATTGTACTACTTTCGCCAAAGCACACTTAACTGCGGAGTCCTGATGGGATTCGGTGCATTTGTGCTGGTGTGAGTGCACCTGTTTAATTTCGTGCTGAAAATACATACACTCCTTCTTCCCTCCCCCCCTCCCATCATTTCTTTCCTTGTGCGTTCAAACTGCACCTCTCCTTCTCGTTCTAATATCGATTAAAATATCCCTGATTCTTGTGCGTTCACACTGCACTGCAGAGTTCTGATGGGATCCGGTGCATTAGTACTGGTATGATCGCACCTGTTTAATTTTGCGCTGCAAATACATAAACTCATTCCCCTTTCTTCCCCCTCCCGTCATTTGTTTCCTTGTGCGTGCGCACTACAACTCCCGTTCTCGTTCTAATATCAAGTAAAATGCTACAGCGTCGTGATTCACATTTGCGAATAAACCTGAAGACCATAATTCAAGTCGCGCGTAACGTCGAAAGAATCATCTGCAAAAAAATGGGTGTAACACGAGGACTACACAAGAAAATGGGTGACATATAAAGACTTTGCAGGAGGTAACCCATGCTAGTACTACTCTCGCCCAAGCACCCTTACCTACGGAGTTCTGATAGAATCCGATGCATTAGTGCTGGTATGACCGCTGTTTAATTTCATGCTGAAAATACATACACTCCTTCTTCCCTCCCCCCCTCCCATCACTTGTTTCCTTGTGCGTTCACATTGCACCTCTTTTTCTCGTTCTAATATCGATTAAAATACCCCTGATCCTTGACCCACATTTGCATATAAACCAGCGGACCATAGTTCCAGTCGCACGTAATGTCGAACGACCCGTTTGAAAAAAAATTGGTGCAACACAAGGACTTCCCAGGAGGTCACCCATCCGAGTACTACTATCGCCCAAGCACACTTAACTGCAGAGTTCTGATGGGATCCAGGGCAATAGTGCTGGTATGATCGCACCTGTTTAATTTCGCGCTGCAAATACATAAACTCCTTCTCCTTTCTTCCCCCTCCCGTCATTTGTTTCCTTGTGCGTGCCCACTGCACCTCCCGTGCTCGTTCTAATATCAAGTAAAATGCTACGGTGCCGTGACTCACATTTGCAAATAAACTTGAGGACCATAATTCAAGTCGCGCGTAACGTCGAAAGAATCATCTGCAAAAAAATGGGTGTAACACGAGGACTTCACAAGAAAATGGGTGACATATAAAGACTTTGCAGGAGGTAACCCATGCTAGTACTACTCTCGCCCAAGCACCCTTACCTACGGAGTTCTGATAGAATCTGATGCATTTGTGCTGGTATGACCACTGTTTAATTTCATGCTGAAAATACATACACTCCTTCTTCCCTCCCCCCCTCCCATCACTTGTTTCCTTGTGCGTTCACATTGCACCTCTTTTTCTCGTTCTAATATCGATTAAAATACCCCTGATTCTTGACCCACATTTGCGTATAAACCAGCGGACCATAGTTCCAGTCGCGCGTAATGTCGAACGACCCGTTTGAAAAAAAATTGGTGCAACACAAGGACTTCCCAGGAGGTCACCCATCCGAGTACTACTCTCGCCCAAGCACACTTAACTGCAGAGTTCTAATGGGATCCAGGGCAATAGTGCTGGTATGATCGCACCTGTTTAATTTCGCGCTGCAAATACATATACTCCTTCTCCTTTCTTCCCCCTCCCGTCATTTGTTTCCTTGTGCGTGCGCACTGCACCTCCCGTGCTCGTTCTAATATCAAGTAAAATGCTACGGTGCCATGACTCACATTTGCGAATAAACCTGAGGACCATAATTCAAGTCGCGCGTATCGTCGAAAGAATCATCTGCAAAAAAATGGGTGCAACACGAGGACTTCACAAGAAAATGAGTGAAATATAAGGACTTCGCGGGAGGTAACCCATGCTAGTACTACTCTCACCGAAGCACCCTTACCTACGGAGTTCTGATAGAATCCGCTGCATTAGTGCTAGTATGATCGCACTTGTTTCATTTCGTGCTGAAAATACATACACTCCTTCTCCTTCCCTCCCCCTCCCATCAATTGTTTCCTTGTGCGTTCACACTGCACCTCTCATTCTCGTTATAATATCGATTAAAATGCCCCTGCTTCTTGACTCACATTTGCGTATAAACCAGCGGACCCCAGTTTCAGTCGCGCGTAACGTCGAACGACCCGTCTGAAAAAAAATTGGTGCGACACGAGGACTTCCCAAGAGGTCACCCATCCGAGTACTACTCTCGCCCAAGCGCACTAAACTGCGAAGTTCTGATGGGATCCGGTGCATTAGTGCTGGCATGATCGCAACCTTTTAATTCTGCGCTACAAAAACATAAACTCCTTCTCCTTTCTTCCCCCTCCCGTCATTTGTTTCCTTGTGCGTGCGCACTGCACCTCCCGTGCTCGTTCTAATATCAAGTAAAATGCTACGGTGCCGTGACTCACATTTGCGAATAAACCTGAGGACCATAATTCAAGTCGCGCGTATCGTCGAAAGAATCATCTGCAAAAAAATGGGTGCAACACGAGGAGTTCCTAAGAAAATGGTTGAAATATAAGGACTTCGCAGGAGGTCACCCATCCTAGAGCTACTTTCGCCCAAGCACCCTTAACTTGCGGAGTTCTGATAGAATCCGTTGCATTGGTGCTGGTATGATTGCTCATGTTTCATTCTGCGCTGCAAATACATACACTCCTTCTCCTTCCCTCCCCCTCCCATCAATTGTTTCCTTGTGTGTTCACACTGCACCTCTCATTCTCGTTATAATATCGATTAAAATGCCCCTGCTTCTTGACTCACATTTGCGTATAAACCAGCGGACCCCAGTTTCAGTCGCGCGTAACGTCGAACGACCCGTCTGGAAAAAAATTGGTGCGACACGAGGACTTCCCAAGAGGTCACCCATCCGAGTACTACTCTCGCCCAAGCGCACTAAACTGCGAAGTTCTGATGGGATCCGGTGCATTAGTGCTGGCATGATCGCAACCTTTTAATTCTGCGCTGCAAAAACATAAACTCCTTCTCCTTTCTTCCCCCACCCGTCATTTGTTTCCTTGTGCGTGCGCACTGCACCTCCCGTTCTTGTTCTAATATCAAGTAAAATGCTACGGTGCCGTGACTCACATTTGCGAATAAGCCTGAGGACCATAATTCAAGTCGTGCGTATCGTCGAAAGAATCATCTGCAAAAAAATGGGTGCAACACGAGGAGTTCCTAAGAAAATGGTTGAAATATAAGGACTTCGCAGGAGGTCACCCATCCTAGAGCTACTCTCGCCCAAGCACCCTTAACTTGCGGAGTTCTGATAGAATCGGTTGCATTGGTGCTGGTATGATTGCTCATGTTTCATTCTGCGCTGCAAATACATACACATTTTTTCCCTCCATCCCCCCTCCCGTCATTTGTTTCCTTGTGCGTGCACTCTGTATCTCTCATTCTCCTTCTAATATCGATTAAAATGCCCCTGCTTCTTGACTCACATTTGCGTATAAACCAGTGGACCCTAATTCCAGTCGCGCGTAACGTCGAACGACCCGTCTGAAAAAAAAAATTAGTGCAACACAAGGACTTCCCAAGAGGTCACCCATCCGAGTACTACTCTCGCCCAAGCACACTTCCAGTCGCGCGTAACGTCGAACGACCCGTCTGAAAAAAAAAATTAGTGCAACACAAGGACTTCCCAAGAGGTCACCCATCCGAGTACTACTCTCGCCCAAGCACACTTAACTGCGAAGTTCTGATGGGATCCGGTGCATTAGTGCTGGTATGATCGCACCTGTTTAATTTCGCGCTGCAAATACATAAACTCCTTCTCCTTTCTTCCCCCTCCCGTCATTTGTTTCCATGTGCGTGTGCACTGCACCTCTCGTTCTTGTTCAAATATCAAGTAAAATACCACGGCGCCGTGACTCACATTTGCGAATAAATCTGCGGACCATAATTAAAGTCGCGCGTAACGTCGAACGGCACATCTGAAAAAAAGAAAATGGGTGCAACACGAGAACTTCCCAGGAGGTAACCCATCATTGTACTACTTTCGCCAAAGCACACTTAACTGCGGAGTTCTGATGGGATCCGGTGCATTTGTGCTGGTATGATCGCACCTCTTTAATTCCGCGCTGCAAATACATAAAATCCTTCTCCTTTATTCCCCCTCCCGTCATTTATTTCCTTGTGCGTGCGCAGTGCACCTCTCGTTCTCGTTTAAATATCAAATAAAATGCCACGGCGCCGTGACTCACATTTGCGAGTAAATCTGCGGACCATAATTAAGGTCGCGCGTAACGTCGAACGACACATCTAAAAAAAAGAAAATAGGTGCAACACGAGAACTTCCCAGGAGGTAACCCATCATTGTACTACTTTCGCCAAAGCACACTTAACTGCGGAGTTCTGATGGGATCCAGTGCATTTGTGCTGGTATGATCGCACCCGTTTAATTCCGCGCTGCAAATACATAAACTCCTTCTCCTTTCTTCCCCCTCCCATCATTTGTTTCCTTGTGCGGGTGCACTGCACCTCCCGTGCTCGTTCTAATATCAAGTAAAATGCTACGATGCCGTGACTCACATTTACGAATAAACCTGAGGACCATAATTCAAGTCGCGCGTATCGTCGAAAGAATCATCTGCAAAAAAATGGGTGCAGCACGAGGACTTCCTAAGAAAATGGGTGAAATATAAGGACTTCGCAGGAGGTCACCCATCCTAGTGCTTCTCTCGCCCAAGCACCCTTAACCTACGGAGTTCTTATAGAATCCGTTGCATTGGTGCTGGTATGATTGCTCATGTTTCATTCTCCGCTGCAAATACATACACTTTTTCTCCCTCAATCCCCCCTCCCGTCATTTGTTTCCTTGTGCGTGCACTCTACATCTCTCCTTCTCTTTCTAATATCAATTAAAATGCCCCTGCTTCTTGACTCACATTTGCGTATAAACTAGCGAACCCTAGTTCCAGTCGCGCATAACGTCGAACGACCCGTCTGAAAAAAAAAATTAGTGCGACACGAGGACTTTCCAAGAGGTCACCCATCCGAGTACTACTCTCGCCCAAGCACACTTAACTGCAGAGTTATGATGGGATCCGGTGCATTAGTGCTGGTATGATCGCACCTGTTTAATTTCGCGCTGCAAATACATAAACTCCTTCTCCTTTCTTCCCCCTCCCGTCATTTGTTTCCTTGTGCGTGCGCACTGCACCTCCCGTGCTCGTTCTAATATCAAGTAAAATGCTACGGTGCCGTGACTCACATTTGCGAATAAACCTGAGGACCATAATTCAATTTGCGCGTATCGATGAAAGAATCATCTACAAAAAAATGGGTGCAACACGAGGACTTCCTAAGAAAATGGGTGAAATAAAAGGACTTCGCAGGAGGTCACCCATCCTAGTGCTACTCTCGCCCAAGCACCCTTAACTTGCGGAGTTCTGATAGAATCCGTTGCATTAGTGCTGGTATGATTGCTCATGTTTCATTCTGCGCTGCAAATACATACACTTTTTCTCCCTCCATCACCCCTCCCGTCATTTGTTTCCTTGTGCGTGCACTCTACATCTCTCCTTCTCATTCTAATATCGAATAAAATGTCCCGGCTTCTTGACTCACATTTGCGTATAAACCAATGGACCCTAGTTCCAGTCACGCGTAACATCGAACGACCCGTCTAAACAAAAATTTAGTGCGACACGAGGACTTCCCAGGATGTCACCCATCTGAGTACTACTCTCGCCCAAGCACACTTAATTGTGGAGTTCTAATGGGATCCGGAGTATTAGTGCTGGTATGATCGCACCTGTTTAATTTCACGCTGCAAATACATAAACTCCTTCTCATTTCTTCCCCCTCCTGTCATTTGTTTCCTTGTGCGTGCGCACTGCACCTCTCGTTCTCGTTCAAATATCAAGTAAAATGCCACGGTGCCGTGACTCACATTTGCGAATAAATCTGCGGACCATAATTAAAGTTGCGCGTAACGTCGAACGGCACATCTGAAAAAAAAATGGGTGCAAAACGAGAACTTCCCAGGAGGTCACCCATCCGAGTACTACACTCGCCCAAGCACACTTAACTACAGAGTTCTGATGGGATCTAGTGCATTTGTGCTGGTATGATGCCACTTGTTTAATTTTGCGCTTCAAATACAAACACTCCTTCTCTTTTCATCATTCTCCCGTCATTTGTTTCCTTGTGCGTGCGCACTGCACCTCCTGTACTCGTTCTAATATCAAGTAAAATGTCACGGCGTCGTGACTCACATTTGTGAATAAACCTGCGTACCATAAATCAAGTCGCGCGTAACGTCGAAATAATCATCTGCAAAAAGATGGGTGCAACACGAAGACCTCCCAAGAAAATGAGTGAAATATAAGGACTTCGCAGGAGGTAACCCATCCGAGTACTACTCTCGCCCAAGCACACTAAACTGTAGAGTTCTGATGGGATCCGGGGCTTTAGTGCTGGTATGATCGCACCTGTTTAATTTCGCGCTGCAAAAACATACACCGCTTCTCCTTTCTTCCCCCTCCCGTCAATTGTTTCCTTGTGCGTTCACACTGCACCTCTCCTTCTCGTTATAATATCGATTAAAATGCCCCTGCTTCTTGACTCACATCTGCGTATAAACTAGCGGACCCCAGTTCCAGTCGCGCGTAACGTTGAAAGACCCGTCTGAAAAAAAATTGGTGCGACACGAGGACTTCCCAGGAGGTCACCCATCCGAGTACTACTCTCGCCCAAGCGCACTTAACTACGAAGTTCTGATGGGATCCGGTGCATTAGTGCTGGTATGATCGCACCTTTTTAATTCTGCGCTGCAAAAACATAAACTCCTTCTCCTTTCTTCCCCCTCCCATCATTTGTTTCCTTGTGCGTGCGCACTGCACCTCCCGTGCTCGTTCTAATATCAAGTAAAATGCTACGATGCCGTGACTCACATTTGCGAATAAACCTGAGGACCATAATTCAAGTCGCGCGTATCGTCGAAAGAATCATCTGCAAAAAAATGGGTGCAACACGAGGAGTTCCTAAGAAAATGAGTGAAATATAAGGACTTCGCAGGAGGTCACCCATCCTAGTGCTTCTCTCGCCCAAGCACCCTTAACCTGCGGAGTTCTTATAGAATCTGTTGCATTGGTGCTGGTATGATTGCTCATGTTTCATTCTGCGCTGCAAATACATACACTTTTTCTCCCTCCATCCCCCCTCCCGTCATTTGTTTCCTTGTGCGTGCACTCTGCATCTCTTATTCTCGTTCTAATATCAATCAAAATGCCCCTGCTTCTTGACTCACATTTGCGTATAAACCAGCGAACCCTAGTTCCAGTCGCGCATAATGTCGAACGACCCGTCTGAAAAAAAAAATTAGTGCGACACGAGGACTTCCCAAGAAGTCACCCATCCTAGTACTACTCTCGCCCAAGCACACTTAACTGCGAAGTTCTGATGGGATCCGGTGCATTAGTGCTGGTATGATCGCACCTGTTTAATTTCGCGCTGCAAATACATAAACTCCTTCTCCTTTCTTCCCCCTTCCGTCATTTGTTTCCTTGTGAGTGCTCACTGCACCTCCAGTTCTCGTTCTAATATCAAGTAAAATGCTATGGTGCCGTGACTCACATTTGCGAATAAACCTGAGGACCATAATTCAAGTCGCGCGTATCCTCGAGAGAATTATCTGCAAAAAAATGGGTGCAACATGAGGACTTCCTAAGAAAATGGGTGAAATATAAGGACTTCGCTGGAGGTCACCCATCCTAGTGCTACTCTCGCCCAAGCACCCTTAACTTGCGGAGTTCTGATAGAATCCGTTGCATTGGTGCTGGTATGATTGCTCATGTTTCATTCTGCGTTGCAAATACATACACTTTTTCTCCCTCCATCCCCCCTCCCGTCATTTGTTTCTATGTGCGTGCACTCTGAATCTCTCCTTCTCGTTCTAATATCAATTAAAATGCCCCTGCTTCTTGACTCACATTTGCGTATAAACAGGTGGACCCTAGTTCCAGTCGCGCGTAACGTCGAACGACCCGTCTGAAAAAAAAAATTAGTGCGACACGAGGACTTCCCAAGAGGACACCCATCCGAGTACTACTCTCGCCCAAGAACACTTAACTGCAGAGTTCTGATGGGATCCGGTGCATTAGTGCTGGTATGATCGCACCTGTTTAATTTCGCGCTGCAAATACATAAACTCTTTCTCCTTTCTTCCCCCTCCCGTCATTTGTTTCCTTGTGCGTGCGAACTGCACCTCCCGTGCTCGTTCTAATATCAAGTAAAATGCTACGGTGTCGTGACTCACATTTGCGAATAAACTTGAGGACCATAATTAAAGTCGCGCGTATCGTCGAAAGAATCATCTGCAAAAAAATGGGTGCAACATGAGGACTTCACAAGAAAATGGGTGAAATATAAGGACTTCGCAGGAGGTAACCCATGCTAGTACTACTCTCGCCCAAGCACCCTTACCTACGGAGTTCTGAGAGAATTCGTTGCATTGGTGCTGGTATGATCGAACCTGTTTCATTTCGTGCTGAAAATACATACACTCATTCTCCTTCCCTCCCCCTCCCATCAATTGTTTCATTGTGCGTTCACACTGCACCTCTCCTTCTCGTTCTAATATCGAATAAAATGCCCCTTCTTCTTGACTCACATTTGCGTATAAACCAGCGGACCCTAGTTCCAGTCGCGCGTAACGTCGAACGACCCGTCTGAAAAAAAATTGGTGCAACACAAGGACTTCCAGTGCATTAGTGCTGGTATGATCGCACCTCCGCAGTTAAGTGTGCTTGGGCGAGAGTAGTACTCGGATGGGTGACCTCCTGGGAAGTCCTCGTGTTGCACCCATTTTTTTTTTCAGATGTGCCGTTCGACGTTACGCGCGACTTTAATTATGGTCCGTAGATTTATTCGTAAATGTGAGTCACGGCGCCGTGGCATTTTACCTGATATTTGAACGAGAACGAGAGGTGCAGTGCGCACGCACAAGGAAACAAATGACGGGAGGGGAAGAAAGGAGAAGGAGTGTATGTATTTACAGTGCGAAATGAAACAGGTGCGATCATACCAGCACTAATGCAACGGATTCTATCAGAACTCCGTAGGTAAGGGTGTTTGGGCGAGAGTGGTACTAGCATGGGTTACCTCCTGCGAAGTCCTTATATTTCACCCATTTTCTTGTGAAGTCCTCGTGTTGCACCCATTTTTTTGCAGATGATTCTTTCGACATTACGCGCGACTTGTATTATGGTCCTCAGGTTTATTCGCAAATGTGAGTCATGGTGCTGTAGCATTTTACTTGATATTAGAAGGAGAACGGGAGGTGCAGTGCGCACGCACAAGGAAACAAATGACGGGAGGGGGAAGAAAGGGGAATGAGTTTATGTATTTGCAGCGCAAAATTAAACAGGTGCGATCATACCAGCACAAATGCACCGGATCCCATCAGAACTCCGCAGTTAAGTGTGCTTTGGTGAAAGTAGTACAATGATGGGTTATCTCATGGGAAGTTCTCGTATTGCACCCATTTTTTTTTCAGATGTGTCGTTCGACATTACGCACGACTTTAATTATGTTCCGCAGATTTATTCACAAATGTGAGTCACAGCGCCGTGGCATTTTACTTGATATTTGAACGAGAACGAGAGGTGTAGTGCGCACGCACAAGGAAACAAATGACGGGTGGGGGAAGAAAGGGGAAGGAATTTATGTATATTCAGCGCAACATTAAACAGGCGCGATCATACGAGCACCAATGCTCCGGATCCCATAAGAACTCTGCAGTTAAGTGTGCTTGGGCGAGAGTAGTACTCGGATGGGTGACCTCTTGGGAAGTCCTTGTGTCGCACTAATTTTTTTTTCAGACGAGTCGTTCGACGTTACGCGCGATTGGAACTAGGGTCCAATGGTTTATACGCAAATGTGAGTCAAGAAGCAGGGGCATTTTAATCGATATTAGAACGAGAAGGAGAGATGCAGAGTGCACGCACAAGGAAACAAATGACGGGAGGGGGGATGGAGGGAGAAAAAGTGTTTGTATTTGCAGCGCATAATGAAACATGAGCAATCATACCAGCACCAATGCAACGGATTCTATCAGAACTCTGCAAGTTAAGGGTGTTTGGGCGAGAGTAGCACTAGGATGGGTGACCTCATGAGAAGTCCTTATATTTCACCCATTTTTTTGCAGACGATTCTTTCTACGATACGCGGGACTTGAATTATGGTCCTCAGATTTATTCGAAAATGTGAGTCACAGCACCGTAGCATTTTACTTGATATTAGAACGAGCACGGTAGGTGTAGTGCGCATGCACAAGGAAACAAATGACAGGAGGGGGAAGAAAGGCGAAGGAGTTTATGTATTTGCAGCGCGGAATTAAACGGGTGTGATCATACCATCACTAATGCACCGGATCCCATCAGAACTCCGCAGTTAAGTATGCTTGGGTGAGAGTAGTTCTCGGATGGGTGACCTCCTGGGAAGTCCTCGTGTCGCACCAATTTTTTTCCAGACGGGTCGTTCGACGTTACGCTCGACTGAAACTGGAGTCCGCTGGTTTCTACGCAATTGTGAGTCAAGAAGCAGGGGCATTTTAATCGATATTAGAACGAGAAGGAGAGGTGCAGTGTGAACGCACAAGGAAACAATTGACGGGAGGGGGAGGGAAGGAGAAGGAGTGTATGTATTTTCAGCACAAAATGAAACAGGTGCGATCATACCAGCACTAATGCAACGGATTCTATCAGAACTCCGTAGGTAAGGGTGCTTGGGCGAGAGTAGTACTAGCATGGGTTACCTCCTGCGAAGTCCTTATATTTCACCCATTTTCTTGTGAAGTCCTCGTGTTGCACCCATTTTTTTGCAGATGATTCTTTCGACGTTACGCGCGACTTGAATTATGGTCCTCAAGTTTATTCGCAAATGTGAGTCACGGCACCATAGCATTTTACTTGATATTAGAACGAGCACTGGAGGTGCAGTGCGCACGCACAAGGAAACAAATGACGAGAGGGGAAGAAAGGAGAAGGAGTTTATGTATTTGCAGCGCGGAATTAAACGGGTGCGATCATACCAGCACTAATGCACCGGATTCCATCAGAACTCCGCAGTTAAGTGCGCTTGGGCGAGAGTAGTACTCGGATGGGTTACCTCCTGGGAAGTCCTCGTGTCGCACCAATTTTTTTTCAAATGGGTCGTTCGACGTTACGCGCGACTGGAACTAGGGTCCGCTGGTTTATACGCAAATGTGAGTCAAGAAGCAAGGGCATTTTAATCGATATTAGAACGAGAATGAGAGGTGCAGTGTGAACGCACAAGGAAACAATTGATGGGAGGGGGAGGGAAATATAAGGAGTGTATGTATTTTCAGCACGAAATGAAACAGGTGCGATCATACCAGCACTAATGCAACGGATTCTATCAAAACTCCGTAGGTTAGGGTGCTTGGGCGAGAGTAGTACTAGCATGGGTTACCTCCTGCGAAGTCTTTATATTTCAACCATTTTCTTGTTAAGTCCTCGTGTTGCACCCATTTTTTTGCAAATGATTCTTTCGACGTTACGCGCGACTTGAATTATGGTCTTCAGGTTTATTCGCAAATGTGAGTCACGGTGCTGTAGCATTTTACTTGATATTAGAACGAGAACGGGAGGTGCAGTGCGCACGCACAAGGAAACAAATGACGGGAGGGGGAAGAAAGGGGACTGAGTTTATGTATTTGCAGCGCAAAATTAAACAGGTGCGATCATACCAGCACTAATGCACCGGATCCCATCAGAACTCCGCATTTAAGTGTGCTTAGGCGAGAGTAGTACTCGGATGGGTGACCTCCTCGGAAGTCCGCGTGTCGCACTAATTTTTTTTTTCAGACGGGTCGTTCGACGTTACGCGCGACTGGAACTAGGGTCCACTGGTTTATACGCAAATGTGAGTCAAGAAGCAGGGGCATTTTAATCGATATTAGAACGAGAATGAGAGATGCAGAGTGCACGCACAAGGAAACAAATGACGGGAGGGGGGATGGAGGGAGAAAAAGTGTATGTATTTGCAGCACAGAATGAAACATGAGCAATCATACCAGCACCAATGCAACGGATTCTATCAGAACTCCGCAAGTTAAGGGTGTTTGGGTGAGAGAAGCACTAGGATGGGTGACCTCCTGCGAAGTCCTTATATTTCACCCATTTTCTTAGGAAGTCCTCGTGTTGCACACATTTTTTTGCAGATGATTCTTTCGACGATACACGCGACTTGAATTTTGGTCCTCAGGTTTATTCGCAAATGTGAGTCACGGCACCGTAGCATTTTACTTGATATTAGAACGAGCACGGGAGGTGCAGTGCGCACGCACAAGGAAACAAATGATGGGAGGGGGAAGAAAGGAGAAGGAGTTTATGTATTTGCAGCGCGGAATTAAACGGGTGCGATCACACCAGCACAAATGCACCGGATCCTATCAGAACTCCGCAGTTAAGTGTGCTTTGGCGAAAGTAGTACAATGATGGGTTACCTCCTGGGAAGTTCTCGTGTTGCACCCCTTTTCTTTTTTTCAGATGTGCCGTTCGACCTTACGCGCGACTTTAATTATGGTCCGCAAATTTATTCGCAAATGTGAGTCACGTCACCGTGGTATTTTAGTTGATATTTGAACGAGAACGAGAGGTGCAGTGTGCACGCACTTGGAAACAAATGACGGGAGGGGGAAGAAAGGAGAAGGAATTTATGTATTTGCAGCGCAAAATTAAATAGGTGCGATCATACCAGCACTAATGCACCGGATCCCATTAGAACTCCGCAGTTAATTGTGCTTGGGCGAGAGTAGTACTCGGATGGGTGACCTCCTGGGAAGTCCTCGTGTCGCACTAATTTTTTTTTCAGACGGGTCGTTCGACGTTACGCGCGACTGGAACTAGGGTCCACTGATTTATACGCAAATGTGAGTCAAGAAGCAGGGGCATTTTAATCGATATTAGAACGAGAAGGAGAGATGCAGAGTGCACGCACAAGGAAACAAATGACGGGAGGGGGGATGGAGGGAGAAAAAGTGTATGTATTTGCAGCGCAGAATGAAATATGAGCAATCATACCAGCACCAATGCAACGGATTCTGTCAGAACTCCGCAAGCTAAGGGTGCTTGGGCGAGAGTAGCACTAGGATGGGTGACCTCCTGCGAAGTCCTTATATTTCACCAATTTTCTTAGGAAGTCCTCGTGTTGCACCCATTTTTTTGCAGATGATTCTTTCGACGATACGCACGACTTGAATTATGGTCCTCAGGTTTATTCGCAAATGTGAGTCACGGCACCGTAGCATTTTACTTGATATTAGAACGAGCACGGGAGGTGCAGTGCGCACGCAAAAGGAAACAAATGGCGGGAGGGGGAAGAAAGGAGAATGAGTTTATGTATTTGCAGCGCGAAATTAAACAAGTGCGATCATAACAGCACTAGTGCACCGGATCCCATCAGAACTCCGCAATTAACTGTGCTTGGGCGAGATTAGTACTCGGATGGGTGACCTCCTCGGAAGTCCTCGTGTCGCACCAATTTTTTTTCATATGAGTCGTTCGACGTTACGCGCGTCTGGAACTAGGGTCCGCTGGTTTATACGCAAATGTGAGTCAAGAAGCAGGGGCATTTTAACCGATATTAGAACCAGAATGAGAGGTGAAGTGTGAACGCACAAGGAAACAAATGACGGGAGGGGGAAGAAAGGAGAAGGAGTGTATGTATTTCCAGCGCGAAATTAAACAGGTGCGATCATACTAGCACTAAAGCTCCGGATCCCATCAGAACTCCGTAGTTAAGTGTGCTTGGGCGAGGGTATTACTCGGATGGTTGACCACCTGGGAAGCCCTCGTGTTGCACCTATTTTTTTTCGGATGGGTTGTTCGACGTTACGCGCGAATGGAATTATAATCCGCTGGTTCATTTGCAAATGTGAGTCACGGTGCAGGGGCATATTACTTGATATTAGAACGAGAAAGAGAGATGCAGAGTGCACGCACAAGGAAACAAATGACGGGAGGGGGGATGGAAGGAGACAGAGTGTATGTATTTGCAGTGCAGAATGATACATGAGGGATCATACCAGCACTAATGCAACGGATTCTATCAGAACTCCGCAGTTAAGGGTGCTTGGTCGAGAAAAGTACTCGGATGGGTGACCTCCTGCGAAGTCCTTATATTTCACCCATTTTCTTGGGAGGTCCTCGTGTTGTACCCATCTTTTTGCAGATGATTCTTTCGACGTTACGCGCGACTTGATTTATGGTCCGCAAATTTATTTGCAATTGTGAGTCAAGAAGCAGGGGCATTTTAATCGATATTAGAACGAGAAGGAGAGGTGTAGTGTGAACGCACAAGGAAACAATTGATGGTAGGGGGAGGGAAGGAGAAGGAGTGTATGTATTTTCAGCACGAAATGAAACAGGTGCGATCATACCAGCACTAATGCAACGGATTCTATCAGAACTCCGTAGGTAAGGGTGCTTGGGCAAGAGTAGTACTAGCATCGGTTACCTCCTGCGAAGTCCTTATATTTCACCCATTTTCTTGTGAAGTCCTCGTGTTGCACCCATATTTTTGCAGATGATTCTTTCGACGTTTCGCGCGACTTGAATTATGGTCCTCAGGTTTATTCGCAAATGTGAATCACGGCGCTGTAGAATTTTACTTGATATTAGAACGAGAACGGGAGGTGCAGTCCGCACGCACAAGGAAACAAATGACGGGAGGGGGAATAAAGGGGAATGAGTTTATGTATTTGCAGCGTAAAATTAAACAGGTGCGATCATACCCGCACTAATGCACCGGATCCCGTCAGAACTCCGCAGTTAAGTGTGCTTTGGCGAGAGTAGTACTCGGATTGGTGACCTCCTGGGAAGTCCTCGTGTTGCACCAATTTTTTTTCAGACGGGTCGTTCGACGTTACGCATGACTGGAACTAGGGTCCGCTGGTTTATACGCAAATGTGAGTCAAGAAGCAGGGGCATTTTAATCGATATTAGAACGAGAAGGAGAGGTGCAATGTGAACGCACAAGGAAACAATTGATGGGAGGGGGAGGGAAGGAGAAGGAGTGTATGTATTTTCAGCACGAAATGAAACAGGTACGATCATACCAGCACTAATGCAACGGATTCTATCAGAACTCCGTAGTTAAGGGTGCTTGGGCGAGAGTTGTACTAGCATGGGTTACCTCCTGCGAAGTCCTTATATTTCACCCATTTTCTTGTGAAGTCCTCGTGTTGCACCTATTTTTTTGCAGATGATTCTTTTGACGTTACGCGCAACTTGAATTATGGTCCTCAGGTTTATTCACAAATGTGAGTCACGGCACCGTGGAATTTTACTTGATATTAGAACAAGAACGGGAGGTGCAGTGCGCACGCACAAGGAAACAAATGACGGGAGGGGTAAGAAAGGGGAATGAGTGTATGTATTTGCAGCGCGAAATTAAACAGGTGCGATCATACCAGCACAAATGCACCGGATCCCATCAGAACTCCGCAGTTAAGTGTGCTTTGACGAAAGTAGTACAATGATGGGTTACCTCATGGGAAGTTCTCGTGTTGCACCCATTTTCTTTTTTTCAGATGTGCCGTTCGACGTTACACGTGACTTTAATTATGGTCCACAGATTTATTTGCAAATGTGAGTCACGGTGCCGTGGCATTTTACTTGATATTTGAGCGAGAACGAGAGGTGCAGTGCGCACGCACAAGGAAACAAATGACGGGAGGGGGAATAAAGGAGAAGGAGTTTTTGTATTTGCAGCGCGAAATTAAACAGGTTCGATCATACCAGCACTAATGCACCGGATCCCATCAGAACTCCGCAGTTAAGTGTGCTTGGGCGAGAGTAGTACTCGGATGGGTGACCTCCTCGGAAGTCCTCGTGTCGCACTAATTTTTTTTTCAGACGGGTCGTTCGACGTTACGCGTGACTAGAACTTGGGTCCACTGGATTATACGCAAATGTGAGTCAAGAAGCAAGGGCATTTTAATCGATATTAGAACGAGAATGAGAGATGCAAGGTGCACGCACAAGGAAACAAATGACGGGAGGGGGGATGGAGGGAGAAAAAGTGTATGTATTTGCAGCGCAGAATGAAACATGAGCAATCATACCAGCACCAATGCAACGGATTCTATCAGAACTCCGCAAGTTAAGGGTGCTTGAGCGAGAGTAGCACTAGGATGGGTCACCTCATACGAAGTCCTTATATTTCACCCATTTTCTTAGGAAGTCCTCGTGTTCCACCGATTTTTTTGCAGATGATTCTTTCGACGATACGCGCAACTTGAATTATGGTCCTCAGGTTTATTCGTAAATGTGAGTCACGGCACCGTAGCATTTTACTTTGTATTAAAAGGAGCACGAGAGGTGCAGTGCGCACGCACAAGGAAACAAATGACGGGAGGGGGAAGAAAGGAGGAGTTTATTTATTAGTAGCGCGGAAATAAACAGGTGCGATCATACCAGCACTAATGCACCGGATCCCGTCAGAACTCCGCAGTTAAGTGTGCTTTGGTGAGAGTAGTACTCGGATTGGTGACCTCCTGGGAAGTCCTCGTGTCGCACCAATTTTTTTTCAGGCGGGTCGTTCGACGTTACGCGCGACTAGAACTAGGGTCCGCTGGTTTATACGCAAATGTGAGTCAAGAAGCAGGGGCATTTTAATCGATATTAGAACGAGAAGGAGAGATGCAGTGTGAACGCACAAGGAAACAATTGATGGGAGGGGGAAGGAAGGAGAAGGAGTTTATGTATTTTAAGTAAGAAATGAAACAGGTGCGATCATACCAGCACTAATACAACGGATTCTATCAGAACTCCGTAGGTAAGGGTGCTTGGGCGAGAGTAGTACTAGCATCGGTTACCTCCTGCGAAGTCCTTATATTTCACCCATTTTCATGTGAAGTCCTCGTGTTGCATCAATTTTTTTGCAGATGATTCTTTCGACATTACGCGCGACTTGAATTATGGTCCTCAGGTTTATTCGCAAATGCGAGTCATGGCGCCGTGGCACTTTACTTGATATTAGAACGAGAACGGGAGGTGCAGTGCGCACGCACAAGGAAACAAATGACGGGAGGGGGAAGAAAGTGGAATGAGTGTATGTATTTGCAGCGCGAAATTAAACAGGTGCGATTATACCAGCACAAATGCACCGGATCCCATCAGAACTCCGCAGTTAAGTGTGCTTTGGCGAAAATAGTACAATGATGGGTTACCTCGTGGGAAGTTCTCGTGTTGTACCCATTTTCTTTTTTTCAGATGTGCCGTTCGACGTTACGCGCGACTTTAATTATGGTCCGCAGATTTATTCGCAAATGTGAGTCACGGTGTCGTGGCATTTTACTTCATATTTGAACGAGAACGAGAGGTGCAGTGTGCACGCACAATGAAACAAATAATGAGAGGGGGAAGAAAGGAGAAGGAGTTTATGTATTTGCTGCGCAAAATTAAACAGGTGCGATCATACCAGCACTAATGCACCGGATCCCATCAGAACTCCGCAGTTAAGTGTTCTTGGGCGAGAGTAGTACTCGGATGGGTGACCTCTTGGGAAGTCCTCGTGTCGCACTACTTTTTTTTTCAGACGGGTCGTTCGACATTACGCGCGACTGGAACTAGGGTCCACTGGTTTATACGCAAATGTGAGTCAATAAGCAGGGGCATTTTCATCGATATTAGAACGAGAATGAGAGGTGAGGTGTTAACGCACAAGGAAACAAATGACGGGAGGGGGAAGAAAGGAGAAGGAGTGTATGTATTTGCAGCGCAAAATTAAACAGGTGCGATCATACCAGCACTAAAGCCCCGGATCCCATTAGAACTCCGCAGTTAAGTGTGCTTGGGCGAGAGTAGTACTCGGATGGGTGACCACTTGGGAAGCCCTCGTGTTGTACCTATTTTTTTTCGGATGGGTTGTTCGACGTTACGCGCGAATGGAATTATAAACCGCTGGTTCATTTGCAAAGGTGAGTCACGGATCCGGGGCATATTACTTGATATTAGAACGAGAAAGAGAGATGCAGAGTGCACGCACAAGGAAACAAATGACGAAAGGGGGGATGGGAGGAGAAAGAGTGTATGTATTTGCAGTGCAGAATGAAACATGAGGGATCATACCAGCACTAATGCAACAGATTCTATCAGAACTCCGCAGTTAAGGGTGCTTGGGCGAGAAAAGTACTCGGATGGGTGACCTCATGCCAAGTCTTTATATTTCACCCATTTTCTTGGTAGGTCCTCGTGTTGCACCCATCTTTTTGCAGATGATTCTTTCGACGTTACGCGCGACTTGATTTATGGTCCGCAGGTTTATTCGTAAATGTAAGTCACGGCGCCGTGGCATTTTACTTGATATTAGAACGAGTACGGGAGGTACAGTGCGCACGCACAAGGAAACAAATGACGGGAGGGGGAAGAAAGGAGAAGGAGTTTATGTATTTGCAGTGCGGAATTAAACAGGTGCGATCATACCAGCACTAATGCACTGGATCCCATCAGAACTCTGCAGTTAAGTGTGCTTGGGCGAGTGTAGTACTCGCATGGGTGACCTCTTGGGAAGTCCTCGTATCGCAACAATTTTTTTTCAGATGGGTCGTTCGACGTTACGCGCGACTGGAACTATGGTCCGTTGGTTTATACGCAAATGTGAGTCAAGAATCAGGGGTATTTTAATCGATATTAGAACGAGAAGGAGAGGTGCAGTGTGAACGCACAAGGAAACAAATGATGGGAGGTGGGGAGGGAAGAAGGAGTGTATGTATTTTCAGCACGAAATTAAACATGTCCGATCACACCAGCACAAATGCACCGGATCCCATCAGAACTACGCAGTTATGTGTGCTTTGGCGAAAGTAGTACAATGATGGGTTACCTCCTGGGAAGTTCTCGTGTTGCACCCATTTTTTTTTTGGATGTGCCGTTCGACGTTACGCGCGATTTTAATTATGGTCCACAGATTTATTCGCAAATGTGAGTCACGGTACCGTGGCATTTTACCTGATATTTGAACGAGAACGAGAGGTGCAGTGCGCACGCACAAGGAAACAAATGACGGGAGGGGGAAGAAATGAGAAGGAGTGTATGTATTTGCAGCGCGAAATGAAACAAGTGCGATCATACCAGCACTAATGCAACGGATTCTATCAGAACTCCGTAGGTAAGGGTGCTTGGGCGAGAGTAGTACTAGCATGGGTTACCTCCTGCGAAGTCCTTATATTTCACCCATTTTCTTGTGAAGTCCTCGTGTTGCACCAATTTTTTTGTAGATGATTCTTTCGACGTTACACGCGACTTGTTTTATGGTCCTCAGGTTTATTCGCAAATGTGAGTCACGGCGCTGTAGCATTTTACTTGATATTAGAACGAGAACGAGAGGTGCAGTGCGCACGCACAAGGAAACAAATGACAGGAGGGGGAAGAAAGGGGAATGAGTTTATGAATTTGTAGCGCGAAATTAAATATGTGCGATCATACCAGCACTAATGCACCGGATCCCATCAGAACTCCGCACTTAAGTGTGCTTGGGCGAGATTAGTACTCGGATGGGTGACCTCCTGGGAAGTCCTCATGTCGCACCAATTTTTTTTCAGACGGGTCGTTCGACGCTACGCGCGTCTGGAACTAGGGTCCGCTGGTTTGTACCCAAATGTGACTCAAGAAGCAGGAGCATTTTAATCTATATTAGAACGAGAAGGAGAGATGAAGTGTGAATGCACAAGGAAACAAATGACGGATGGGGAAGAAAGGAGAAGGAGTGTATGTATTTGCAGCGCGAAATTAAACAGGTGCGATCATACCAGCACTAAAGCCCCGGATCCCATCAGAACTACGCAGTTAGGTGTGCTTGGGCGAGAGTTGTACTCGGATGGGTGACCACTTGGGAAGCCCTCGTGTTGCACCTTTTTTTTCTCGGATGGATTGTTCGACGTTACGCGCGAATGGAATTATAAACCGCTGGTTCATTTACAAAGGTGAGTCACAGTGCCGGGGCATATTACTTGATATTAGAACGAGAAAGAGAGATGCAGAGTGCACGCACAAGGAAACAAATGACGGGAGGGGGGATGGGAGGAGAAAGAGTGTATGTATTTGCAGTGCAGAATGAAACATGAGGGATCATACCAGCACTAATGCAACGGATTCTATCAGAACTCCGCAGTTAAGGGTGCTTGGGCGAGAAAAGTACTCAGATGGGTGACCTCCTGCGAAGTCCTTATATTTCACCCATTTTCTTGGGAGGTACTCGTGTTGCACCCATCTTTTTGTAGATGATTCTTTGGACGTTACGCGCGACTTGATTTATGGTCCGCAGGTTTAGTCGCAAATGTGAGTCACGGCGCCGTGGCATTTTACTTGATATTAGAACGAGTACGGGAGGTGCAGTGCGCACGCACAAGGAAACAAATGACGGGAGGATGAAGAAAAGGGAAGGAGTGTATGTATTTAAAGCGCAAAATTAAACAAGTGGCATCATACCGACACTAATGCACTGGATCCCATCAGAACTCTGCAGTAAAGCGTGCTTGGGCGAGAGTAGTACTCGGATGGGTGACCTCATGGGAAGTCCTCGTGTCGCACCAATTTTTTTTCAGTCGGGTCGTTCGACGTTACGCGCGACTGGAACTATGGTCCGCTAGTTTATACGCAAATGTGAGTCAAGAATCAGGGGCATTTTAATCGATATTAGAACGAGAAGGAGAGGTGCAGTGTGAACGCACAAGGAAACAAATGATGGGAGGGGGCGAGGGAAGAAGGAGTGTATGTATTTTCAGCACAAAATTAAACAGGTGCGGTCACACCAGCACGAATGCACCGGATCCCATCAGAACTCCGCAGTTAAGTGTTTTTTGGCGAAAGTAGTACAATGATGGGTTACCTCTTGGGAAGTTCTCGTGTTGCACCCATTCTCTTTTTTTCAGATGTGCCGTTCGACGTTACGCGCGACTTTAATTATGGTCCGCAGATTTATTCGCAAATGTGAGTGACGGCGTCGTGGCATTTTACTTGATATTTGAACGAAAACGAGAGGTGCAGTGCGCACGCACAAGGAAACAAATGACGAGAGGGGGAAGAAAGGAGAAGGAGTTTATGTATTTGCAGCGCGGAATTGAAGGGGTGCGATCATACCAGCACTAATGCACCGGATCCCGTCAGAACTCCGCAGTTAAGCGTGCTTGGGCGAGAGTAGTACTCGGATGGGTGACCTCATGGGAAGTCCTCGTGTCGCATCAATTTTTTTTCAGACGGGTCGTTCGACGTTACGCGCGACTGGAACTATGGTCCGCTAGTTTATACGCAAATGTGAGTCAAGAATCAGCGGCATTTTAATCGATATTAGAACGAGAAGGAGAGGTGCAGTGTGAACGCACAAGGAAACAAATGATGGGAGGGGGCGAGGGAAGAAGGAGTGTATATATTTTCAGCACGAAATTAAACAGGTGCGGTCACACCAGCACGAATGCATCGGATCCCATCAGAACTCCGCAGTTAAGTGTGTTTTGGCGAAAGTAGTACAATGATGGGTTACCTCTTGGGAAGTTCTCGTGTTGCACCCATTTTCTTTTTTTCAGATGTGTCGTTCGACGTTACGCGCGACTTTAATTATGGTCCGCAGATTTATTCGCAAATGTGAGTGACGGCGTCGTGGCATTTTACTTGATATTTGAACGAAAACGAGAGGTGCAGTGCGCACGCACAAAGAAACAAATGACGAGAGGGGGAAGAAAGGAGAAGGAGTTTATGTATTTGCAGCGCGGAATTGAAGGGGTGCGATCATACCAGCACTAATGCACCGGATCCCATCAGAACTCCGCAGTTAAGTGTGCTTGGGTGAGAGTAGTACTCGGATGGGTGACCTCTTGGGAAGTCCTCGTGTCGCACCAATTTTTTTTCAAATGGGTCGTTCGACTTTACGCGCGACTGGAACAAGGGTCCGCTGGTTTATACGCAAATGTGAGTCATGAAGTAGGGGCATTTTAATCGATATTTGAACGAGTAGGAGAGGTGCAGTGTGAACGCACAAGGAAACAATTGACGGGAGGGGGAGGGAAGGAGAAGAAGTGTATGTATTTTCAGCACGAAATGAAACAGGTGCGATAATACCAGCACCAATGCAACGGATTCTATCAGAACTCCGTAGGTAAGGGTGCTTGGACGAGAGTAGTACTAGCATGGGTTACCTCCTGCGAAGTCCTTATATTTCACCCATTTTCTTATGAAGTCATCGTGTTGCACCCATTTTTTTGCAGATGATTCTTTTAACGTTACGTGCGACTTGAATTATGGTCCTTAGGTTTATTCGCAAATGTGAGTCACGGCGCTGTAGCATTTTACTTGATATTAGAACGAGAACGGCAGGTGCAGTGCGCACGCACAAGGAAACAAGTGACGGGAGGGGGAAGAAAGGGGAATGAGTTTATGTATTTGCAGCGCGAAATTGAACAGGTGCGATTATACCAGCACTAATGCACTGGATT
Source organism: Carica papaya (assembly GCF_054855325.1). Taxonomy (NCBI): domain Eukaryota; kingdom Viridiplantae; phylum Streptophyta; class Magnoliopsida; order Brassicales; family Caricaceae; genus Carica; species Carica papaya. The sequence continues at coordinate 31,048,026 of NC_142313.1, forward strand.
CCATCAGAACTCCGCATTGAAGTGTGCTTGGGCGAGATTAGTACTCGGATGGGTGACCTCCTGGGAAGTCCTCGTGTCGCACCAATTTTTTTTCAGACGGGTCGTTCGATGTTACGCGCGTTTGGAATTAGGGTCCGCTGGTTTATACGCTAATGTGAGTCAAGAAGCAGGGGCATTTTAATCGATATTAGAACGAGAATGAGAGGTGAAGTATGAACGCACAAAGAAACAAATGACGGGAGGGGGAAGAAAGGAGAAGGAGTGTATGTATTTGCAGCGCGAAATTAAACAGGTGCGATCATGCCAGCACTAAAGCCTCGGAGCCCATCAGAACTCCGCAGTTAGGTGTGCTTGGGTGAGAGTAGTACTCGGATGGGTGACCACTTGGGAAGCCCTCGTGTTGCACCTATTTTTTTTCGGATGGGTTGTTCGACGTTACGCGCGAATAGAATTATAAACCGCTGGTTCATTTGCAAAGGTGAGTCACGGTGCCGGGGCATATTACTTGATATTAGAACGAGAAAGAGAGATGTAGAGTGCACCCACAAGGAAACAAATGATGGGAGAGGGGATGGGAGGAGAAAGAGTGTATGTATTTGCAGTGCAGAATGACACATGAGGGATCATACCAGCACTAATGCAACGGATTCTATCAGAACTCCGCAGTTAAGGGTGCTTGGGCGAAAAAAGTACTCGGATGGGTGGCCTCCTGCGAAGTCCTTATATTTCACCCATTTTCTTGGGAGGTCTTCGTGTTGCACCCGTCTTTTTGCAGATGATTCCTTCGACGTTATGCGCGACTTGATTTATGGTCCCAAGGTTTATTCGCAAATGTGAGTCATGGCGCCGTGGCATTTTACTTGATATTAGAACGAGTACGGGAGGTGCAGTGCGCACGCACAAGGAAACAAATGACGGGAGGAGGAAGAAAAGAGAAGGAGTGTATGTATTTGAAGCACAAAATTAAACAAGTGGCATCATACAAGCACTAATGCACTGGATCCCATCAGAACTCTGCAGTTAAGTGTGCTTGGGCGAGAGTAGTACTCGGATGGGTGACCTCTTGGGAAGTCCTCGTATCGCACCAATTTTTTTTCAGATGGGTCGTCCGACGTTACAAGCGACTAGAACTATGGTGCGCTGGTTTATAGGCAAATGTGAGTCAAGAAGCAGGGGCATTTTAATCTATATTAGAACGAGAAGGAGAGGTACAGTGTGAATGCACAAGGAAACAATTGATGGGAGGGGGAGGGAAGGAGAAGGAGTGTATGTATTTTCAGCACGAAATGAAACAGGTGCGATCATACCAACACTAATGCAACGGATTCTATCAGAACTCCGTAGGTGAGGGTGCTTGGGCGAGAGTAGTACTAGCATGGGTTACCTCCTGCGAAGTCCTTATATTTCACCCATTTTCTTGTGAAGTCCTCGTGTTGCACCCATTTTTTTTGCAGATGATTCTTTTGACATTACGCGCGACTTGAATTATGGTCCTCAGGTTTATTCGCAAATGTGAGTCACAGTACCGTGGCATTTTACTTGATATTTGAACAAGAATGTGAGGTGCATTACGCACGTACAAGGAAACAAATGACGGGAGGGGGAAGAAAGGAGAAGGAGTTTATGTATTTGTAGCGCGAGATTAAACAGGTGCGATCATACCAGCACTAATGCACCGGATCCCATTAGAACTCCGCAGTTAAGTGTGCTTGGGCGAGACTAGTGCTCGGATGGGTGACCTCTTGGGAAGTCCTCGTGTCGCACTAATTTTTTTTTTCAGACGGGTCGTTCGACTTTACGCGCGACTGGAACTAGGGTCCACTGGTTTATACGCAAATGTGAGTCAATAAGCAGGGGCATTTTAATCGATATTAGAACGAGAAGGAGAGATGCAGAGTGCACGCACAAGGAAACAAATGACGGGAGTGGGGATGGAGGGAGAAAAAGTGTATGTATTTGCAGCGCAGAATGAAACATGAGCAATCATACCAGCTCCAATGCAACGGATTCTATCAGAACTCCGCAAGTTAAGGGTGCTTGGGCGAGAGTAGCACTAGGATGGGTGACCTCCTGCGAAGTCCTTATATTTTACCCATTTTCTTAGGAAGTCCTCGTGTTGCACCCATTTTTTTGCAGATGATTCTTTCGACGATACGCGCGAGTTGAATTATGGTCCTCAGGTTTATTCGCAAATGTGAGTCACGGCGCTGTAGCATTTTACTTGATATTAGAATGAGAACGGGAGCTGCAGTGCGCACGCACAAGGAAACAAATGACGGGAGGGGGACGAAAGGGGAATGAGTTTATCTATTTGCAGCGCGAAATTAAACAGATGAAATCATTCCAGCACTAATGCACCGGATCCCATCAGAACTCCGCAGTTAAGTGTGCTTGGGCGAGAGTTGTACTCGGATGGGTGACCTCTTGGGAAGTCCTCGTGTCACACCAATTTTTTTTCAGACAGGTCGTTCGACGTTACGCGCGACTGGAACTAGGGTCTGCTGGTTTATGCGCAAATATGAGTCTAGAAGCAGAGGCATTTTAATCGATATTAGAACGAGAACGAGAGGTACAGTGCGCACGCACAAGGAAACAAATGACGGGAGGGGGAAGAAAAGAGAAGGAGTGTATGTATTTACAGCGCGAACTTAAACAGGTGCGATCATACCAGCACTAAAGCTCTGGATCCCATCAGAACTCCGCAGTTAAGTGTGCTTGGGCGAGAGTAGTACTCGGATGTGTGACCACCAGGGAAGCTCTCGTGTTGCACCAATTTTTTTCGGATGGGTTGATCGACGTTATGCGCGAATGGAATTATAAACCGCTGGTTCATTTGCAAATGTGAGTCTTGGTGCCGGGATATATTACTAGATATTAGAACGAGAAAGAGAGATGCAGAGTGCACGCACAAGGAAACAAATGACGGGAGGGGGGATGGGAGGAGAAAGAGTGTATGTATTTGCAGTGCAGAATGACACATGAGGGATCATACCAGCACTAATGCAACGGATTCTATCAGAACTCCGCAGTTAAGGGTGCTTGGGCGAGAAAAGTACTCGGATGGGTGACCTCCTGCGAAGTCCTTATATTTCACCCATTTTCTTGGGAGGTCCTCGTGTTGCACCCATCTTTTTGCAGATGATTCTTTCGAGGTTACGCGCGACTTGATTTATGGTCCGCAGGTTTATTCGCAAATGTGAGTCACGGCGCAGTGGCATTTTACTTGATATTAGAACGAGTACGGGAGGTGCAGTGCGCACGCACAAGGAAACAAATGACGGGAGGTGGAATAAAAGAGAAGGAGTGTATGTATTTGAAGCGCAAAATTAAACAAGTGGCATCATACCACCACTAATGCACTGGATCCCATCAGAACTCTACAGTTAAGTGTGCTTGGGCGAGAGTAGTACTCGGATGGGTGACCTCTTGGGAACTTCTCGTATCGCAACAATTTTTTTGCAGATGGGTCGTTCGACGTTACACGCGACTGGAACTATGGTCCGCTGGTATATACGCAAATGTGAGTCAAGAATCAGGGGCATTTTAATCGATATTAGCACGAGAAGGAGAGGTGCAGTGTGAACGCACAAGGAAACAAATGATGGGAGGGGGGAGGGAAGAAGGAGTGTATGTATTTTCAGCACGAAATTAAACAGGTGCGGTCACACCAGCACAAATGCACCGGATCCCATCAGAACTCCGCAGTTAAGTGTGCTTTGGTGAAAGTAGTACAATGATGGATTACCTCCAGGGAAGTTCTCGTGTTGCACCCATTTTCTTTTTTTCAGATGTACCGTTCGACGTTACGCGCGACTTTAATTATGGTCCGCAGATTTATTCGCAAATGTGAGTCACGGCGCTGTGGTATTTTACTTGATATTTAAACGAGAATGAGAGATGCAGTGCGCACGCACAAGGAAACAAATGACGGGAGGGGGAAGAAAGGAGAAGGAGTTTATGTATTTGCAGTGCGAAATTAAACGGGTGCGATCAAACCAGCACTAATGCACCGGATCCCATCAGAACTCCGCAGATAAGTGTGCTTGGGCGAGAGTAGTACTTGGATGGGTGACCTCCTGGGAAGTCCTCGTGTCGCACTATTTTTTTTTTCAGACGGGTTGTTTGACGTTACGCGCGACTGGAACTATAATCCGCTGGTTTATACGCAAATGTGAGTCAAGAATCTGGGCCATTTTAATCGATATTAGAACGAGAAAGAGAGGTGCAGTGTGAATGCACAAGGAAACAAATGATGGGAGGGGGGGAGGGAAGAAGGAATGTATGTATTTTCAGCCTGAAATTAAACAGGTGCGGTCACACCAGCATAAATGCACCGGATCCCATCAGAACTCCGCATTTAAGTGTGCTTTGACGAAAGTAGTACAATGATGGGTTACCTCCTGGGAAGTTCTCGTGTTGCACCCATTTTTTTTTTCAGATGTGCCGTTCGACGTTACGCGCGAATAAACCTGCGGACAAAAAATCAAGTCGCGCGTAACGTCGAAAGAATCATATGCAAAAAGATGGGTGCAACACGAAAACCTCCCAAGAAAATGGGTGCAACGCGAGGACTTCCGAAGTGGTCACCCATCCGAGTACTACTCTTGCCCAAGCACCCTTAACTACGGAGTTCTGATAGAATCTGTTGCATTAGTACTGGTATGATCCCTCATGTTTCATTATGCACTGCAAATACATACACTCTTTCTCCTTCCATCCCTTCTCCCGTCATTTGTTTCCTTGTGCGTGCACTCTGCATCTCTCTTTCTCGTTCTAATATCAAGTAATATGCCCCTGCACCGTGACTCACCTTTGCAAATGAACCAGCGGTTTATAATTCCATTCGTGCGTAACGTCGAAAAACCCATCCGAAAAAAAATAGGTGCAACACGAGGGCTTCCCAAGTGGTCACCCATCCGAGTACTACTCTCGCCCAAGCAAACTTAACTGCGGAGTTCTGATGGGATCCGGGGCTTTAGTGCTGGTAAGATCGCACCTGTTTAAATTCGCACTGCAAATACATACACTCATTCTTCTTTCTTCCCCCTTCCGTCATTTGTTTCCTTGTGCGTTCACACTTCACCTCTCATTCTCGTTCTAATATCGATTAAAATGCCCCTCCTTATTGACTCAAATTTGCATACAAACCAGCGGACCCTAGTTCCAGACGTGCGTAATGTCAAACGACCCGTCTGAAAAAAAATTGGTGCGACACGAGGACTTCCCATGAGGTAACCCATCATTGTACTACTTTCGCCAAAACACACTTAACTGCGGAGTTCTGATGGGATCTGGTGCATTTGTGCTGGTGTGACCGCACCTGTTTAATTTCGTGCTGAAAATACATGCACTCCTTCTTCCCTCCCCCCTCCCATCATTTGTTTCCTTGTGCGTTCACACTGCACCTCTCCTTCTCGTTCTAATATCGATTAAAATGCTCCTGATTCTTGACTCACATTTGCGTATAAACCAGCGGACCATAGTTCCAGTCGCGCGTAACGTCGAATGACCCATCTGAAAAAAAATTGTTGCGATACGAGGATTTCCCAAGAGGTCACCCATCCGAGTACTACTCACGCCCAAGCACACTTAACTGCAGAGTTCTGATGGGATCCAGTGCATCAGTGCTGGTATGATGCCACCCGTTTAATTCCGCGCTGCAAATACATAAACTCCTTCTCCTTTCTTCCCCCTCCCGTCATTTGTTTCCTTGTGCGTGCGCACTGTACCTCTCGTTCTCGCCCAAGCACACTTCACTGCGGAGTTCTGATGGGATCCGGTGCATTAGTGCTGGTATGATCGCACCTGTTTAATTTTGCGCTGCAAATACATAAACTCATTCCCCTTTCTTCCCCTTCCCGCCATTTGTTTCCTTGTGCGTGCGCACTGCACCTCCCATTCTCGTTCTAATATCAAGTAAAATGCTACACCGCTGTGACTCACATTTGCGAATAAACCTGAGGACCATAATTCAAGTCGCACGTAACGTTGAAAGAATCATCTGCAAAAAAATGGGTGCAACACGAGGACTTCCCAAGTGGTCACCCATCCGAGTACTACTCTCGCCCAAGCACACTTAACTGCGGAGTTATGATGGGATCTGTTGCATTAGTGCTGGTATGATCGCACCTGATTAATTTCGCGCTGCAAATACATAAACTCCTTCTCCTTTCTTCCCCCTCCCGTCATTTGTTTCCTTGTGCGTGCACTCTGCATCTCTCTTTCTCGTTCTAATATCAAGTAATATGCCCCGGCACCGTGACTCACCTTTGCAAATGAACCAGCGGTTTATAATTCCATTCGCGCCTAACGTCGAACAACCCATCCGAAAAAAAATAGGTGCAAGACGAGGGCTTCCCAAGTGGTCACCCATCCGAGTACTACTCTCGCCCAAGCACACCTAACTACGGAGTTCTGATGGGATCCGAGGCTTTAGTGCTGGTAAGATCGCACCTGTTTAATTTCGCGATGCATATACATACACTCCTTCTCCTTTCTTCCCCCTCCCGTCATTTGTTTCCTTGTGCGTTCACACTTCAGCTCTCATTCTCGTTCTAATATCGATTAAAATGCCCCTGCTTCTTGACTCACATTTGCGTATAAACCAGCGGACTCTAGTTCCAGTCGCGCGTAACGTCGAACGACCTGTCTGAAAAAAAAAAAATTAGTGCGACAAGAGGACTTCCCAGGAGGTCACCCATCCGAGTACTACTCTCTCCCAAGCACACTTAACTGCGGAATTCCGATGGGATCCGGTGCATTAGTGCTGGTATGATCCCTCATATTTCATTCTGCACTGCAAATACATACACTCTTTCTCCTTCCATCCCCTCTCCCGTCATTTGTTTCCTTGTGCGTGCACTCTGCATCTCTCTTTCTCGTTCTAATATCAAGTAATATGCCCCGGCACCGTGACTCACCTTTGCAAATGAACCAGCGGTTTATAATTCCACTCGCGCGTAACGTCGTACAACCCATCCAAAAAAAAAATATGTGCAACACGAGTGCTTCCCAGGTGGACACCCATCCGAGTACTACTCTCGTCCAAGCATACTTAACTGCGAAGTTCTGATGGGATCCGGATCTTTAGTGCTGGTATGATCGCAGCTGTTTAATTTTGCGCTGCAAATACATAAACTCATTCCCCTTTCTTCCCCCTCCCGTCATTTGTTTCCTTGTGCGTGCGCACTGCACCTCCCGTTCTCGTTCTAATATCAAGTAAAATGCTACAGCGCCGTGACTCACATTTGCGAATAAACTTGAAGACCATAATTCAAGTCGCGCGTAACGTCGAAAGAATCATCTGCAAAAAAATGGGTGCAACACGAGGACTTCACAAGAAAATGGGTGAAATATAAGGACTTCGCAGGAGGTAACCCATGCTAGTACTACTCTCGCCCAAGCACCCTTACCTACGGAGTTCTGATAGAATCCGTTGCATTAGTGCTGGTATGATCGCACCTGTTTCATTTCGTGCTGAAAATACATACACTCCTTCTCCTTCCCTCCCCCTCCCATCAATTGTTTCCTTGTGCGTTCACACTGCACCTCTCCTTCTCGTTCTAATATCGATTAAAATGCCCCTACTTCTTGACTCACATTTGCGTATAAACCAGCGGACCCTAGTTCCAGTCGCGCGTAACGTCGAACGACCCGTCTGAAAAAAAATTGGTGCGACACGAGGACTTCCCAGGAGGTCACCAATCCGAGTACTACTCTCGCCAAAGCACACTTAACTGCGGAGTTCGGATGGGATCCGGCGCATTAGTGCTGGTATGATCGCACCCCTTTAATTCCGCGCCGCAAATACATAAACTACTTCTCCTTTCTTCCCCTTCTCGTCATTTGTTTCCTTGTGCGTGCGCACTGCACCTCCCGTGCTCGTTCTAATATCAAGTAAAATGCTACGGTGCCGTGACTCACATTTGCGAATAAACCTGAGGACCATAATTCAAGTCGCGCGTATCGTCGAAAGAATGATCTGCAAAATAAATGAGTGCAACACGACGAATTCCTAAGAAAATGGGTGAAATATAAGGACTTCGCAGGAGGTCACCCATCCTAGTACTACTCTCACCTAAGCACACTTAACTGCAGAGTTCTGATGGGATCCAGTGCATTAGTGCTGGTATGATGCCACTTGTTTAATTTTGCGCTTCAAATACATACACTCCTTCTCTTTTCTTCCTCCTCCCGTAATTTGTTTCCTTGTGCGTGCGCACTGCACCTCCCGTACTCGTTCTAATATAGAGTAAAATGCCACGGCGCCTGACTCACATTTGCGAATAAACCTGCGGACCATAAATCAAATCGCGCGTAACGTCGAAAGAATCATCTGCAAAAAGATGGGTGCAACACGAGGACCTCCCAAGAAAATGGGTGAAATATAAGGACTTCGCAGGAGGTCACCCATCCGAGTACTTTTCTCGCCCAAGCACCCTTAACTGCGGAGTTCTAATAGAATCCGTTGCATTAGTGCTGGTATGATCCCTTATGTTTCATTCTGCACTGCAAATACATACACTCTTTCTCCTCCCATCCCCCCTCCCGTCATTTGTTTTCTTGTGCGTGCACTCTGCATCTCTCTTTCTCGTTCTAATATCAAGTAATATTCCCCGGCACCATGACTCATTTTTTCAAATGAACCAGCAGTTTATAATTCCATTCGCGCGTAACGTCGAACAACCCATCCAAAAAAAAAAGGGTGCAACACGAGGGCTTCCCAAGTGGTCACCCATCCAAGTACTACCCTCGCCCAAGCACAATTAACTGCGGAGTTCTGATGGGATCCGGAGCTTTAGTGCTGGTATGATCGCACCTGTTTAATTTCGCGCTGCAAATACATACACTCCTTCTCCTTTCTTCCCCCTCCCGTCATTTGTTTCCTTGTGCGTTCACACTTTACCTCTCATTCTCGTTCTAATTTCGATTAAAATGCCCCTGCTTCTTGACTCATATTTTCGTATAAACCAGCGGACCCTAGTTCCAGACGCGCGTAACGTTGAACGACCCGTCTGAAAAAAAATTGGTGCGACACGAGGACTTCCCAGGAGGTCAACCATCCGAGTACTAATCTCGCCAAGCACACTTAACTGCGGAGTTCTGATGGGATCCGGGGCTTTAGTGCTGGTATGATCGCACCTGTTTAGTTTCGCGCTGCAAATACATACACTCCTTCTCCTTTCTTCCCCCTCCCGTCACTTGTTTCTTTGTGCGTTCACACTTCACCTCTCATTCTCGTTCTAATATCGATTAAAATGCCCCTGCTTCTTGACTCACATTTGCGTATAAACCAGCGGACCCTAGTTCCAGACGCCCGTAACGTCGAACGACCCGTCTGAAAAAAAATTGGTGCGACACGAGGACTTCACAAGAAAATGGGTGAAATATAAGGACTTCGCAGGAGGTAACCCAAGCTAGTACTACTCTCGCCCAAGCACCCTTACCTACGGAGTTCTGATAGAATCTGTTGCATTAGTGCTGGTATGATCGCACCTGTTTCATTTCGTGCTGAAAATACATACCCTCCTTCTCCTTCCCCCCCCCCTCCCATCATTTGTTTCCTTGTGCGTTCACACTGCACCTCTTTTTCTCATTCTAATATCGATTAATATGCCCCTGCTTCTTGACTCACATTTGCGAATAAACCTGAGGACCATAATTGAAGTCGCGCATATCGTCGAAAGAATCATCTGCAAAAAAATGGGTGCAACACGAGGACTTCCTATGAAAATGGGTGAAATATAAGGACTTCGCAGGAGGTCACCCATCATAGTGCTACTCTCGCCCAAGCACCCCTAACTTGCGGAGTTCTGATAGAATCCGTTGCATTGGTGCTGGTATGATTGCTCATGTTTCATTCTGCGCTGCAAATACATACACTTTTTCTCCCTCCATCACCCCTCCCGTCATTTGTTTCCTTGTGCGTGCACTCTGCATCCCTCCTTCTCGTTCTAATATCGATTAAAATGCTCCTGCTTCTTGACTCACATTTGCGTATAAACTAGTGGACCCTAGTTCCAGTCGCGCGTAAAGTCGAACGACTCGTCTAAAAAAAAAATTGTTGCGATACGAGGACTTCCCAAGAGGTCACCCATCCGAGTACTACTCTCGCCCAAGCACACTTAACTGCAGAGTTCTGATGGGATCCCGTGCATTATTGCTGGTATGATGCCACTTGTTTAATTTTGTGCTTCGAATACATACGCTCCTTCTCTTTTCTTCCTCCTCCCGTCATTTGTTTCCTTGTGCGTGCGCACTGCACCTCCCGTACTCGTTCTAATATCAAGTAAAATGCCACGACGCCGTGACTCACATTTGCGAATAAACCTGCGGACCATAAATCAAGTCGCGCGTAACGTCGAAACAATCATCTGCAAAAAGATGGGTGCAACACGAGGACCTCCTAAGAAAATGGGTGAAATATAAGGACTTCGCAGGAGGTCACCCATCCGAGTACTTTTCTCGCCCAAGCACCCTTAACTGCGGAGTTCTGATAGAATCCGTTGCATTAGTGCTGGTATGATCCCTCATGTTTCATTCTGCACTGCAAGTACATACACTCTTTCTCCTCCCATCCCCCCTCCCGTCATTTGTTTCCTTTTGCGTGCACTCTGCATCTCTCTTTCTCGTTCTAATATCAAGTAATATGCCCCGGCACCGTTACTCACCTTTGCAAATGAACCTGCGGTTTATAATTCCATTCGCGCGTAACGTCGAATAACCCATCCGAAAAAAAAAATAGGTGCAACACGAGGGCTTCCCAGGTGGACACCCATCCGAGTACTACTCTCGCCCAAGCACACTTAACTGCGGAGTTCTGATGGGATCCGGAGCTTTAGTGCTGATATGATCGCATCTGTTTAATTTCGCGCTGCAAATACATACACTCCTTCTCCTTTCTTCCCCCTCCCGTCATTTGTTTCCTTGTGCGTTCAAACTTTACCTCTCATTCTCGTTCTAATTTCGATTAAAATGCCCCTGCTTCTCGACTCACATTTGCGTATAAACCAGCGGACCCTAGTTCCAGACGCGCGTAACGTCGAACGACCCTTCTGAAAAAAAATTGTTGCGACACGAGGACTTCCTAGGAGGTCAACCATCCGAGTACTAATCTCGCCAAGCACACTTAACTGCGGAGTTCTGATGGAATCCGGGGCTTTAGTGCTGGTATGATCGCACCTGTTTAGTTTCGCGCTGCAAATACATACACTCCTTCTCCTTTCTTCCCCCTCCCGTCATTTGTTTCCTTGTGCGTTCACACTTCACCTCTCATTCTCGTTCTAATATCGATTAAAATGCCCCTGCTTCTTGACTTACATTTGCGTATAAACCAGCGGACCCTAGTTCCAGACGAGCGTAACGTCGAAAGAATCATCTGCAAAAAGATGGGTGCAACACGAGGACCTTCCAAGAAATTGGGTGAAATATAAGGACTTCGCAGGAGGTCACCCATCCGAGTACTTTTCTCGCCCAAGCACCCTTAACTGCGGAGTTCTGATAGAATCCGTTGCATTAGTGTTGGTATGATCCCTCATGTTTCATTCTGCACTGCAAATACATACATTCTTTCTCCTCCGATCCCCCCTCCCGTCATTTGTTTCCTTGTGCGTGCACTCTGCATCTTTCTTTCTCGTTCTAATATCAAGTAATATGCCCCGACACCGTGACTCACCTTTGCAAATGAACCAGCAGTTTATAATTCTATTCGCGCGTAACGTCGAACAACCCATCCGAAAAAAAATATGTGCAACACGAGGGCTTCCCAAGTGGTCACCCATCTGAGTACTACTCTCGCCCAAGCACACTTAACTGCGGAGTTCTGATGGGATCCGGAGCTTTAGTGCTGGTATGATCGCACCTGTTTAATTTCGCGCTGCAAATACATACACTCCTTCTCCTTTCTTCCCCCTCCCGTCATTTGTTTCCTTGTGCGTTCACACTTTACCTCTCATTCTCGTTCTAATTTCGATTAAAATGCCCCTGCTTCTCGACTCACATTTGCGTATAAACCAGCGGACCCTAGTTCCAGACGCGCGTAACGTCGAACGACCCTTCTGAAAAAAAATTGTTGCGACACGAGGACTTCCTAGGAGGTCAACCATCCGAGTACTAATCTCGCCAAGCACACTTAACTGCGGAGTTCTGATGGGATCCGGGGCTTTAGTGCTGGTATGATCGCACCTGTTTAGTTTCGCGCTGCAAATACATACACTCCTTCTCCTTTCTTCCCCCTCCCGTCATTTGTTTCCTTGTGCGTTCACACTTCACCTCTCATTCTCGTTCTAATATCGATTAAAATGCTCCTGCTTCTTGACTTACATTTGCGTATAAACCAGCGGACCCTAGTTCCAGACGAGCGTAACGTCGAAAGAATCATCTGTAAAAAGATGGGTGCAACACGAGGACCTCCCAAGAAATTGGGTGAAATATAAGGACTTCGCAGGAGGTCACCCATCCGAGTACTTTTCTCGCCCAAGCACCCTTAACTGCGGAGTTCTGATAGAATCTGTTGCATTAGCGCTGGTATGATCCCTCATGTTTCATTCTGCACTGCAAATACATACATTCTTTCTCCTCCGATCCCCCCTCCCGTCATTTGTTTCCTTGTGCGTGCACTCTGCATCTTTCTTTCTCGTTCTAATATCAAGTAATATGCCCCGGCACCGTGACTCACCTTTGCAAATGAACCAGCAGTTTATAATTCTATTCGCGTGTAACGTCGAACAACCCATCCGAAAAAAAATATGTGCAACACGAGGGCTTCCCAAGTGGTCACCCATCTGAGTACTACTCTCGCCCAAGCACACTTAACTGCGGAGTTCTGATAGAATCCGTTGCATTAGTGCTGGTGTGATCGAACCAATTTAATTTCGTGCTGCAAATACATACACTCCTTCTCCTTTCTTCCCCCTCCCATCATTTGTTTCCTTGTGCGTTCACACTTCACCTCTCATTCTCGTTCTAATATCGATTAAAATGCCCCTTCTTCTTGACTCACATTTGCGTATAAACCAGCGGACCCTAGTTCTAGACGCGCGTAACGTCGAACGACCCTTCTGAAAAAAAATTGTTGCGACATGAGTACTTCCCAGGAGGTCAACCATCCGAGTACTAATCTCACCAAGCACACTTAACTACGGAGTTCTGATGGGATCCGGGGCTTTAGTACTGGTATGATCGCACCTGTTTAGTTTCGCGCTGCAAATACATACACTCCTTCTCCTTTCTTCCCCCTCCCGTCATTTGTTTCCTTGTGCGTTCACACTTCACCTCTCATTCTCGTTCTAATATCGATTAAAATGCCCCTGCTTCTTGACTTACATTTGCGTATAAACCAGCGGACCCTAGTTCCAGACGAGCGTAACGTCGAAAGAATCATCTGCAAAAAGATGGGTGCAACACGAGGACCTCCCAAGAAATTGGGTGAAATATAAGGACTTCGCAGGAGGTCACCCATCCGAGTACTTTTCTCGCCCAAGCACCCTTAACTGCGGAGTTCTGATAGAATCCGTTGCATTAGTGCTGGTATGATCCCTCATGTTTCATTCTGCACTGCAAATACATACACTCTTTCTCCTCCCATCCTCCCTCCCGTCATTTGTTTCCTTTTGCGTGCACTCTGCATCTCTCTTTCTCGTTCTAATATCAAGTAACATGCCCCAGCAACGTGACTCACCTTTGCAAATGAACCAGCGATTTATAATTCCATTCGCGCGTAACGTCGAACAACCCATCCAAAAAAAAAATAGGTGCAACACAAGGGCTTCCCAGGTGGACACCCATCCGAGTACTACTCTCGCCCAAGCACACTTAACTGCGAAGTTCTGATGGGATCCGGAGCTTTAGTGATGGTATGATCGAACGTGTTTAATTTGGCGCTGAAAATACATAAACTCATTCCCCTTTCTTCCCCCTCCCGTCATTTGTTTCCTTGTGCGTGCGCACTGTACCTCCCGTTCTTGTTCTAATATCAAGTAAAATGCCACGGCGCCATGACTCACATTTGCGAATAAACCTGAGGACAATAATTCAAGTCGCGCGTAACGTCGAACGACACATCTGAAAAAAAGAAAATGGGTGCAACACGAGAACTTCCCAGGAGGTAACCCATCATTGTACTACTTTCGCCAAAGCACACTTAACTGCGGAGTTCTGATGGGATCCGGTGCATTTGTGCTGGTGTGACCGCACCTGTTTAATTTCGTGCTGAGAATACATACACTCCTTCTTCCCTCCCCCCCTCCCATCATTTGTTTCCTTGTGCGTTCTTACTGCACCTCTCCTTCTTGTTCTAATATCGATTAAAATACCCTTGATTCTTGACTCACATTTGCGTATAAACCAGCGGACCATAGTTCCAGTCGCGCATTATGTCGAACGACCCGTCTGAAAAAAAATTGGTGCGACACGAGGACTTCCCAAGAGGTCACCCATCCGAGTACTACTCTCGCCCAAGCACACTTAACTGCGGAGTTCTGATGGGATCCGGTGCATTAGTGCAAGTGTGATCGCACCCGTCTAATTCCACGCTGCAAATACATAAATTCCTTCTCCTTTCTTTCCCCTCCTGTCATTTGTTTCCTTGTGCGTGCGCACTGCACCTCCCGTTCTCGTTCTAATATCAAGTAAAATGCTACAGCACCGTGACTCACATTTGCGAATAAACCTGAGGACCATAATACAAGTCGCGCGTAACGTCGAAAGAATCATCTGCAAAAAAATGGGTGCAACACGAGGACTTCACAAGAAAATGGGTGAAATATAAGAACTTCGCAGGAGGTAACCCATGCTAGTACTACTCTCGCCCAAACACCCTTACCTACGGAGTTCTGATAGAATCCGTTGCATTAGTGCTGGTATGATCGCACCTGTTTTATTTCGTTCTGAAAATACATACACTTCTTCTCCTTCCCTCCCCCTCCCATCAATTGTTTCCTTGTGTGTTCACATTGCACCTCTCCTTCTCGTTCTAATATCGATTAAAATGCCCCTGCTTCTTGACTCACAATTGTGTATAAACCAGCGGACCCTAGTTCCAGTCGAGCGTAACGTCGAACGACCGGTCTGAAAAAAAATTGGTGCGACACGAGGAATTCCCAGGAGGTCACCCATCCGAGAACTACTCTCGCCCAAGCACACTTAACTGCGGAGTTCTGATGGGATCCGGTGCATTAGTGATGGTATGATCGCACCCGTTTAATTCCGCGCTGCAAATACATAAACTCCTTCTCCTTTCTTCCCCCTCCCGTCATTTGTTTCCTTGTGCGTGCGCACTGCACCTCCCATTCTCGTTCTAATATCAAGTAAAATGCTACAGCACTGTGACTCACATTTGTGAATAAACCTGAGGACCATAATACAAGTCGCGCGTAACGTCGAAAGAATCATCTGCAAAAAAATGGGTGCAACACGAGGACTTCACAAGAAAATGGGTGAAATATAAGAACTTCGCAGGAGGTAACCCATGCTAGTACTACTCTCGCCCAAACACCCTTACCTACGGAGTTCTGATAGAATCCGTTGCATTAGTGCTGGTATGATCGCACCTGTTTCATTTCGCGCTTCAAATACATACACTCCTTCTCCTTTCTTCCCCCTCCCATCATTTGTTTCCTTGTGCGTGCGCACTGCACCTCTCGTTCTCGTTCAAATATCAGGTAAAATGCCATGGCGCCGTGACTCACATTTGCGAATAAATCTGCGGACCATATTTAAAGTCGCGCGTAACGTCGAACGGCACATCTGAAAAAAAAGGGTGCAACACGAGAACTTCCCACGAGGTAACCCATCATTGTACTACTTTCGCCATAGCACACTTAACTGCGGAGTTCTGATGGGATCCGGTGCATTTGTGCTGGTATGATCGCACCTGTTTAATTTCGCACTGCAAATACATACACTCATTCCCCTTTCTTCCCCCTCCCGTCATTTGTTTCCTTGTGCGTGCGCACTGTACCTCCCGTTCTCGTTCTAATATCAAGTAAAATGTCACGGCGCCGTGACTCACATTTGCGAATAAACCTGAGGACCATAATTCAAGTCGCGCGTAACGTCGAAAGAATCATCTGCAAAAAAATGGGCGCAACACGAGAAATTTTACAAGAAAATGGGTGAAATATAAGGACTTCGCAGGAGGTAACCCATGCTAGTACTACTCTCGCCCAAGCACCCTTACCTACGGAGTTCTGATAGAATCCGTTGCATTAGTACTGGTATGATCGCACCTGTTTCATTTCGTGCTAAAAATACATACACTCCTTCTTCTTCCCTCCCCCTCCCATCAATTGTTTCCTTGTGCGTTCACACTGCACCTCTCCTTCTCGTTGTAATATCGATTAAAATGCCCCTACTTCTTGACTCACATTTGCGTATAAACCAGCGGACTCTAGTTCCAGTGGAACGACCCATCTGAAAAAAAAATTGTTGCGATACGAAGACTTCCCAAGAGGTCACCCATCCGAGTACTACTCTCGCCCAAGCACACTTAACTGCAGAGTTCTGATGGGATCCAGTGCATTAGTGCTGGTATGATGCCACTTGTTTAATTTTGTGCTTCAAATACATACACTCCTTCTCTTTTCTTCCTCATCTCGTCATTTGTTTCCTTGTGCGTGCGCACTGCACCTCCTGTACTCGTTCTAATATCAAGTAAAATGCCACGGTGCCGTGACTCACATTTGCGAATAAACCTGCGGACCATAAATCAAGTCGCGCGTAACGTCGAAAGAATCATCTGCAAAAATATGGGTGCAACACGAGGACCTCCCAAGAAAATGGGTGAAATATAAGGACTACGCAGGAGGTCACCCATCCGAGTACTTTTCTCGCCCAAGCACCCTTAACTGCGGAGTTCTGATAGAATCCGTTGCATTAGTGCTGGTATGATCCCTCATGTTTCATTCTGCACTGCAAATACATACACTCTTTCTCCTCCCATCCCCCCTCCCGTCATTTGTTTCCTTGTCCGTGCACTCTGCATCTCTCTTTCTCGTTCTAATATCAAGTAATATGCCCCGACACCGTGACTCACCTTTGCAAATGAACCAGCAGTTTATAATTCCATTCGCGCGTAACGTCGAACAACCCATCCGAAAAAAAATTGGTGCAACACGAGGGCTTCCCAAGTGGTCACCCATTCGAGTACTACTCCCGCCCAAGCACACTTAACTGCGGAGTTCTGATGGGATCTGGAGCTTTAGTGCTGGTATGATCGCACCTGTTTAATTTCACGCTGTAAATACATACACTCCTTCTCCTTTCTTCCCCCTCCCGTCATTTGTTTCCTTGTGCGTTCACACTTCACCTCTCATTCTCGTTCTAATATCGATTAAAATGCCCCTGCTTCTTGACTCACATTTGCGTATAAACCAGCGGACCCTAGTTCCAGACGTGCGTAACGTCGAACGACCTGTCTGAAAAAAAATTGGTGCGACACGAGTACTTCCCAAGAGGTCACCCATCCGAGTACTAATCTCGCCCAAGCACACATAACTGCGGAGTTCTGATGGGATCCAGTGCATTAGTGCTGGTATGATCGCACCTGTTTAATTTCGCGTTGCAAATACACAAACTCATTCCCCTTTCTTCCCCCTCCCGTCATTTGTTTCCTTGTGCCTGCGTACTTCACCTCCCGTTCTCGTTCTAATATCAAGTAAAATGTCACGGCGCCGTGACTCACATTTGCGAATAAACTTGAGGACCGTAATTCAAGTCGCGCGTAACGTCGAAAGAATCATTTGCAAAAAAATGGGTGCAACACGAGGACTTCACAAGAAAATGGGTGAAATATAAGGACTTCGCAGGAGGTAACCCATGCTAGTACTACTCTCGCCCAAGCACCCTTACCTACGGAGTTCTGATAGAATCCGTTGCATTAGTACTGGTATGATCGCACCTGTTTCATTTCGTGCTAAAAATACATACACTCCTTCTTCTTCCCTCCCCCTCCCATCAATTGTTTCCTTGTGCGTTCACACTGCACCTCTCCTTCTCGTTGTAATATCGATTAAAATGCCCCTACTTCTTGACTCACATTTGCGTATAAACCAGCGGACTCTAGTTCCAGTCGAACGACCCATCTGAAAAAAAAATTGTTGCGATACGAGGACTTCCCAAGAGGTCACCCATCCGAGTACTACTCTCGCCCAAGCACACTTAACTGCAGAGTTCTGATGGGATCCAGTGCATTAGTGCTGGTATGATGCCACTTGTTTAATTTTGTGCTTCAAATACATACACTCCTTCTCTTTTCTTCCTCATCCCGTCATTTGTTTCCTTGTGCGTGCGCACTGCACCTCCTGTACTCGTTCTAATATCAAGTAAAATGCCACGGTGTCGTGACTCACATTTGCGAATAAACCTGCGGACCATAAATCAAGTCGCGCGTAACGTCGAAAGAATCATCTGCAAAAAGATGGGTGCAACACGAGGACCTCCCAAGAAAATGAGTGAAATATAAGGACTTCGCAGGAGGTCACCCATCCGAGTACTTTTCTCGTCCAAGCACCCTTAACTGCGGAGTTCTGATAGAATCCGTTGCATTAGTGCTGGTATGATCCCTCATGATTTATTCTGCACTGCAAATACATACACTCTTTCTCCTCCCATCCCCCCTCCTGTCATTTGTTTCCTTGTGCGTGCACTCTGCATCTCTCTTTCTCGTTCTAATATTAAGTAATATGCCCCAGCATCGTGACTCACCTTTGCAAATGAACCAGCAGTTTATAATTCCATTCGCGCGTAGCGTCGAACAACCCATCCGAAAAAAATAGGTGCAACACGAGGGCTTCCCAAGTTGTCACCCATCCGAGTACTACTCTCGCCCAAGCACACTTAAGTGCGTAGTCCCGATGGGATCCAGGGCTTTAGTGCTGGTATGATCGCACCTGTTTAATTTCGCGCTGCAAATACATATACTCCTTCTCCTTTCTTCCCCCTCCGGTCATTTGTTTCCTTATGCGTTCACACTTCACCTCTCATTCTCGTTCTAATATCGATTAAAATGACCCTGCTTCTTGACTCACATTTGCGTATAAACCAGCGGACCCTAGTTCCAGTCGCGCGTAATGTCAAACGACCCGTCTGAAAAAAAATTGGTGCGACACGAGGACTTCCCAAGAGGTCACCCATCCGAGTACTACTCTTGCCCAAGCACACAAAACTGCGGAGTTCTGATGGGATCCGGTGCATTACTGCTGAAATGATTGCACCTGTTTAATTTCCCGCTGCAAATACACAAACTCATTCCCCTTTCGTCCCCCTCTCGTCATTTGTTTCCTTGTGCGTGCGCACTGCAGCTCCCGTTCTCGTTCTAATAACAAGTAAAATGCTACAGCGCTGTGACTCACATTTACGAATAAACCTGAGGACCATAATTCAAGTCGCGCGTAACGTCAAAAGAATCATTTGTAAAAAAATGGGTGCAACACGTGGACTTCCTAAGAAAATGGGTGAAATATAAGGACTTCGCAGGAGGTCACCCATCCTAGTGCTACTCTCGCCCAAGCACCCTTAACTTGCGGAGTTCTGATAGAATCCGTTGCATTGGTGCTGGTATGATGGCTCATGTTTCATTTTGCACTGCAAATACATTAACTTTTTCTCCCTCCATCCCCCCTCCCGTCATTTGTTTCCTTGTGCGTGCACTCTGCATCTCTCCTTCTCGTTCTAATATCGATTAAAATGCCCCTGCTTCTTGACTCACATTTGTGTATAAACCAGTAGACCCTAGTTCCAGTCGCGCGTAACGTCGAACGACCCGTCTGAAAAAAAAAATTAGTATGACACGAGGACTTCACAGGAGGTCACCCATCCGAGTACTACTCTCGCCCAAACACACTTAACTGCGGAGTTCTGATGGGATCCGGTGCATTAGTGCTGGTTTGATCGCACTCGGTTAAGTTCGCGCTGCAAATACATAAACTACTTCTCCGTTCTTCCCCCTCCCGTCATTTGTTTCCTTGTGTGTGCGCACTGCACCTCTTGTTCTCGTTCAAATATCAAGTAAGATGCCACAGCGCCGTGACTCACATTTGCGAATAAATCTGCGGACCATAATTAAAGTCGCGCGTAACGTCGAACGGCACATCTGAAAAAAAGAAAATGGGTGCAACACGAGAACTTCCCAGGAGGTAACCCATCATTGTACTACTTTCGTCAAATCACACTTAACTGCGGAGTTCTGATGGGATCCGGTGCATTTGTGCTGGTGTGAGCGCACCTGTTTAATTTCTGGCTGAAAATACATACACTCCTTCTTCCCTCCCCCCCTCCAATCATTTGTTTCCTTGTGCATTCACACTGCACCTCTCCTTCTCGTTCTAATATCGATTAAAATACCCCTGATTCTTGACTCACATTTGCGTATAAACCAGCGGACCATAGTTCCAGTCGCGCGTAACGTCGAACGACCCGTCTGAAAAAAAATTGGTGCAACACAAAGACTTCCCAGGAGGTCACCCATCCGAGTACTACTCTCGCCCAAGCACAATTAACTGCAGAGTTCTGATGGGATCCAGTGCATTAGTGCTGGTATGATTGCACCCGTTTAATTTCGCGCTGCAAATAGATAAACTCCTTCTCCTTTCTTCCCCCTCCCGTCATTTGTTTCCTTGTGCGTGCGCATTGCACCTCCCGTGCTCGTTCTAATATCAAGTAAAATACTAAGGTGCCGTGACTCACATTTGCGAATAAACCTGAGGACCATAATTCAAGTCGCGCGTAGCGTCGAAAGAATCGTCTGCAAAAAAATGGGTGCAACACGAGGACTTCACAAGAAAATGGGTGAAATATAAGGACTTCGCAGGAGGTCACCCATCCGAGTACTACTCTCGCCCAAGCACACTTAACTGCAGAGTTCTGATGGGATACGGGGCTTTAGTGCTGGTATAATCGCTCCTGTTTAAGTTCGCGCTGCAAAAACATACACTCCTTCTCCTTTCTTCCCCCTCCCGTCAATTGTTTCCTTGTGCGTTCACACTGCACCTCTCATTCTCGTTCTAATATCGATTAAAATGCCCCTACTTCTTGACTCACATTTGCGTATAAACTAGCGGACCCTAGTTTCAGTCGCGCGTAACGTCGTACGACCCGTCTGAAAAAAAATTATTGCGACACGAGGACTTCCCAGGAGGCCACCCATCCGAGTACTACTTTCGCCAAAGCACACTTAACTGCGAAGTTCTGATGGGATCCGGTGCATTTGTGCTGGTAACGTCGAACGACACATCTAAAAAAAAGAAGATGGGTGCAACACGAGGACTTCACAAGAAAATGGGTGAAATATAAGGACTTCGCAGGAGGTAACCCATGCTAGTACTACTCTCGCCCAAGCAGCCTTACCTACAGAGTTCTGATAGAATCCGTTGCATTAGTGCTTGTATGATCGCACCTGTTTCATTTCGTGCTGAAAATACATACACTCCTTCTCCTTCTCTCCCCCTCCCATCAATTGTTTCCTTGTGTGTTCACACTGCACCTCTCCTTCTCGTTCTAATATCGATTTAAATGCCCCTGCTTCTTGACTCACATTTGCGTATAAACCAGCGGACCCTAGTTCTAGTCGCGCGTAACGTCGAACGACCCGTCTGAAAAAAAATTGGTGCGACACGAGGACTTCCTAGGAGGTCACCCATCCGAGTACTACTCTCGCCCAAGCACACTTGACTGCAGAGTTCTGATGGGATCCTGTGCATTAGTGCTGGTATGATCGCACCCGTTTAATTCAACGTAGCAAATACATAAACTCCTTCTCCTTTCTTCCCTCTCCCGTCATTTGTTTCCTTGTGCGTGCGCACTGCACCTCTCGTTCTCGTTCAAATATCAAGTAAAATGCCACGGTGCCGTGACTCTCATTTGCGAATAAATCTGCATTCCATAATTAAAGTCGCGCGTAACGTCGAACGGCACATCTGAAAAAAAGAAGATGGGTGCAACACGAGGACTTCACAAGAAAATGGGTGAAATATAAGGACTTCGCAGGAGGTAACCCATGCTAGTACTGCTCTCGCCCAAGCACCCTTACCTACAGAGTTCTGATAGAATCCGTTGCATTAGTGCTTGTATGATCGCACCTGTTTCATTTCGTGCTGAAAATACATACACTCCTTCTCCTTCCCTCCCCCTCCCATCAATTGTTTCCTTGTGTGTTCACACTGCACCTCTCCTTCTCGTTCTAATATCGATTTAAATGCCCATGCTTCTTGACTCACATTTGCGTATAAACCAGCGGACCCTAGTTCTAGTCGCGCGTAACGTTGAACGACCCGTCTGAAAAAAAATTGGTGCGACACGAGGACTTCCCAGGAGGTCACCCATCTGAGTACTACTCTCGCCCAAGCACACTTAACTGCAGAGTTCTGATGGGATCCGGTGCATTAGTGCTGGTATGATCGCACCCGTTTAATTCAACGTAGCAAATACATAAACTCCTTCTCCTTTCTTCCCCCTCCCGTCATTTGTTTCCTTGTGCGTGCGCACTGCACCTCTCATTCTTGTTCAAATATCAAGTAAAATGCCACGGTGCTGTGACTCACATTTGTGAATAAATTTGCAGACCATAATTAAAGTCGCGCGTAACGTCGAACTGCACATCTAAAAAAAAAGAAAATGGGTGCAACACGAGAACTTCCCAGGAGGTAACCCATCATTGTACTGCTTTCGCCAAAGCACACTTAACTGTGGAGTTCTTATGGGATCCGGTGGATTTGTGCAGGTGTGACCGCACCTGTTTAATTTCGTGCTGAAAATACATACACTCCTTCTTCCCTCCCCCCCTCCCATCATTTGTTTCCTTGTGCGTTCACACTGCACCTCTCCTTCTCATTCTAATATCGATTAAAATGCCCCAGATTCTTGACTCACATTTTCGTATAAACCAGCGGACCCATGCTAGAACTACTCTCGCCCAAACACCCTTACCTACGGAGTTCTAATAGAATCCGTTGCATTAGTGCTGGTATGATCGCACCTGTTTCATTTCGTGCTGAAAATACATACACTCCTTCTCCTTCCCTCCCCCTCCCATCAATTGTTTCTTTGTGCGTTCACACTGCACCTCTGCTTCTCGTTCTAATATCGATTAAAATGCCCCTGCTTCTTGACTCACATTTGCGTATAAACCAACGGACCCTCGTTCCAGTCGCGCGTAACGTCGAACGACCCATCTGAAAAAAAATTGGTGCGACACGAGGACTTCCCAGGAGGTCACCCATTCGAGTACTACTCTCGCCCAAGCACACTTAACTGTAGAGTTCTGATGGGATCCGGTGCATTAGTGCTGGTATGATGCCATTTGTTTAATTTTGCGCTTCAAATACATACACTCCTTCTCTTTTCTTCCTCATCCCGTCATTTGTTTCCTTGTGCGTGCGCAATGCACCTCCCGTACTCGTTCTAATATCAAGTAAAATGCCACGGCGCCATGACTCACATTTGCGAATAAACCTGCGGACCATAAATCAAGTCGCGCGTAACGTCGAAAGAATCATCTGAAAAAAGATGGGTGCAACACGAGGACCTCCCAAGAAAATGGGTGAAATATAAGGACTTCGCAGGAGGTCACCCATCCGAGTACTTTTCTCTCCCAAGCACCCTTAACTGCGGAGTTCTGATAGAATCCGTTGCATTAGTGCTGGTATGATCCCTCATGTTTCATTCTGCACAGCAAATACATACACTCTTTCTCCTCCCATCCCCCCTCCCGTCATTTGTTTCCTTGTGCGTGCACTCTGCATCTCTCTTTCTCGTTCTAATATCAAGTAATATGACCTTGCACCGTGACTCACCTTTGCAAATGAACCAGTGGTTTATAATTCCATTCGCGCGTAACGTCGAACAACCCATCCGAAAAAAAATAGGTGCAACACGAGGGCTTCCCAAGTGGTCACCCATCCGAGTACTACCC